>NW_004524746.1:1859413-1873307 GCF_000260255.1 Octodon degus | reverse complement strand
TGCTGGGGGATTGAACCGCGGTCCCTGATGCTTTTGCTAAGCTTGTTCTAAGTAGGTGCTTTAGACCACTGAGCCATCTCTCCAGCCCGAAAATTCTCTTTTAACATTAAAAATTTCAGTCATTTTCAAGTGGCTTATACAATATATAGATTTTTAGAAGAGGATTGATGGTGTAAGATATTATATATTAGTGGACCCAAGTGGTGAGACTGCTAACATATAATTGCAGACGTGTAAGACTCCTGAAAAATTAATTTATTGAGTATATTTCTTTCTTTATAGTAGGTCTCAGCCCTGGCTATACATTAATTTTATGTAGGAATCTGAAACAAATTGAGTGGTGTGCCAGTAAACTGGATCCCTGGGTGGACAAAAGCCCTCAATGTAGTATTTGAGGCTTTCCATAGGACAAGTGCTCCTAGCAGGGTTGATTTCAAGTTAGCAACATGGCATTATTAAATGTGGAGCTGGGGAAAGAAGGGCACAAATTGGCCCTCTGTCACCAGTTCACATATGCTGTGCTCGTCAGGCGCCCATCCTAGGCCAACTGAAAGAGACGTGGTGTGAAGCTGTGCCGAAGCTCTGAATTTATTTGTTTTCCCATAATTTTATTGAGAAACAAATAACAATGAGACAGTTTCAAACCAAATTGGTAGGATAGTTTCAATAATTAACACATTGCATATTCTCTTCCTAGTGGTTATTTGCTGTACAAGATGCAGACATGATATCCTATTTACAAACATTCATTAAGAGAATGTAACTATATATCTATCCTAACCATTTTGAATACACAGATACAAAATGAACATTCATCTGTATCCCCTCGAAGCTCTGAATTTAACAAGACAACCTGTGTCAGTGGAGTACTGGGCTTCTTGGAGCATAGCTCTTCATGGTGAAGACTGGAAAGCAGAAAACACTGTAGAAAATGAACTACACTTAGAAAAGGGAAATCTTCCTACTGCCTTTACTTCTGTCCACATGGATAGACAGTGAAGAGTGGAATGGTGGAATCATATTTGGAGTTAGACTTTCTGGGCAGTAACTTTCAACTAACAGAGTTTATATGAATGTTCTCTAATTTGAATGTTCTTCTGTGACTTCCACTCCATAGTTTCCTCTTCTACTCAGTGGCCAAGTCCTCTATGTACTGGCTCTACAATCTCAGCACTGTGGGTCTTTTTTTTATGTATTTAAAGGTTTTAAAATCTCAGAATCTTTTTTTTTTAAAGTAACAGTCTTGTCATGATGCCACATGACCAGCATTCTGCAGAGCCATCCTCCTCCCCACTTTCAGCTTTTACTCTGGATGCTGCTAGGCAGGTGGGTTGATGGGAGCTGTGTTTAGGTATTTTGTGGAAATATGTAATTTTTGGGAATGCATTTTGAAGGCTATTCATTCCATTTACTTGGTATGAAAGAAAGTTGACAAATAAAGTAAATTGGCCTGCTACTTAGGTAGCAAAGTTCACGGGCTTATAACTGAGAGGCAAGTTTGTGATCTGGGGAAGAACTCTGATGGAAAAGTGACATGGAGGGCCAGAGTCTTAAGGGCAATTAACTTGTTCATTTATTTCCTTTTCACTTACCGATAACATCTCTACTACACCTGTTCTATCAGTTGTGCTGTTAGACTGAGTATGTGCTAGATAAACGATCCTGCTGTCCTCTGATAAACTTCTATAGGGTTTACCATGGGTGCTCTGAGACCACAGAGGACAAGCTCTATGCTTAGCCCTAAGAAGATAATGCTGGTTTCTGGGAGCATGATAAGTTCAGATGGATGCATCCTTTTTCTATCTCCTTCACTTAATGGATGTTCTTTTTTTCATGAAGCAATTTGCCATGCATTTCTGTTTTAGGGTCAGTGGGTGCCATCTGCATCTTGGTTGCTTCTTCCTTTGCCTGCCTTTCCCATTCATTTTCCACTCCTATTGCGCTGTTTCTCTACTCACGACCATCTAGACCTCACTCTCTCGAGCCCAGAAACAGCTCATGTTTTTCATTGCTAAAACATGAGCTGTAGCCTCAGCTCTCAGTTACCCATCGCTCATGCCCAGTCTGCATCTGGTTTGTTTCCCAGGCCCTTTCTTCTGTGACTTCCACTCCATAGTTTCCTCTCCTACTCAGTGGCCAAGTCCTCTATGTACTGGCTCTACAATCTCAGCACTGTGGGTCTTTTTTTTGTGGTACCAAGGATCAAACTCAGGACCTTGTGAGCACTTATTCCACTGAGTTATCTCCGCAGGTCTTCTTGCATTGTACTTCTAAACCAGTATTGTTGGGTCACTCTAATACAACCACAATCCCCTTATTCCTCTGTTCTAAGACTGAGTAGTCTCCCTGTTGGATAAAGAATATTTTCAGACACATCAAACTTGCATCAAGCCTTTCGACAGTCAAGCCTTCATCTGCCATTTTTACTTTCTAGCCTAATTCAGTATTCCCTGGTCTATCATAATTTCGACCCCTGAGCCACTGTTTCTTGCTTGTTGTCCCCTGCCCTTATTCTTACTGATCTTTTAGTTGAGAATTTCCTCTTAAGTCTTTTGTTCAAATCACTAGCCCATTAAAACTTGCCTGAAATGCTACCTCTTGAAATAATAGTGATGACAATGATAACAATGACAAAATAGATAATATTTCTAAGGTTCTTACCATCTCAGAAACTACAGTTTTGCATAATTTTTTCATGAAGTAATCAATTCTATCCTTTCCTTAGTTCTTATGAGATAGGCACCATTACTGTCACATAATTCAGATGAGGAAATGAAGTACAGGGAGGTTAAATGATTGTCCGTAGTTTTCATAGCCAGCAAATTCAGAATTTGTTGTTCTCCCCATGGCTGTCCATTCCAACAGCACATTTGTAACAGTTTTGCACTTTTAATGTACAATTGCTGACTTTTCCTAAGTTCTTACTGTGATGTCTTAAAGCATACAAACCATTTTCTTTTTAAAGATTTTCCCTTTTTATTAATATATGTTTGTGATACATAATAAATACATTCATCATGGGGAATCAGTGGTATGTGTATGCTGCATCTTTAGATAATATTGTTCATTTTAAACATGATGGCAATCATTTGAGATAGGTAAGTATTGAATGAAACGTCGAGCACTCAGTCACATACAAGGCCACTGGGCAATGAAAGGTAGAACTAGGATTCAGACTTCGGTGATTCTGACTGCCAAGCCCACAGTTACACAGCTACTGGCCTCGATGTCTCTAATACATTCTCGACCTTTGAATTCCAGCCAGTATATTGTGCTTGCTATGAATTTCCCTTTTCATAAGCAGCCCAAGCTACCATACTACAAATAGGTCAGTAGTATGACTCTTCACTTTGCCCATTGCTTTAACATGTGTTTATTAAATTCAGTGATGAGCTGGAAAGGAGAACAGCAAGAGTGGAGGACCCCAACACGTAAGCCTGAGGAGGGTGCCCGCTTGTAAGATGCTGAGTGAAACTGGAAAGGAGGAGCCTCAAGGTTCTCAGGTCATAGATTCCCAGGCAATATAATACCTTCTGAAGCGAGTATCAGTTGGTGCAGTATGTACTGTGATATTAGGGCTTCGGCAAATATTTTCAAGGCAGCTCTCTTAGGTGTTTTCTTTTCTTTTGTGCCCTTTAGGTTTTTATTCCAACTTTTTTTTTAAAAAAATAGAACATTTGCTACTTTTACTTTGGATATAAATACTTAAACATACAGAATGCATTCTCCCAAGTTGCCCATCTCCCTGCATTTAGTCTTGCTTTACTTTTAAGATCTGCAATCCAGATTTTAATGAGAAAGCTGTTTTTAAGGACAGTTGGTATCTCTCAAAACTGCTATATCTCTTGAATGATTGTGGAAGAAGAACCTGAAGCTGGGCAGTGGTGCTGTTCAAGCAAAATAAAAATATCATTATTCATTTGCCTGGTTAGAAAAAAGAGCCTCTTTCAAAACCTTTCCCTGCCACCCCTCCACAACTGAAAAGAGTAGTAACAAAAGCTAAGGGGTCAACTATTAGAAAACATTTCTGATGAAGGGTGATGCATTTGACATTTCTGTTAAATTATAGACTTATAGATGCAAGTACTTATAGATGCAAGTTTGTAAAATATCTATTTTAAGGTTCTTGAAAAAAATGTTGAATTACATTGAATTTCAGGTAAGTAATGAATAATTTTTTGGTATGAGTATTTCCTATATATATATATATATATATATATATATACATACATACACATATATAGATATATAGATATATAGATATGTGGTACTGAAACATTTCTTGTTTATTTGAAATTCAAATTTAAATGAATTTGCTATATTTTTGTTGAATCTGGCCATCAAACCCTAATTAGATGTGTTCTTAGTAAGTGTGAAACTGTCGTAGAAAGAAAAGCATTCATATGTTTATATGGGAAAATAGGCCAAGAATGACTGGGAAAAGATACTTGAACAGGTTATAGCTTTCAAAGCAATTTCAGTAGTAGAAATTCTTTCTCTTTAAAAGAGAAATTGAAGGTAAAAGGAAATTGGCTTTAAGCCTTCGGATGGTGCTTTCCCAGGCTTGAGCGGTAGACTAAATGAAATTCATTTGTTACGGCAGTTCTACCTTGCCACTAACACAGGCATTAGGAAAGCCGTGCCAGCTCAGGCAGAATGTAAACAGATTCAACAGACAAGCTTAAAATGTTGACATCAGCTGAATGTCACCATCAGGAGATCATTATTTGTCGGGATGTGATACTAATACATGTTCACGTGCCAACAAACTACATGCAGCCGGCACCGGGCAGCAGTGAAGGTGGATGTATTTAATATAAAGACCCGTGGGTTTTGTTTAAAGAGGAAGATTTTGTTTTCAGTTTCATTATTCTAGAGTATTTGCATATGGCTATTGTGTGGAAACATTTTGAAAGCTTTCTGAAAATATAGAATAATTGAACCAGATCAAAGTGATTTCCTTAATGGAAATCAAGTTCGTGTTTAATGGCCATGGAGAAATTTCTCCCCTTTAATTGTTCTGTTGTTTAAAATCACAATGGGAAACCTGGGTATCTTTAAATACTAATGAACTTTCTGCAGATTCATTGTTTAAAGATTTTCCTTATGTAGTTATGAAATTTGTAGTTATATAGCTACTCATAACTTATTAAGTTAAAATTAAACTATTAAGCAGAATATCTTTATTATTTTGTTTATTTTTTTGGTTGCAAACCTACAACTTTACTGCTAAATCAAGATTCATTATATCATTTCTGAACATATGAACATATGTTCACATTTACTCAGTGTTTTGCCTTTGTTTGCTCAGAAAATATTCATAGCAACTAGATGTGTGTTGTGGGTTGTGTCTAGATGTCCCCCCAAAGCATCATGCAGTTATGGAGCTTTTTCAGGGGGTTAGTTCTAGAGTGTGTGATGCTGGTACTGATTCGTGGTGCAATGCTAGGCGCCAGGCTAGGAGGATTAAGGGTATGAGTGCTCTAACCCTAAGCAGCCTGGGTAAGATAAAAGGCGCAAAAGAAGTTGTTAAGGTCCTTTGCTTGCTTGCTTTTGCTGTCTTCTGCTTGCCATGAGCTGGTCTCCTCTGAGATGTCCCTCAGTCAAGCCACCCTGCCTTGGAGTCGGACAAATATGGACTAAACACTTTACAAACTGTGAGCTCTACAAACTCTATAAACCTTTTCCCCTTTAACTTTGAGTGTCAGATATTTTGTTTCATCAATGACAAAAGTAATGAAGTAACATGATGAGGCTTATTTTATAAAAGGTAGAGTGATCAAAAATAGTGCCCAAAGACGCACCGCTGGTAGTCTCTGTCATTAGCATTCACATACAGTCTATGTTCCAAATCCATGCATGCTTTACCACACACTGCTAGTGTAATGCATTTCATTCATTTCTGCATCATTCCTATAAGGCCTATAGGCCTAACCATGCTTGCTCCTGTGGATTCACTACTCATGGGAGTCAAATGTCATCTTTTGGTATCCTTATTATTAAAGAAATTCTCTAAAAGTTCTACCATGTTTATCATTCTCTCTAATCTTGTCAGAGAATCAAGTAGGTTCTCCTTCATTTCCTCCATTACCATTCTCAATTTCTTTTTTTCCCCCTTCTTAAACACACATTGAACACCCAGCCTGTGGTAGACGCTTAAGAGATGAAATGAATGAGGCAAATGGAAAATGGAAAGAAAATAAGAGCCAGATGTAGTGTTCGCTGCACAGATAAGTGACTGCAGGAACCTGGAATCAGGAGCAAGGAAACATCCTGAAGCTCTCACAGGAGGGCCTTTACTTGAACTGGATATTGAAAATGTACTGGATTTTATGGTGGAGCAAAGTGGTGAAAGGGATTTGGAGTCACATTAAAGCTGTGCAGATGTGGAGGAGTTAAAGGATGTGGCAAATTTGGGCACAAGTTAAGTATGGCTGTGGTGTTGGTGTGCAGGGAGAAGAACCTGAAAAATTGTTTATATTTAGGGCAGGAGGCAGTAGAGAGCTTCTGCATATAGTGGGACATGTAGCATTTAGACATGGCATAAAGTAACTACTCTAGTTTTGTGTGCACAACAGCTCATGACTTAGTTCCATGACCATTTCTGTTTCTTCAGGGATGGTGGTATGCCTGCCTGGGAAAGCATGTTTGCAGATGTCTCTGGAAGTAAATGCTGTGTCAGAGACAGGGGACCAGGACCAGGTTTATATGCTCAGATTAGGGTGAATCATCTCAGACAAGTGCATGATATTCCTGGTCTTAGTGTTGGGTCTTTGTGAGAAGGTTGGTGCTTATTGGACCTTTTTCTTTCTTTAGAGTTGAAAAGATGAGTGGATCTAGTGTTTGTATTTCTGTCCTTTGCACATAAGAACTCTCCTGCCATTATAAGTATTTCAGATCATATTAGCATTATTTCTTAATAGGTACCTTTCAGATGCCTTTGGTTAAATATAAGTCATATCAGTCCATACCACTGATTTGGTGATGGCCGTGTCAAGCTCAAAGGTAGGTCTTCCTGTAGTAGTACATGCTGTCTAAATGTGGGTCACCAGTTCTGCCAGAGCTGCCTTGAGGGGAATGAAGCAAGTGGGCACTGGCTTTGCTTTCATTTGCTTCTACATTTGTCTCTTAACTGAATTTCTTTGGTGAACATAAAGCTGTGAACATCCATTTAAAATGAGATATGTACCTGAGTTAAATAATAGGGTCAATCACAAATGCAAGGATGGGAGAATTGAACTAAGGAGAACATATGGCAGACTGATTAAGCCTGCAACCTCCCAGACAAGTGGATGGTGAAGGTTTAAATAAAAGGGACAAATGGTGTAATTTTAGGGCTCCAAGAGGAACAAAAGCCTCTAGCAGAATTCAAGATTCTCTGGGAGCTGAGACAAAGAACTTCTCTAGGCAGCCTGTATTTAATTGTTTTTCAGACAAAGGAAGGGGACACTGAGGAAAGCATGGGAAACTGAGTAGGACTTTAGGTGTCAGCACAAAGTAGTAAATCACTGCTACTCCCCAAGTAGTAGATTATGCTAATTAGGAGAACTACCTTATGTCCAGGTTGATACTCACATCAGGATGAGATGCTTGTGGTTTGGAGCCAGGCATCCTCAGTGGTGACCTTATCTTGACCTCTGAGGCATTAGGACATCACAGGCCCCTACCGGTATCAGCCAGAACCAGTGACTCACAAAGGTTCACTTACTATGAATCCACAATCCATCTCCAGACAAGGGGCCTAGGCCTGGGACAGACTCACAAATAAACATAAAAAGTCAACTGATTAGTTTTAAATCCTTCTCAGAGCTGCTTCATGTGGTCTCCATCAAGGAAAGTCATTTCCAAATAAACTTTAATATTCGATGTTTAATGACTAAATAGTATGATTGTGCATTGAAGATTGTCCATGAAATTATACAAATTTTCATAACTGACTTTTGAAAGTTTTCCACATAACTTTCCACTTTTTTTACATAAAATGTGGCCACAAGTCCCGGTTTATATGTTCAGATTTGGGTGAGTCATCTCAGTTCAGGAGCCAGAAATAATAATTATTTTTTAAGAAATATACACATGATATAGCTGTAACACTCTCTGTTAAGCCACACATTTTAATTATTCTAAAATAAATGGTTAATATCACACCAAATTTTCTTTAGTGTGATATTATTTCTGCTTTCAAATATAAAGTTTGGAACCTATAAATTTCTTGAAAATGTTACAACTCTGAAGACATTTTAGATACATTATCCCTAAAAACATATGAATTTTGACTAGATGATACCTGCAATTTAAGAATCATTTCTAATTAAATAAAATATAAATTATTCCAGTGTTTCTCCCTGGAAATAACATTTAAAACACTGGATTTGCACCAAGGAGTTGAAAGCATGGACTGATAACTTTAAAGAGATAATTAATAATCTAGCTTTTAGAATTATGTTCATTCCAAAATGGCTCTTTGTACTCCTTAAAGGTATCTTGAAAGAACTCCAAGGAACAGTGGTCTTATTCTACTGAAAGAATTTAATAATAGGACGTAAGAAAGTGCTTGAGCTGCAGGAAGGAAAGGAGCATGAGGGTGTGAACAGTGGGCAGGCAGGGCAGGGGCTCGTGAGGGCCCTTGCCAGGACCAGGCACTGGCTGGTGGAGGACTCATGCAGGATGGCACAGGGGAGCTGACACGTGTGTGTCACTGAGTGCAGGAATGGCTGAGCGTGGGCTCTGGGAGCCGGAGCTGAGCTGGAGACTGTCTCGGCGGCCAGCTACACTCAGCAGACTGAAGCTCTGTGAGTGGAAAGTGATGCGACCTCACCCATCTCGTGTCTATAGCCTTGGGAGCGGTGTCTGCTCCTAGCTGCCTCTGAATCTTGTGCTCAGTTACCTACAAGAAAATGGTGACCTCGTTGTTTCCCTGTGGGGGTAAAGGGACTTTCCATGAACAGAGCCTTTGACAAAAGAGAAGAGATGCTTTTCCCGTGTGTCTAGGAATAAACAAGGGCTCATACAGGGAAGGATATCCTAATGGTTTCAGTGCTTTACACAGATACCCATTTTTAAAAAAAATTTTTAGATACCCATTATTAATAAAATTCTATTTGTCTGAGTGATTGTAGCTCAGATTTGATAACAAAAACACAGCCATTGAGCTAAATGAAACACCTAGAATTTGCCTATTAGCTAAGGTGCCCTTCAGGAGCCAGCCCAGGGCCCTGGAGGGGTGCGGCAGTAGCTCCTTAGTACACTGAAGCGGTTTTCTAACCTTAGGGGAGAAATTCTATAATCAGTTAACTGATACCAAAGGATTGCAGCAGAACTGCTTAGCTTGTTTGAGAACAAGTCAGTGTATTTAGAAGCGTTTACTTACATAAAACAAATGGTTTTTTCAAATCAACCACTGATTTATTTATAAACACCTGTCTTCAAGGACCTTTACATTTCAGCATTCTTATTCTTCTATTCAAATATTTGGTATAAAAAGGCATTTCTCAGGAATGTCATATCTTTCATACTACTCAATTCATTCCATCCACGGGGCCGGGGAGTTAGCTCAGGAGAATAGGCGCTTGCCTGGCAAGCACAAGGGCCTGACTTCAATCCCAGGTACCAAAAAAAACAAAAACAAAATCAATTCACACCATCCTGTCTAGGAGACTGAATTCCTCATATTTTCGTCACTTTAATGACTTAATGACCTCATCATTACTTACACACGGTATTCCTTCTCTGAACACTGAATGTCCTTATGAACCAGGTTAGAGCATTTGGAAGGAGCTATGTTTTTATGTTTTTTCCTTTAAGGAAAAAAAAAAATCCTTCCTTATGTTTTGGTTCAGGAAGAAAGTATGCTTATTAGAATAAATTTACATTTTTTGGAAAAAGGAACAAGCTTATCCATTTGTAATAAATATTTCTATATGTGGATTTATACAATGTAAAGGAAACTAGTTTTTAACAAACAAAAAATGTTATCCTGAACATACACAAAAATAAGTTGAAGGGCCTATCTTGTCCTAAAATAAAAATAAAACAATGAATGTGATAAAAAATATACATTCAGAATTTTGAATAGGTTCGAAGTTACTGAAAGATATTGAAGTCTGAGTTTTCTGTCTGCCTCGTCAAAAGTCGTCTTCTTAAACCCTAGATGTGCTGCTCCAGTGGAGCCTGCTGTGAGGAACTCTTGTCCCTGGTATTTGGGAAGAGTCTGAACACAACTGAAGAGGGTGGGGGCTCCTGAGAGGCACAGCGGGGTCAGAATTGCGGCTGGCCAGCATTCCTCAGGCTGTTAGTTAGGGTGTGTCTAAGGCTGCTTCCTCATTGCATTTTTGTGTACAGGTCCTGGCAGCCGGGAATCCACCGTACATGCTAAGGAAGGGTCCTAGAATCTGTAGGGCTAGCTCCTTCAGAGATCATCGCACCCTGTGAATCTTCTGAGATCAGGCTGAGCTAGTGGACTGAGCTGACCTAGCTTCCAGACCGCAGAAGCTGTACGCTGGTGACCTTTGTAGCGCGGCCAGCTGCTCACTTCCTCTCCTTTAACACTTTACCTCTCACGATGCAGAGAGGACCCTCAGCTGTGCCCATGGATCCTGCAGTTACTCTTCTTGGTCTAGCAGCTGAAACAACCTGCAATGCAGAACCTTCCTCACTGGGACCTCACCAGTGTCACCGGTGATAAGCTGGCTCAGCAGTGGCCAAAAGAAGCAAAATCTAAAGGGAATTAAAGTAATGGGCATTTTTAAAAAAATAGTCTTTATATTTATTCAAGTATAAGGCATCAGCAAAGGACCATAGAATACCGATATTTTTTTCTTGTGCTTGAATTTCTGCCTGTAGTGAATAACTATATGACTGTTTTCTTCAACAACTGGCTTAGTGTTGTAACTTTTTTGTAAATTAGACTGACCTTGTCCTAGTTATTATTGTTCTTTCTTTTTTTTTTTTTTCATTTTATGTATTTGGTACCGGGTCTCACTATGCAGCCAGACTCATAGTGATCCTGCTGTTTTCAGCCTGCCCAGTGCTGGGATTACAGGTGTGTGCCACCACACTTGGACTGGTTTGCTGGCTCATTGTGCCTCGGGTGGGGCTGGCATAGCATGCAGGACCCAGGATCGAACCCTAGTCCCTGTCCTTGCCAAAGTGGGCACTTAGTCTGCTGAACTATCTTGCTGGCCTTTATTATTCTTAAAAAGGAGGAGATTCAGTGTTGCTTTTTCTTTGGCAAATTTGTAGAGAGACATTGGATGTGTCGGATGAAGGTCTGCAGGAAGCAACAAACCTGTGTTGATGTCACATTGGCTTGAGAATTGGCTAAGCTGTGCTTGAGTGTGTGTGTGTGCCCACGTGTGCCTTTCTGTGTGTGATCTGTGGGTGTGTCTTCAGCAACCAGTATGAAGTATTCTTGCCTGTTAGTATTTTAGCTTTCGTGAATTCTTAACAGAAAGGCGGCTGTTCCATTATCTTATACAAATATTTGGCACTGGGAATTCCCTTATTTACTAACTGCAAGTAATACAATATTTTTAAACCTCCAGTCATTGGGAAGGAAAAATAAACAACTGACATAAAGATACTTAGCACTGAAAACTTGCAGAGTTTAGTATTTGACAGGCAAGAGACTGGAGTTTATCATTTATCATTTAGTGAATACAGGCCTTTAATCATACTTTTTGTTTAGTAAAAGCGTTGGTTATAGAACATGTAGAAGGAGTCAAAAGGGTCTCTGTTTAAAAAAAATAGTAAAATGTCCAGCAGAGCATGTTATATTTTAGAATAGTTTTTATTTGGCTGGGGGAGGTGAATCTGAGGTTGTATTAATTTTCCAAGATAAGCAAATTTGACTTTTGTGGTTTTAAATTATGTTGAGTGTCATTTGTAAAAAAAAAAAAAAAAAAAGTGATCTGACATTTTAGCTGTAAATTTAGGGAGAAGCAGGTTAAAATAACTTTTATGGTGTTTACAACTTTTACTTTTCTGTCAGAGAAACATATTCTTGCTGACAGGGCTCTGTAACATTTCTTTGATTATCTGTCCTCAAAGATGCCTGTGTAAGTGTTTGAGGAATGCAGCATCATTTTACTTTATTATAAAAAGTCTCTTCCAGTTAGTATTTATATAGAAAAACAGTTTGGACAACAGCCGCCCTGTGTATTTCTATTGAGCTGGACAGGGGGGTTTTGTTTTCTTTAGTATATGTCATAGAGTCCTTTCTCTATAAAATTGGATGGAATGAAGGTGTTAAAATTTTATATCTTTATAACATCATTATATCTTTATATCTTTTAACTGTCAACTAGCTTCCTCTAAAAGTGCCATTTGTAACTGACAGTTTCCGCTCCTGCTCTTCTCAACTGTTTCCAGATTTTCTATCCCAGTAAGTTTATGAGCTTTGTTAAAGATTGCTTTTTGTTTTCATTAGATTGACAAATTTAGAAATGAAAATTTAAAAACATCAATATTCTGAAAGTGAAAGTTATTTGAAATACCTTATATGAAATGAACATTACCTGATTAGGAAGTTTGTTCGTATCGATTATTAACAACTAAGAGCTAAAGCTATAAAAAAAAAATCACATTCATTTCTTAGTGCTTGTATAAAAATTCAATTTAATGAACTGGTAAGTACTCAGAGGCTCCATCACATGCTTACTTCCTTCTAAAAATGTAAAATGTGAATAGCAACAGCATTATTTTTAGTATTGGGAAGAAGCAAATTTGATCTGATGGAAAATATAGCGAGAAAAGTTGGGATTCCTGTCACATTAGAATTTGTTAAGAATTTGACATCGCTTTTAAGCTCGATTTGTCCTTTAGCCGTGCCTAGTAGGGAGTAGAAAGAGGCATTATTGCTATCTTTAAAATTTTGATGTAGTGGCAGCTTTTAAGTTTGTACAAATAGGAAAAGTCAAAGAGGAGTAGCTGGAGTTTTTCTGACAATTCTCTTTAAAGACCAAAAGGGCTTTGTGTGTACATGTGCTCAGGAGTAACAACCTGTAGCTGATGGCTTTGCAGCATTGCTGCCAATATCCAAATCACAAACAATGTCCTTAACACAAGATGGCCGTCGTGTCCACCTTTTATGTGCTTCCCATAATGCTGACTCATTGAAATGCTTCCAGCTGTGCGTTGAGGATGCCAGTAGTCTCATCACCATTCACAGATGGGTTCACTGATGTGACAAGAGGTAAGGCATTTGCCCGATTTAGCGGTAGAGCTGGAATCTGAACCCTTGAAGTTTGTTGCCAGAGCCTGTGCCCTGAAAAGCTTTCCATTGTTGCCTTTCAATCAGGAATGAATTAGGTCTAGCTTCATTTTTTTCTTAAAAAATGATTAATTTTGTAATTTTAAGGGCTAAATTATCTTAATTTGTGTATGCACATAAATACGTACAAGTCTAATTCATGTTTTACATCCCTTTATTTCCTTTTTTAATTTACATATACACAATAGTTGATTGTGTTCGTGCCTGTGTATGTCCACTCAACAATAAACTGAATTCAGGCCTCCCTCACTAAATGAAGTTGCAGATAAAACTCAAAGCTTCATAATGTTGTGACTGAAATAAAGTATGGTAGGTAGCCCAACTCGTGTTGATTGAATAGCTTGTATTTGTGGTTGTAATGATCAGTTCTTCAGAAGAGACCCTAATTCCAGGCAAGGTCTCATAAAAGAGGCCCATGTTCAGGCTGGTAAATCACACTAAAGTATACACTTTTCACAGTGTGTTACTCTTCTCAGGCTCTGGACTACTGAAAGCATATTACTAAGAAGACAGTACCTAAATACCTAGAAAGGGTCCAGGTGCCACTCACCTCTTTAACTCCAGTCGCCACAAAGGCTATTTGAGCTACTTATGGTTGTCAGCCTTTTGAAATACTTTTCTTCT
>NW_004524746.1:1850839-1859313 GCF_000260255.1 Octodon degus | reverse complement strand
TCCTTCCTTCCTTCCTTCCTTCCTTCCTTCCTTCCTTCCTTCCTTCCTTCCTTCCTTTTAGCAGAATCGGGGATTAAACTCAGGCCCTTGTACTTGCCAGGGAAGTTCTTCTTCGACTGAGCCATCTCCCTGGCCCCTGAAGTACTTTTCCTTGGGCCAGAGTGATAGTTCAGTTTCACAAGTGCCTGCCTGGCAAGCACAAGGTTGTGAGTTCAATTCCCGGTATGAAGGAAAGGAAGCAAGGAAGGAAGCAAGAAAGAAAAGAACAAATTTTTCCTGGGTATAATATACCGTATTTAAATTCTTCAGCTGTCAAATCTTTTGTGTATGAAAACTACAGGAGAGTTAATATTTACTTAAATTTCCTGTTTCTCTTTCTTTCTTTCTTTAGTGGTACCGAGGATTGAACTCAGGACCCTACACTTGCCAGACAGGTGCTTATTCTACTGAGCTATCTCCCCAGCCTCCATTTTTCTTTTATCAGAGCACTTCATACACACAACTTAAAGAGGTTAATTGAGTGCTAAGACGATTATAAAATTTAACAATTATTTCCTTTTTTTTTTTTTTTGTACCAGGAATCAAACTCAGGACCTCACACTTGCCAAGCAGCGCTGTGCCACTGAACTATATCCCTGGCCCGAGCAGCATTTTCTATTACCAAAAGGGGCAACTGCCATCAGTTTTATCTTAGTAGCTACCTTCGTAAATTTTTTTTTCCAGAACCGGGGATTGAACTCAGGGCCTTGTGCTTGCCAGGCAAGTGCTTATTCTACTGAGCCATCTCCCTAGTTCTCTTACCTTTGTAAATGAAAATCACATATTTATGCAGCTCTCCTAATTCTTCATTTTAGGTGTGTGTGTGTGTGTGTGTGTGTGTGTGTGTAGGGTACTGAGCTACATCCTTAACCCTTTTACTTATGTTTAAAAAAACATTACATTCTGAGACAGGATTTCACAAAGTGTCCAGAGCTGGTAGGCTGGACCTTGCAGTCCTCTTGCCTCAGGGTCCCTGGAACAGTAGCTGGTATTGCAAGCACCACGTACCATACCTGGCCAATTTTCATTTCAAGCAGTTCATTGACTCTTTCTTTGGAAGATGAAGACCTCGCGCCCTTCCTTGTTTTGATCCACCTGCCCGCACATTTTTCAATTGAACTTGCACTTAATATAATTTTGAGGGGCCAGGGGCATGGCTCAGTGGCATAAGAACTTCCCTGGCAAGCGTGAGGGCCTGAGTTCAATCCCTGGTTCCACACACACACAAAATATATGTATATAATTTTGGTTAGATAGACGGTTATATGAGACATGTCTGGAAAGCCTATTCTCGGCAGACCTTGCCAAGTTTTGGGTTTATTTTCTGGAATAATGTGTTGCTTTTCTTGGAATTAATAACTTCGTTTGATTTCCTATACTGTTATGTCTCATTGCCTCTAAACTCTTCCTCCCATATTTTTTCTTTGTATATATTCAAATGCATTATACATTTCATTCATCTTTTTTCCAAATCTCTTGTTAGAATATTTTGGAACTGTTGTAGTCTGTTGCCAATTTCAGATGCTCTTTTACTATTCTGACATTTCCTTTGTCCTTCTTTATGCTAGATACTGTTTTCTGGATTTTCATTCACTATTTCTGTTTATTCTCTTATTTTAGGGAGCTTATCTTCCACCTAATTACATACATTATTTAAGCCTATATGCCTGAAAATAACACTACGTACCTTCACACTTTTTTTTTTTTTTCAGTACCAGGGTTTGAACTCAGGACCCTGAGCTTGCCAGGCAAGCACTTATTCTACTGAGCTATCTCCCCGGCCCCACCTTCACACATTAATTCTGATGGCTGCAGAATTATGAATTGAAAGTAATTTTTTTCTCAAAAATATGAAGATCTGCTGTTTTTTAATTTTTTTCTCTCTTTAATGTATTTGGTTGTTTTTAAAATTTTTTATTTTTATTGAGAAATAAATATGAATGAGACAGTTTCACAGCTGATTAATAGGACAGTTTTGATAATCAATACACTGTACATTGTTATCTTCTTAGTGATTATTCATAGTACAAGAAGCAGACAGGATATTCTGTCCAAACACTATTAGTACACCTCTTTCTCACTGAATTAAGCAAAAGTAGCTGTAAATTTATCCTATTTTGTATATATAAATACAAAATGATCTTTCCTTTGTATCCTTTTTTTTTTGTCCTGTCAGAGGTGAATATTCAATTGGCATCTAAATACTATAGGTGATTGAATTCAACTAAATCCTACACTGTCTAGCAGTCTATAATATTAGTGGGTTATTCTCTGAAGTTATTGACTTGAGCCTTTTATAGCTCATCGTATTAATATGGATTTACTTTATATACCTCATTTTTATACTTTTCTGCTGGATGGTTAAGACCAAGATATAGTGGGACCTATATATAACAAGAAATGTAACTTTTGTATTTGATAAGGTCAGCCAAGTACTCTCAGGATTTATCCTGTAGCCCTGTACTGCCCTTTGTACATCCTTTTGTCAGTGTCTGACATGAGGATGAATCATGGCCATTGCTTGACCAACTTGCTCTCTGTGAAAGCTTGATAAAATGTATTTTCTCTCCATGTGACTCTCCCCAGGCTCACTTTACATCAACGAACACATTCCTCTGTGGCTCCATAATCTTCTTGATCGGAAAATTTGGAGCACAACTGAGTTACATGTTGTTATAGTACAGGTTCTCCTATGTCCCAAGTCTTCACTGACCTTGAGAGGCTAGGGCCAAAATGTTGGCTAACCATGCAGCCCTTCCTTTTCTCCAATTTTGATCTGCTAAATTAGGTTGTTAACCCTCCAGAAGAGAAGCTAATTATTAAACTGCAAGATATGCAGTTCGGTTTACCCTATCTGTCTAAATATCAAACATTTTGGCATATCATGGAATAGGTATTTTCCATCAGATATTGATATGTTGAAATTTAAATCCTTACAGAATATGAAGGAAAAATAATTATATAAAAGTAGAAATAAGCATTTACATATTTTTACAAAGAAATTTAGAAACCTAGTCATATACGGAATTGTAAGTCCTTATATTAGGGAGATAATACAATATTTACAGATGTGGGTCTGGTTTATTTCACTAATAAGTATATCCTCAAGGGGCATCCACTTAAATATGAACGCTTCAAGTTTATCATTCTTTATAGCTGAGTAGTACTCCATTATATAAAATTACCACATCTTTTTCAACCATTCCACATGTGACGGACATCTTGGTTGTTTCCAATTTTTTTAATTTTGAAGAGAATAAAAATAAGAAAAGAAGTGATACAGAATTCCAAAACAAGATGATAGGAAATCAGCAATGGTTGTCATATTGCATATTGTTATTTTCAAAATAGTTATTCAGATTACCAGATGTAAGCATGTAAAATCAGTCAGAAAAAAGTTAAGCATTAACTGTTCCTTTCAATAAATCACTAGTCTTTTAGCTTCAAATATTTCTGCTGAGAAATCCAGTACTTTTTTGTTTTTGCTTGATTTTGAGTCTTTGTAGGAAAAGTCTATAAACTTGGGCCTCGATCCCATTTCTAGTATTCTATCTTCTGTCGCACCTGCTGTGTCCAGGTCTGAGCCGAGTGGCTCCACTTCCTTATCTTTCTTTACTAGTGCAGGCAGGGCGGTCACTCAGCCTCATAGTAGGGGGGCAGGGAGGCGGGGCTCCCAGTGTCTTCTAGAGTCATAGCAGCAGTCCTCCCCTTTATAGTCCCCCCTTCAATCCACCCCAGCTGCCACTACTTAGCTATTTGGGGGTACACGACGTGAATGAAGTTGTTCCCAACTCTGGCCCTGCTATTGCTGTGGGGAAACAACTGAGAAATGTGTTATTTTATCTACTTTACATTTTCTCAGCTACGCTTGCTGCTGTATCATTTTTAGCTCTTTTCTCTGGGTTTGTACCTATTAGAACTCGCTTCGTTGTTATTTCAGTGAAGCTGTAAGAAGAGACAAAGCATGTGTGTCCCATAGGGTGAGATTCTAAGGTATGGGCATCAGCGAATCAGGTCAATTTAAAAAATAGACGTTTCTTTAAAAACCTTTTGGAATTTTACTGTTTTGTCTCTACAAATACAATGAAGGAAAATGAGTTTTAAAAGGAAGTAGTCACCTTTGTTTTCAGGGAAGCATTTGCCCACCTCACCAAGGACTGAGGTAGGAAAGTAGAAGACCACGTTTTTCCCTTCCTCGTCAGATCTTTGCAGCAACCCTGGCTCATAACTGGTGACATTCTGGCAATTCTGTGGCTGACCTTAATTTAAAAAACAAGTTCATTTCAGTCCTTTTAAAAAAGAAGTAGGGTTTCCCACCCTTCATGCCCATCCTGCTTTAGTTTTGTTTTAAAGGCACATGTGTTGGGTCGTGCTGCCGGTATCTCTGTGGTCAGAGATCTTCCGAAAGATTTCAGGACTACCTTGTGGAGAGTGACACTGACAACCTCAGGAGAACAAGCGCTTTTACACACCCTCATTCTCTAATCATAATTACTTGTGTTTGTGTACCTGCTACACTCTAGAAGTGTGTCCATTGTTTTAAATATAATGATTTCTCTTCTCCTTACACTGTATGTTTTAATAGATGCTATGTTATGATTAATAAGGGGCACCATTTAGAGAGCAGTTACAATGAAATAGCGGTCATCTCACAGAATCCTTTGCACAACTCTCTGTAGTAATTTTTGCATGCCCATTTTACAAGTGAGGAAGCTGAGGTTACTGGCTTGGCCATGCCATCTGGCTGTAGGCGCAGCAGCCCAAATTTGAGGTCGGGTCCACTTTATTGCAAAGCCCATATTCTTCTACTCATACAGTTTTTATTTTTAAAGAAGTCAACAAGGCAGCTTCATTTACATTGTTTTATCTAGATTTTTCTACCTAATCCAATAAAGCACCTATTTTTGAACTGAAGGATTTATTCTCAGCCTGAGAGGTTTGGCTAGAAAAACCAATACTTAATTTCATCCTTTCAATTTTTTTTACTAGATATTATTTTTCATGAACAGATGTTTGAGATAAGCCTGAGAGGTGGAATTCAAGTTTTAATTTATAATAGAGGAGTTTAGCTGTTTAAGGGACTTGGTAGTGAATACTTTTTGAGGCAAATAAAGTAGTAATGCAAGTAATTACATTCTAATAATTATATAAACACGTATTTTCTCATTCTTCATGTATTTAAAGTGCTTGCTTGATAGTAGCCCAGGCACACGGGGAGAGTGACATACTGCTTTCTTTCTTTCATTAACTATGTAAATGACCTTAAACATTTCAAGTTGTACTGTATTATCATTGTGTAATGCACAAGACAACCTACACAAACAGGAGCATTATTTAAAATTGAAATGGGTGGGCAGAAATTAAGTGAAGTCGAATGTTCACAGAAACTCAAGGTTCAAATTAAGTAGAGAACACCGTAAAATGCTGAAATTTGTCCCTCTTGTTGGGAAACTGATATTAATCCCTTTGACATTTATTAAGTATGTGTTGTATGAATGGGCTGCTGAGGCACTGGGAATAAAATAATGCCAAAGAAGTCATGCCGGTGAGCTGGCTGTGGCTAGTGAGGACACAGCCAAGCACTAAAATCTAGGTTGCTGAGGCCAGAGTACGTTAGACAAGGAAAGCCCAATGTCCAGAGGAAGGAGAAAGGAATCAGTGCAGAACAGGAGACAAAGTACAGGAGGAAAGTGTGGCCCTCCGCAGGGAATGGAAGCCAGTGCAGAAGAAAAGACCAGGCCAGGCTGCTCACAAAGCAGGACAGAACAGCATTTTTATCTCCTTTACATTTTTCAAGGTACTTTCACACATATCACATTGACCCTGACAATGAAAAAAGAAAAAAACTTTATTTTTATCCTCATTACCTAGATGAGCAAACCAACATCGGGGCAGTCAAACAGTTTGCCAGAGATCTCACAATTTGTTTTACCAGCTGGGTTCAAACCTAAATCTTCAGACTCCAGATTGAGAGCTCTCGCTATCATTCTAGACAGAAAGAAGAGATGAGCTGTTGTGGGAATGATGGGTGTAGACCAGTGGTTGGGAATGTGAGAAGCCCGTCAGACACTGCTAGGGGCGACACACACACACACACACACACACACACACACACACACGCACACACGCACACACACGTGTATGTCTCTGCACCTCAGCAAAACTCATTGGAAGATCTGTTCAATAATTCTTTGCTAGCTTTGTTCTTTTTAAACTGTGGATTAACACTGTGTTTTATAACTCATCCCTTAGGATAAATAGTGACTGATTCTGCATTGATCAATATGATGATTTTTATCAGTGACTCTGATCTCACTAAAAATAAAGTTTAGCTGTAAATGTGGTTGATCTAATGTGTTCCATCAAGGATAGATGACATTTAGAGTATTCTTGGACTCAGAAAATGACATTTGAGGCTAATGTACACAGTAAGGCAACAGGAGCTGACCATGATGCTGCAATATTATTGGTGACAATATTTTATATGAATTAAATTATAGATTAAATTTACGCTAAGAAAGTTTTATGATGTTAAACTTGCATTTTCAACCCCAGGGTGAAAGAATCAGTGTTCCTGAGTGTTAGTGGAAGAAAGAACAACTGTTTGCAAGAAGAACTTGCATCAACTGGAAATACTGTAAATCTGACATCTAGTCATTTCAGAATTTTCTCACATTTAAAAAACGGTCAAATGAGATGGAATTTATCCCCTCCCAATCATGAATTGTAATCTTAGTGTTGAGTTTGGAATAGGAGGTTGTTTTCGATGTGTATCCTTTTCATATGCATTCCTGTGGGTATCACAGTCATGGTTTTGCTAGACCATTTTACTCATTGTAAGAAATCAAAAGTGAGAGCACTTCTGTCGTTATTACGTACCTGGTGTTCGGATGCGTTGGCCTGGCAGTGGCTCGGGTATTGCGCGATCGCACAAATCTGCACATTTGCAAAAGCCCCGTGCTGAGGCCTTGCCGCTGGAGTGCAGACCTTTATAAACTCATCAATGACTCCACGAGACAGCAATGAGAGTGATGACTCCAGTGGGATTTTATAGGATTTAAAATCAGTCCAGAAATCTTCGAGTTTATCCCCAAGCTAAAGCCGGGGTATCTCCTGTTTCCATTCAGCATACCTAATAGTCATTCATGTGTGCTCTGTCCTCTCAGGTATCTTGCTTTGGAGGGATGCTTTGGTTTTGGTTGTAGCCATACATCAGTTTTGAAAAAAAAAAAAAAAAAAAACTAGGTTACGGATCTGAGAGAGCAAAGGTGTCTTCTAGTATAATATTTCTGCCCAGTCTCATGTCTCTTAGGGTTTTATCAAAGATAAAATTGATGGCACATGTCACTGCTACACATTTGGTCTCTGTGGAACATAGGGCAAATATAATATTTTTCATGTCTTAAAATCTCATAGGTCAAGCATAGAGAAAAACTGACTTGGGAGCACTGGCTTGTACTAGTCTCACCGAGGTTCTTGTAATCAGCATTTTAAGGCTGAAAGCTTTAAGGCCTAGACATAGCAACACTAGAATTGAGATCTGAGTAGATTGAAGCTCACCCTGTGGTGGGGATAAAGGTAACTTGGAAAGTAGGGTCCCCTTAACAGGCTACTACTCTGTCTTTTGAGCCAGATCTTATTTTTGAGCCTTCTTACTGACCAAGAAAGTACAGCATCACACATTCTTTATTTTTAAAGTGAAAGGCATAGAAAACAAGCAAATGAAAGCTAATAAAATGGATTTTTATTTTTAAATCCTAAGGATAATATGGAAATAAATCAACTCTAATTTTCTGTTTCTTCTATTACTTTTTCTTTTTCTGGCAAAAATTACGAGCAAAGAAACTTACAGTGTAATCTTTTATTAACCTTCCTTTCCCCTCCCCTGCCACCATTCTGGTTCAGCTCTGCTTTGTGTAAGTCTCCCACTCTGTGTCAGGGGGGTGAACCTGCCTCACATGTGTTAAACAAGCACTCAACCACTTGGCATCCCGAGGCCTTTTTGTTTTGAAACAGGATCCCTCTAAGTTGCCCCAGGCTGGCCTCAAATTTGGAATCCTCTTGCCTTAGCCATTAAAGTAGCTGTGGTTCCAGGCATGCACTACCACTGATGTGCCCTTATTTTTCTTAGATAGTTTTAAAAAACAAACAAACAAACAAAAAAACTAGAATTGATTATGTAATGCATGTCAGATTTTGTCACCCGCTAGTAACTTTCCATTACTTAACAAAAATAGCTAACATTTTTCCTGTGACCCACAGTACTGTGGTTCTTTGTGTCTCTCAGCATCTACAGGTGCTTGTCTTACATATCCCATCCCATCCTACCCCACCCTACTCCATCCCATCCCATCCCATCTCATCCCATCCCACCCCACCTCATCCCATCCCATCTCATCCCATCCCATCCCATCTCATCCCATCCCACCCCACCT
>NW_004524746.1:1830763-1850726 GCF_000260255.1 Octodon degus | reverse complement strand
CCCATCCCCCCACCTCATCCCACCCCATCCCATCTCATCCCATCCCACCCCACCTCATCCCATCCCATCTCATCCCACCCCATGCCACCCCATTCCATCCCATTCTCTGCTCAAGTTCCTGCTGCATTTTTCACTACCCAGCTTAGTGTGTAACATGGCCCTATCTTTGATATGTCCTCCTCCTTATTGCTTTTTCTCAAGTCCTGACTACATCACTTTCCTCCCTTGATCACTTCATCCTTGATCACTTCATCCTTCAGATCACCTTTATGAGCCCTTTTTGGATCACCATGTCCAAGGGAGCTCCCCTCATTTACTATCAAATGATTCGGCTTTGTTTTCATTCATCTTTTATATACCAAATATTTATTGAGTGCCTGTTCTGTGATGAAAAACATAATAACATCCCTGCCCTTCACAGTGGCTTCATCCCAGTGAGAGCGATAACAAGCTGGCCGTTACCTCTGCCCAACCCCGCACTGTAAGTGAGGGGAAAGAGCAGGGGCCCAGTGCTGTTTTTGTTCTCTGGACTGGTGACAAGGACTTTCAGAGGCCTGCTCATTCCTGCACTCTTCATACTCCTCAGTCAGGTCACCTCCACACCTGGGGAGGTGGTAAGGCAGAGCACTGAGGGCACGGCCACGCCGCTCCGCCCTCCAGACACTCACTGTTATCTGCTCTGTGCTCCCTTTTCTCATCTGTAAAATGGAGTAGTCTTATCCGTCTCACAAGTTTCTTGAGTGAATTAATTATGGAAGTGCTTGACAAATACAGCCTTGTCCAAAAGCTTCTAGTTTTGTTTGTAATAATGAAAATAATTTCCATCTTCACCCTTGGGTGCCTGAGCTCCAAACTGGCATTTCTGGTAACTGGGTACGCATTTCCATGTTGCTCACAGAATGACTGTTTTCATCTTCCAACAAACCTAATTTCCCTGCCTATGTCCATGCCTTGGGGGTGGACGTGCATCCTTCCCTTCAGGTTGTAAATCCAGCCATTCCAACGTCACATCCGTCACATCCGTTTTCATTTGTTAAATCTCTGGATTTAGCTGTTCTTTCCCACCTATTTGCAAGCCACTGTCTAAATTGAAGTCTTCACCTCCTGTCTCCTCAAGGCTGACTTCTAAGTATCTGCACCTATAGCCCATCAGGCTCTTTCTTCCAAACCAGATAAAGTCCTGCCATTGTTTGATCTGTTTATCATATCTTTGTCTTGCTCAAGAGTTTTGAGAGATACCGCTTTATTATCTACGTGATAGATTTAAAATCCATTCATGTATTATTTAAAGTTTGTCATAATTTGACCTCAGTCTATTTTTCACATTTGATCTCCTGTCGTTTCTCTTTCTGCTAGACGGATGCCTTTCCTCCCTTGTCCCTCAGCTATACTTTCCAGCCCCCTCTGCTTACTTGTTCATGTGTCTTGTTTGACTAAAATGTTCTTTTCTGTTTATTCATGATGTCTTCACTGTTTAGTTTTCTGTATGAGTCTCTGAATTTTTCAGGTGTCCTGAATTTTTATCTTTGTTTCTGCTTTGAAATTGTGTTCCATTTTGCTATTTACTTGCCTATCAATGCCTTCCCAGAATTTATGGTATTTTTTCATAAAACCACAGGACTATCCCTTAGTAGAAATTTACTTTAGTACAAAGGTTAAGTTGTCATTGGTATCTGGAATTTTGTTTTAAATTGTGCTTTTTCTAAGCATGCATAGAAGGGCCCCTTGCCTGGGAAAATGGGTTAAGAAGTGCTCATAAGTGGAACATTGGCTCACTGATCTTGCCTCACTGACTTTGAAAGAAACAAGAACTTAGTTATAGTTTATCAGACTATAATATATAAATACTTAGCCTAGTGAAACAACTGGAATTTATACAAGACTTGTTGCTGGAGCGAATAACAAAATAAAGCCAACTTAAATAAGTACTAGATGTCATTTGAGGTGTTGTCAAGGTTGCTGAGCTTTCCTCTTCTGTTCCCTAAGAACTTGACTCTGTTTTCTTGTTCATTAGATATATGCAGCACTGAATAATATTTGATTTGTCTCTGATGGCCGCACTTCATTTTGCTTCTGTACTAATGCATGCTTTTGTTTTTCCACAGTACTTTGGGAGTTTACTTGTCATTTTCTGTGTAGAGCTGGCTTGTGGAGTTTGGACATACGAGCAGGAACTTATGGTGAGCTCGAAGTGGACTCTAATCACAATCTAATCCAGTACAACTGTTTGATCATATGCTTTAGAAGAGTTTATTTTTTTCCCATAATTTTGTTGAGAGACAAATAGCAGTGAGACAGTTTCAAATCAAATTGGTAAGACAGTTTCAATAATTAACACATTGCATACTCTCTTCCTAGTGGTTATTTGCTGTACAAGATGCAGACATGATATCTTATTTACAAACACTATTAGAACAAATCCTTCTATTCATTAAGAGAATGTAACTATATATCTATCCTAACCATTTTGAATACACAGATACAAAATGGACATTCATCTGTATCCCCTTTCTTGTTTAGTTCCATCATTTGAATATTATAGGTGTGTTAACTCAGCAAAATATTCTAAAAGAGTTCAGTAGTCCATAATAGCATTGGGTCTTCCTCTTGACTGGCAGTGTCAGAAATTGTTGACCTGAGTCCCCTACAGCTCAACACAACATTTAGAAGAATTTAGACACATGATTGTTGATTTAAATGTTTAGGCTATATGATAACAATGAATAGTCCAAATACTTTGAAAAATAACATTTTCTTTTGTGTGTTTAAAGCACATTTCTAAGCCATCATTTGGTATATGATGATCTATGTCTTTAATTCTGCAGACTGCTTAGATGTGAATACCACAGACTAAAACTAATACATCATCTAAAATAGTTTTACCACCTTCTGAGTTAAGACTAGGCAAGATTTGCATGTGCAGCGTGTCTCTGTGAATGCTTGCACTTCTCCCTGAAGCCTGATAAGATGCTGACGGCAGCAGAAGCCACTGACCAGGAAGCCTGCATCTCCTGTGTGCAGACGCTGGTCCATGTTCCACTTTCAGCAGAATGTGTTTAGGAGTGTGGAATGTTTACTGCAATCTGGAAACATCCTCACAGTGTGAGGTTTGGCTACTTGAAGACAGTTCTCCAGCATGTTTTTCTCCTTTATTTCAGCCGTTGCAACCACTGGAACAACTTTCATAGCTGTGAGAGCAAATGTGGATAGGGAAATTTCTTAATCTTAAGATTGTACTGCTCACATCTGGCTGGCCACTTGGCTTCACCCTTGCTCACACTGAGTATTACTTTGTTTGCTCACTTGTGTGGTGAAAGTCAGTGCATTTATGACCAGTGAGGTGGACGGCCTCTGCATGTCCGTGAATTCTGGCTGCTCTATGGAGGCAGGCCAGATTTTCCCAGTGTAAGCATTGTAGAATAATTGTCTCACTAAAATGGTGTTTCAACATGCAGGGCTCAGACCATCTGCAGTAGGAGTTACGAGGGGTGATTATTAATAATGTGCATTCCGGGGCTCCAGCCTTCATGTGCTAAATCAGAATAGAGGGAAACTGGGCAGGGGGCAAGGCCTGGCCATCAGCATCGGAGACAAGATCTCCAGTGAGTTTTAAACATTTTAAAATGCAAGAACCTTAAAAAAGCGTGGGTAATTATGTCGTATTTGTTTTGGAGAGAATAGGTGCATTGGGCAGTTGTGTAATAAAACTGAAGTCATTTCTGGCACGGATGCGGTTGTTAAAGATTTTATGGTGAATCCGCTACTGTTTTGTGAGGCTGTTTTGAATGCTAAGTGGCACCTTCAGACTAGAGCGTGCTGTGCGCGCTGCAGCCACACGCCACTGCTGCTCAGGCACCTTCCCTGCATGTCCCTGTGGAGGCTCTGGGGCCTCCAGTGTGTGCAAATGCCCAGAGAGAAGAGAGAACTGATGTGACGTTCAGAAGTCGGGGCAGGTTCGAAATGCACTCATGCAGGTTAAGAATGTGCTTCAAAATAAAATCTCCCATTGTAATAGCGATTCTCTTATTGTATTTGAGAGTGACATTTTCACACCAATGCTAGAAAATTTGTGTGTTTAAGAAAGAAAAAAAGTTGGGAACTCTGTTTCTGAGTGTTAGCGATAAAAGGGTTGTCTCTGTTTAAGTTTTTCTGTTTTTGAATAATAAAGTTACATCCCTGACAATGAAGCAACTGAGAGTAAATTCTAGAACTAATTTTTGATCCCCTTACCTGAGCTTTTGACTGTGTTCTGTTCGGTAAGTCAAAGGTTTTAGAAATGAGTTCACTTTCTGAGAATTTTTTAAATGGATTATGTAACGCATTTGCCGTATATATGATAAATCTCATTAGAGCAGGGCTAAAGGGATGAACGTAAGGTGTTTGAAAGGGATTGTTTTGGGCTCTAATATAATTGTAGGAAACCCAAGTAAACTGACGAGCATGGCTGTTGGCTCAGTTGCAGGCGGCCACACACGGCTCCTGAGTGGGGCTGCATGCAGGGTACACGCCGTTGGCTCGGCTGAGGGCACACATCATGTTTGGCTATGTAAATCTTCCCTGTTCCATTACCAGGGGAGAGTAAGAGCTGTTTAAAAATGAAATGTGGAAAGCAGTTTATTTTTTTAATTGCTCACATTTTTTATGGTTTCTGCACTAATAACAGTGTGAATGAAAAGTGCTATTAAAGTTTATTATCTGCCAAAGTTTTCAGGGCCCAGGCTTTGCATAGACTGGGCTTTGTGCTCCTGGCGGTGGAACGTAAGGAAGCAGGCAGAGTGCGTTACGTTACAGCCAGCTTGCAGGAGCTCGTGCCAGAGTCTCAGTGGTCTCCTGTTTTCTTGCCACATTTGGTCTCAGATTGATTGTGGTCACAGTGAAGAAACAAACCATATTTATTTTGGAGAGAAAAACTTTTTAAAAGATTGTTATATTAACTAAGTGAAGAGATGACATCAATCAATCTACTTTTATATTCTTTTTGTTGGCGGTACATGGTCATTTCCTATTTTCTTTCTCTAGATAAAATTTGTCAATAATGGTGATTCACTTAAATTCCATTTATTTTGGGCCCCAAATAATTTGCAATAATACTAATTTATACTGGGTAGCTGGGACTTTGGTTAGTTCCTTGAATTTTATTGAAGTCATATGAAAACAAAGTAGACCCAGCCAGACCATTATCTGGATACTAAAATTGCACACCCAGTATTTGCATATTTTATTTTGTGTTGCATATGTCCAAGTGATAAAAGAAATCATCAACAGAAAAATACTGAAAAATTTATGTGGTCAGTAATTTTTATACTACTACTGATAATACTTTTTTCATAAAAAGATTTCAAAGTTTTCCTAATTGAGTTTTATTAGTCTTACTTCTCATTTCTCCTTTTTTTTCCCCAGGGGAGCAGTTGAGTTCTTGGTTCTTATACCATTTTTTAAATTTACATTTTATAAATCTGAGCTTAATTTAGGTTGCAAGCAAGTATTAATTTAAAGAAGTGTTTGCCATGTAATACCCCAAAGATATGTGTGTCAGTAGAGGAATGATTGTATTTTAAAGCATGTGAGTGTGTCCTTTGGTGTGTGCATTTGTGGGTTGACATTTTGCTTCTTATCTCCAGGTTCCCGTACAATGGTCAGACATGGTAACTTTGAAAGCCAGAATGACAAATTATGGCTTGCCTAGGTATCGGTGGCTCACACATGCTTGGAATTTTTTTCAGAGAGAGGTAAGTGCTAAAAATTATAGGGACCAGAAAGAGAATAAGTATCATACTTCCAAACAGATGGTCAAAGATTTGCTTTTGTTCATTTTTCCTGTTTTTACTGGGCTCAAACCTGTGGCTTTCCTCACTGAACTTCCCCAGTGCCAGAGGCACAGGTGCAGGACACTGCAGCCTTTTGGAAGAGCATCCTCATTTGGACCTGTGGAGTCAGCACATAGATCTTTATCTTTTTAATATTCATATCTTTATTTTTAAAATAATTTTATTGAGAAACAAATATCAATGAGACAGTTTCACAACCAATAACTGGCACATTTGCAATAATTAATACATTGCACATTGTTGTCTTAGTGGTTATTCACTGTACAAGATGCAGACATGATATCTTGTCTCAAACACTATTAGAACAAACCTCTATATTCATTGAATTAAGAGAATGGAGCTGTATATCTATCCTATTTTGAGTATACAAAAGGGTCGTTCATTTCTATCCCACTTTTTTGTTTAGTTTTGTCAGAGATGGACATTCCATTGTCATTTAAATATTGTAGGTGCTTGAATTCAGCAGAATTTCCCAATATAGTCCAGTAGTGGATAGTCCATAATAGTAGTGGATTTTCCATAAGACTAGCAATGTCCAAAGTTGTTGACTTGAGTTTTTTACAGCTCAGCATATTAATGTGGCTTTACTTTTTATACTTCATTTTCTTACTTTTCTGCTGGATGGTTAAGACCAAGATAAAGAAAGACATATATAACAAGAAATGTAACTTTTGTATCTGATAAGATCAGTCAAATCCCCTCAGGATTTAACCTGAAACCCTATACTGCAGTTTGTAGATCTTTTGTGAATGTCAGCCATGTGGATGAGTCATGGCCATTGCTTGACCAGTTTGCTCTCTGTGAAAGTCTGAGAGAATGTTTTCTCTCCATATGACTCTCCTTAAGCACACTCTACATCGTTGATCACTTTCTTCTGTGGCCCCATAATCTCCTTGATCAGAAAATTTGGGACACAACTGAGTTACATAATATTACAGTATAGGTTCTCCCATGTCCTGAGTCGTCACTGACCTTGAAAGGGTAGGGCCAAAATGTTGGCTGTCCTTGCAGCCCTTCTTTTTCTCTGATTTTTGGTCTGCAAACTTAAGTTGTTAACCCTCCAGAAGAGAAGTTTATTATTACCCTACAACATATGCAGTTGGGTTTAAACTATCTATCTCAATATCAAACATCTTAGGCATAACATGGAACAGCTATTTGCCATCAAGTATTGATATGTTAAACTTTAAGTCCCTGCAGAATATGAAGACAAAAATTTAAGAAATAAAATATTTGAAAAAGATATGAATAAACAATTACATAATTTTCACAGAAATTAAGAAATCTAATGATATACAGCATTGTAGCAGGATTGTCCCATGACATTTTTTCCTGTCTCTTGTTTTCATTTATTTCCAGCCCCCCTTTTTTAAACAAACATTTACTTGACAGACAGTATGGCAGTAATTGGTTTGTCATGACAAGCAGTACATATTTAGAAGATCAGAATGGCAGGTATTCCAAGCATGACCCTACCATTACACATTGCTATCTTCAGTGCAGCTGCTTAGTTCACAGTTGTCAGCATATATAGTTAGTCAGGGTGAGAATCCTATTAGCTGCTAGTTTCAAAAACATGCTGCAGATTTTCAGGATCCTTGCCTTACCTATCTTGTGCATATAAATGCATGGATCTATATAGGTGTGAAATTTATGGTCAAGCAGACGTTGGCTCAAATTCTAGCTGTCATGCTTATTTTTTTTTTTTAAATGAATTTAGGACAGGGTATACAAGATCTCACTGTGTAGATTGGACTCATAGTGATTCTCCTGTTTTCAGCCTCCTAAGTGCTGGGATTACAGGTGTTTGTCACCATGCCCAGTCTCAATCACCATCTCAGTGCACCCTGGCGGGGGCGAGTGCTAGCACGAGGGCAAGGCAGGGATTGAAACCCGGCTGTTGTACTTTGCTTAAGCAGGTGCATTAGTCTGCTGAGCTATCTGGCTGGCCCCTCTCCTGCTTACTGTTGTACTTCTATAATTTACTTAACTTCCTTAAACCTCAGTTTACTCACTTGATAAATAGGATTAATAAAAGTCCCTATCTCCTCACAGTGTGGAGAAGATTAATATCAAATTTGAGTTTACATGTTTATTACTTAGTTTGTGGTTATTAATGATAATATCAAAATGTAGGGGCTTCCCCCCCAACTATATGGTATTGCACCCATCTATCTTAAATGAAGACTCTCTCTAGATGTTTAAAATCTGGTTACTTGAAGTTAATCATTGATCTTGCTTCAAAAGCAGCTCTTCTCCCAACCCACTTCCTTGTGGCTGTTGACATTCCCAGAGAGTCAAGTAACTCAGTTTCCTTTAATTTGTGTCAGGCTGTCAAGCTTGTGAGAATAAGTATCTTATCTTTTAGCCCATTCCCTGCTTGGTTCCCTTGTCACGTTGCTGGGCAAAGGTTCAAACCCAGGACAATCTCCAAATCTGGTATCTGTGTTACAGTTGTTGAGATGGTTAAAATTACCATGACAACACAGATTTCCTATTTATTTAAACACTTCCTGACTTTGTTTATTATATAATTAAACTAAAAGCAACCTAAAGAAAAAATAAGTAAAGCCTTAGGGAATTTTTAGTCACTTGTTCAGATATCCCCTATAACTCCCCAGAGCTCTTCTTTTTCTGGAATTTATGATATGAATCATTGTGTTAAAAACAAAGAGAGGTTTTGTGTTGTTTTGTTTCCGATGGGGACTCCACCTAGGTGGACAATGTGCAAGCACTGAGGTGACTGCTTCCTGTCTTCAGACTTGTTTCCCTTTTTTTTTTTGGAACCGGGGATTGAACTCAGGCCCTTGCGCTTGCCAGAGAAGCGCTTATTCCGCTGAGCCATCTCCCTGGCCCCTGTCCTCAGACTTGTTATGAGGTGTGTTCCCTTCTCCATGTCAGAGGGCTGCTGTATATTAAAGGTGCAAGGACCACCAGAGGAGGTGCTCATTACAGCTCGATTTTTTTTCATGCTTCTGGAGGCTGAGATCAAGGTGCAGGCAAGCTAGTGTCTCTGAGGCCTCTTTTTGGTCATCTTCTCCCTGTGTATTCCTTTGTCATCCCTCTTAAGTGTCTGTTTAAATTTCTCCTCCTTATAAGGACATAGGTTGAATTGAATTAAGGCCTACCCTAATGGCCTTAATTTTACTTAATTACCTCTATACAGACCCTACACAAACAGTGTCACATTCCAAAGTTCTAGAGGCTATGGATTTGGCTAGGGGAACACAATTCAGCCTGTAACAGTTTTCTTCCAACATAAATTACAGGATAGAAAGTCAATGTCTTAAGTTCTAATTGCTCTGATTTCTCATCATTGCTATTCCGTGCATATGCGTCAGTTTAATAGGTCTTGCTTAATTCCTTGTGCCTTTTTGTTTCTACTTTTTTTGTCATTTTGAGAGAGGGTTTCATTATGCAGTTTAGGCTGGCCTTGAACTCATTTTGTAGCCCAGGTTAGCCTTAATGTTGTATCAGTCCTCCTGTTTCAGCCTAGTGCAATTTATTAGAAACCTTTTTAAAAACTAATTTTTTAAAATGAGCCTCTTTGTTTTAACAAAGTAGTTGGATAACAGGATTTGGAGTAAATAGAATTTTTTTTTTTTTTTTTTTTTTTTTTGCGGAACCGGGGATTGAAGTCAGGCCCTTGCGCTTGCCAGGGAAGCGCTTATTCCACTGAGCCATCTCCCCCACCAATAGAATTTCTTGTATGTAAAGCCTTAGTTTATTCATCTATAAAATGGTAAGAGCTTAAATCTCTGTTAGCAAGAGTAGAGCTTTTTACAATGCAGTGTTAAAGGAGACAGAAAAATGACAAGGAGATGTTGACTGTAACCTACACAGCATTTTTGTAGCATGAAATTTACCTAAAGTAGAGTTTTCAGAAAAAGTTTCAATGTAAATTTACTATCTTTTATTCAACAAGAAAAACAACTACATAAATGAAAAATATTCCAGTGGCTTATTAAAATAAAAAAGTCTCACTGAATATAATATATATAAGTTATTTGAAAAAGTCATTTCTGTGGAGCACCTCATTTCCTGACAAAGCTAGATAAATGGGCTCTTCCATTGTAGATGGAATTCGAATGTTCCAAGAATTTCCCTTTTGTCATCTACATGAGAAGCACTTATGTCATCAGGAAATGAGAGAAATAGGCTTTCTCTGAGTGTGAGGATTTAAAGACAGACTTGGAAATGTAGTAGTTTAGGATTTTTAGTGAAATTTTTGTACTACCTGTATTTTTTTAAGGATTCTCACTGAGTTATGTAAAATATGTGATTTCAAATTATGTTTGACTTAAACTATGATGATCATATTATGCTTGTGGTGTGTTTAGAATTTTTACTTATGTTGTTTATGGTATTTTCATGGTTGTCAGGACAAGTTTATAAAAAGGAAAATACTAAAAATGTTTCAGATTCATCTCAAAATTATATTACTGAGGGCTGGCGAGATAGCTCAGTGGTCTAAAGCGCCTGCTTAGGCAAGCTTAGGCAAGCATGCAGGGACCTCGATCCCCAGCACCACATGCCATGCCAGCCCCGCCCCCAGGGTGGGCTGAGCTGACCATTAAAAAAAAAAAAAAGAAAAAAGAAAGAAAGGAAACATTAAAAAAATTGAAAAAAAATTATATTACTAAGATTTTAGTACTTATCACTTACAATACTCTTAAGATGATTTTTTCTTTTTATTTATAAGAAATCAAAATATCTTAAGTAAATTTTATTGTTTTTGCATGAGATGATTGGTATTCTTCAAAGTTGATTGTAGTTAAACCTTGAAATGGAGGTGGATTGTGATAATTTATTATGCAATGTTAATCTCACACACTGATTCACCTCTTGGACTACATAATTTGCATAGCAAGCCTCTTGGCAGAGGACTACTCAGCTATTGCCCATACTCCTCACCTTTGACGATATGAAAGAGTCGTCCTTTTTTCAAGGGTGAAAAGTTTTTTATGTTAGCTAATTATACTGAATCTAATCTGTACATATCTTTAAGCAGTGGTTTTTTTCTTTTCTTTTTTTTTTTTTTTTTTTTTTTTGCGAGACTGGGGTTTGAACTCAGGACCCTGCACATGCCAGGCAAGCACTTATTCTACTGAGTTACCTCCCCAGCCCCTAAGCAATGTTTCTAAACCTGTATCAGAGAAAGCTTTTGCCTCTCTTTGGTGAAATGAGACACACAAGAACATATAGTTCTCTTATATATAATTTAAGAGCCAAAATATATTTTTGGTTAAATCCAACTTCACTCAAGCTAAAGGCACTCATTGTTTTCCAGTGTTATAATGATAGGATATGGTCATTTATTTCAGGAACATCTCTCTGTTGAATGAAAACTCACTGCTGAAAGCTATTTCTCTCTCAAGGTTTTGGCAATTTTACTGGCTAAGGAATTTTGTGATATGTGCTTTGATCAACAAATCTTTCTAGATAGATTACAGGAATGTTTAATAATGTATTTGAATTTGCTGAGCAGTTTAACCCAGTAATATCCATACTGATTGATGGGCCATTCTCTATTGTCCAGAAGTTAATAGTAAAGACTTCAGCTATTGGTTTTGTTGGAGGGTGTGCTAAATCTGTTACTCTGTGACCAACTCTGGAGGCTATTAAAGGGGAGTGAGACTCAGTTCTACGTGGTTTATTTTTATGTGCTATGGGCACGGTTGCTCAGAACTGTTCCATTATGGAGAGGTTAGCCACGATGTGCCTCTCCGACACTGCCAGTATCAACACAGAATGTACACATATCATTAGGTGATGAAAGAAGTAAGTTTGGCTCTGAGAACAAAAATTTTAAAAATCTAATGCCTAATCTCCCATAAGTTAAAAAATATTGTTGTAATTTCTGAGCCTGACCAATAGTTCTTTTTCAGTTCAAGTGTTGTGGAGTGGTGTATTTTACCGACTGGCTGGAAATGACAGAGATGGACTGGCCTCCAGATTCCTGCTGTGTCAGGGAATTCCCAGGATGTTCCAAACAAGCCCACCAGGAAGATCTCAGTGACCTTTATCAAGAGGTAAGGCTAACTGCGGTCAACTTACCAGGGACAAAACTTCTGGCATAATTTCGAAAAATCAACAACGTGCCACCAAGGAAAATATTCTTTTCTGAACAAATCCAAAAGACCTTAAATTTCTTTTTTTCTGGTATAGGAGAAATATGATAAAGTTAATACTCAATATAAAGATCTTTGGAGAAAATAAGGTTTTAGAATTAATTTGGTTATGAACGATTGGGTGGAAGCAAGTTCTATTATTACTACCTAGGGACCTTTTGAAAACAAGTATATATGTCTTATATAGATGATTCTAGATATTTAAGAAGCACAAAATGTGGAGTTCCTGGTCAGGGTGCATATTCTGGGCCTCCACAGATTTTGAAGAAAACTCCCTCTCGGAAGAAAATACTGCGTGCTACTCTTCAGTTCCCCCTGCTGGTTGATGAGTAGAGACGCCGGTTTTGGTTGGCTAATGAAGACTGCTTATTCGGATGCACCAAGACGTTGAACGTATTTGTTGTGTACTCTGGAAGAATTTATCTGAATCACTAAATACTCTTTATTAGCAAAAGTTTTCTTCGTCCTCCATTTTCAGTGGAGAGTTTCACATTTTTAGCAGTGGAATCCTATTTTCAAATTAAAATATAAAATTGTACTGCTTAGTGTAATAGCCAATCTGTGTGGTTATTTCTATGAAAATTCAATCAAATTAAAATTTCACTTCATCAGTTGCACTAGCTACATTTATGGTGCTCAACAGTCACGTGTGACTACTGGCTGTTACACTGGACAGTGAAAATATGGGACACTTTCATCATTACAGAAAGTTTTATTGGGCAGTCTTGGTCTAGAATAAAAGGTCAAAATATAAATCAGATGGAAGGGAAACTGCTTAAGCTGCGGGCCTGGAACTGGTTCCCCAGATCAGGTACCTGGGTAACAGAAAGCACTATTGAAAACCCTGATTTAATATAAAGTAACTATTTATACAATTATGTGCTACCGTGAATGCAACTGTAAAATGAAACACATCAGAACTTACAAAACATACATTCTTACATATTTCAATATAATTACTTTAGGAAATTATATTATTTTCCCAAGAAATACTATCTTGCAAAACATTTTTAGATCATCTATCAGTCAGATAGTCAATTTATACTTGTGACTTAGTTCAAGTGCTATATTTAAATAAAGGAATGTTATATTACCTACCCACATGATCTATAGAACTCATGTCTTAGATGTGAATAACATATGGTTGTCAGAAAAATGTACTGGAGATGACAACAGTATGCCACATTTAAGAATGCTCACGCTAGCATGTTTTGGGCTCTGATCTGAAAGCGTGTCCCAAAGGAGAATGTTGCATATTTTTGGGAGTTTCCAAATTGTGCTAGCTTGCCAGGGCCACTCGTACAGAGTGCTGCAAGCTGAGTAGCTTCAACAGTAGAGATTTGTTGGCTTACAGTTCTGGAGGTTAGAAACTCAAAGCAGTGTGCCTGCGGTGCTCATTCCCTCTGAGAACTGTGAAGAAGAAGGTGTTGCAAGCTTCTCCCTAGCTTCTGGGGGCTGGCAGGTGGCTCTTGTGCTGCTTTCATCCTCAGATGAGCTTCCTCTAGTAGGTGTATGCGTCTACCTTCCCTTTTTATTAGAACACCACCTCACATTGGAGCTTATCTTTCTCCAGTATTACTTCATCCTAACTTCATTACATTTGCAACAACCTTATTTCTAAATAATATTATATTCTAAGGTGTGGAGGTTAGGATTCAAACATGAGTTTTGAGAAGACACAATCATAATAAGAATTATGAAGTAACTGAATAACTCATCTCCTTTACTTTAAAATACAATCAAAATGCTTACTTTCATTCCATATATCATACAAGCATTGTGTTTGAATATTATCTTTTGAATGTACGATGTGTGTAAATTTTGACTTCATTGAGAAGGAATACACAAGGTAGAAGTAATAGAACACAACCTTCCTGGGCCAATGCCTCCAGGTGCTCCCATGATTATGGAAGATCTTTTGCTGTAGGTGAAAGCCAGTACTGTGTTAGCTGGAGTTTATAATAGGATGGTCAGTTAACAGGTACAGCAAAATCACATTCATGCCATAAAGTAGGAAACAGCATTCAATATTTATAAGATAGTAAACAACAAAAACGTAATTGTAGATATTCAAATACATTACAACTTACTGTTAGGCATTAATAGAATAGGTGATTACAGTATAGATATGTCTAGACATGTAAATTGAAGCCATCAATTTCCCTAATGTGAACTCAAGCCATTTGTTGGCCTTCAGAAGTAGCAAGTCAATAATGAAAATTACTGTATTGCACAACATAATATAATTTCTACTTTAGTGATCAGTACTGATGATGTGATTATAACTCTGACTGGGATCATGAGGATGACAAAGATTGAGTTGGGGAAAACATCAGTTTCCTACGAGTCTGAATATGGACAAGTTCTCCTCACTTTATTCAGCTGAAAAGTGTTCATTTTAACATTTACACTCATTTTCTTGGAAGAAAGCATAATTCATTTTTAGAACTTTAGCTTGGATTATTTTCACAAATACTACTTTATAATGGGACACTTCAAAGATGTCTATAGTTGCTGAAATAAGCCAACTATTGTGTATGTGCAAATTGGTAGGCTAGAGTACTTTGAATATTTTCATATTTTGTTCAAAAGACCTTCATTAGCTGACTGGTGTTGTTAGTTATGAGATGTTCTTTAGATACAGACTTCTGGCCAATTAGGAAGTTCATTATCAGAATAATCTGTTTTTGCATTTTATAATTAATAACAGATGCTGATATTGGTAATTATACAGCACATGATTATATGCATAGTTGACTTACAAAAGTGGATCATTTAGTAGCTTTCTGGTATAAATTCAATTAAATCCATAATTTAAAAATAAGAATTAATTCCACTTTGCCCTAGGGAACATATGTTTTCCAACTGCTTTGGGACCACTGATGAGAAAGGTCTAAAAGAAGAAACAAGTGATTAACAGCTGGAAGTATTTGGGGTATTTGCTCTGAAATTAAAACCAGTGAAGACTGATATTTTAGGTGTCTTCACATTTTTCAAAGCTGCAATTCAGAGCAGGAACTAGACTTGTGCATTGTTGCTCTGAGGGCCAGAAGTTCCAGGAAGGAAATTTGGAATCAATAGAAGGAAGACCATGCTCATCAAAATCTGTCCAATTGTGTGACGGGTTATCTTGTAAACTAGTGAATGTCTCAGCACTAAAAGTATTAAAGTCAAGGTCAGATAACCATGTCATTGGTGGTATAGAATAGTTTTTTAAATTAAAAATGAACCTGGAATAGATGAATTTCAAGGTAACTTTTATCTTTCATATTCTGTAAACTCAGAGATAAGAATTGGCTTTCGTCCTACAATCTTTCTTTGGTAATCTAAAAATCAAGGAAATAAATCATTTTCAACCATCTGGTGGCCTGCCTGGTCCCTGACCCAATAATATTTTATGACACATTTTGAAACCTGTGAAAAATGACAGAACAGAAATAGAGCACCAGTTGCACATTTTAGAAACCTTCCCATCAGAAATGTTCCTTTCAGCATAGAACTCTTGCAGTGTTCATAAGAAACTACAATCTTATATAGAAATAGGGTTTTAAAATCACAGAATAGCCAGGCATGGTGGGGCACACTTGTAATCCCAGAATTCGGGAGACTGAGGCAGGAGAATTATTGTGAGTTCAAGACCAATCTGGGCTACAAAGTGAACTAAAAGCCAGCCTGAACTGCATAGTGAGACCCTGTCTCAAAAAGACAAAATAATAACAATGATAAAAATAAATAAATAATAAATAAATAAAATCACAGAATAACTGTGACTCTCAGTTTAGTTCCCTTCCATTCATTCATTCATCCAAAATGTTTTCTGATTATTTCCTAAATTTAACATGCTGTTCTGAATGCTGGGAATCCAGGGGAGAATGTCGCAGGTGAAAATATCTCTTCTCTGGCAATTTATATTCTAGTTAATGCCATAGACATTTGTAGGAAAAATACCATACTGCAGAGTAATAGCAGGAGGCCATAAGCACTTTAAAGACTGAATAGGCTAACAGGTGGACCTTGTTTGTAGGGAAGCTAACGGAAATGGAGAGGAAAAGAACATTTTAGAAGGGAGTAGTTGAACTGAGACCAGTGGATGAGGACAGAGCCAAATAAAGATCACAGAACAGTATTTTTAGCCTGTGGAACTACAAGTTCAAAGGTTCACCCTCCAGTGGTCCAGGCCCCGATTATTACCTGCTACTCTGTCCTTTGGAGCTGTCTGTGGAACCATGATCTCCAAATGCTGAGTGTCACATTTGACCTCAACCACGCATCAAACTCACTTTCACGTGGTAAAATGCAAGTCGGGAGGATTTCTCTTCTCTTGGCGCTGACTTTTCCACTGTACTCACCACTGAAGTATAATGTCTTGACTTGATCTGGACAAAAAGAAAAGAAAGTAGAAAGGAAACAGAAGGTATGTAGAAAACAAGTCTTTATATAGCAAGGATGACCAACTTGTTACCCGTGGACATGGGTCCTTCTTGGATGGACTTCAAAGGATAGGCGACACTGCCAAAATTCTTTTCAATATTTTAGATGCATTTGCCAAGGAGTAGGAGCCATAGCTTTCATCAGATCTTCTTGAGATTCAACTGTAGGGAGTAGTTGCAATTTTTATTTCTGAAGGGAACAAAGCATAAACAGCCCCTTGAAGGGACAGGGATGCCATTCTGCTTCTCTGTGTGCCACCTCAAGAAAAATAGATGAAAGTAAACAAGCTTACAACAACTCTACTTCAAATAGACCCACTCCAAATGTAAAGCAGTGTGGTACAGAAAGTCAAGCAAAATGTGCCTCTAGAGATACATTTCTTTGCTTTGTAGTCAGGAGAAAGAGTATTTCTAAAATATATTGGCTTCTTCTTCAGGAAAGTAATATTCTCAGAAGTTTATGTAAAGCCTGGAGAGAGAGAAACCCTCCAGGCAGCAGTGTGTCTTTGGGGAAACTTTTCCTTTAGACCCTTAGACTTCCTATATTCCATGTATTGAGTGGGAATTTTAGATACTCTTAATTATTTTTTATGACAAATTACATTGCCCCAAACTATTCATGACTCTTCAGATGGTTATTTCTTCGTGATACCAGAAAACATCTACAAATAAAGGAGATAGCGAAAGGAAAGGAGTGTGGAAGTAAGGGAATATAAGATTATTTTCTCCAGTCTTGAAATCCTGTATGATTACAAGAATGTATAGACTTTCACAAATGTAGATAGATGTCTACAGATGCCCTTCGGGGTTAAAGGTTGAGATGGCACATGGTGGGAAACAATTATTGAGTCACACTTGTTAAAGGCAATAAGAGAGAATTTATTTAAAGTGGGCATGTTACAAGTAGGCACTTCAGTGGCGGAAACAAATTTGTTTCAACTCTGAATACAGCATGGACAATTAGAAATTTATAGACAAGGTTCAAGACAAGAGTCAGTAGTCAGAAAATTACTAAGAGACAACACCAGGACTAAGGAGGGATTCTTGCTAATTGAACCAATAGAAGTCTTGCTGAAGACAGGCTGTGGTAATCCAGTGTTTCCTGGGGAGGAAGGAGGATATAGAGGATGAGGAAGCTGATTAGGTATCTGCAGTGATCAACATGAAGAATGGGAATTCCCAGCTCAATGAACGTGGCAGGATTCTTGATATAACTGAACAGTGTGTAGGAAAATGTAGAAGTCTACAAGTCAAGGTCATATTGAAGAAGAGTTCAGGGGAGCCTGAGTAGAGTTTGGTAATAGAGAAAAACTTTCACCAGTGGTTGATACTGTGGGAAATCTTTATTCTCTCCATTGCATGTTATACATTGTTTGAGCCAAAGCTGTAAACTCTCACCATTAGCCTCCAAACAATTAATGGTGGGCCTCATCCCTGCCCATCTCCTGTCTTTGAGAAATGGATTTTTTTTTTGTAATCTATGTACATTCATTTTTTTTCTGGTCAATAGCTCAGCTCTCAATGCATTTTATTAATGTTCCTCTTCTGTTAGCATCTTTGACCAATTTGAAAGATTAGGCAATACTTTCTGTGCAATTTTTTCTGACTAATAGAAACAATTTTTTATGCTGTAATGTTCATGTACAGCATCCTGGTATCATAAATTTTTCCTCAGGTGCTCAGAGCCAAAAGTGGAGATAGGATGAAGTGCTATGGTTTAAAAAAAAGACTATCTAAGGCCAGAGGATCATAAGTTCAAGGCAAGCCTGCATAGTGAGTTTGGGGCCAGCTTGGAACATGGTAAAATCCTTTCTCAGAAAAAAGAACACAACAACAAAAATGCTGTGATGGGAAAAGTAGGTGACTTCTAGATGGACTTCTAGCAAGTTCTACCTAGCAATGGAATCATTTATTCTTAGTCCAGGTGACCCTGCTTTTAAGTTGATAGTGGGACTCTTCTAAGGAACAAATTTTCTCCACCTGGTATAAAATAAAATTAGAAGCAAGAAATAAAAGACAAGAAGTGAGAAATAGTCTAGGCCTCCAGCAAGGAACTGGCTGGTTATATTAACATGAAGTTGGCCAAGTCTGTGTAGAAGGAATCCCCACATTAATGGCTGGAATTTCAGATGGGGCACAAAAAGGAGCTGACATCCTTAGTCACCACTCATTTGATGATTGAGCTGTGCAGTGGAGACACGTAATGGTCACACTAACTTACTGCCCTTTCAGTCTTCCATGATAAGTAGGTGCTAGCCAGGTGCATGAAATATTTGAATGATAGGGAGCTGAAAAAGACCTGTCAAGGCAAGAAGCGCTGACACAAAGTGAGCGTGGCTGGAGCTTGGAGCACGGGGTGGGCCATGAAGCTGAAGCACAGGGGCTGGGGTTACAAAAAGCCCTGTGTGTCTAGCTAATGCATGCCTTGTGTACTGAAGTCTAGTAGTTGCCAAATGAAGCCACAAGCATATTCACAAATTTGAGGCATTATTATAAAAGGAAGGCTTGGGACAGAGAAGTCATGGGGTGCTGATTTATTATAATGATAAAACTGCTCTCACATAAACACTCACGGAGCCTCCTGCCTGGATAGTAAGCAGTAGGCAGCTTCTCAGGCGCAGTGGCTATTCAGATGGAATATCCCCAAGAAGTTCCATTCTCAGGATTCTTTTATATCCAGTCAAAGACTCTGCCTGGCCTCTCTGCTGACTCATTATCTCATCCAAGATTGCCAGCAGGATCAGGTTGACTTGGGCTTGCCGTGGTGTCTGTTTTATCATCCAAAGCCCTGCAGGACCAGTTAGGACATAGTGTGTGTGTCGGGAGATCTCTTTCATCTCCAGGCTTTGCTTGATCTAATCAGGCCTCAAACTGTTCAGCCAGTTTTGCTTCAGGTATACAAATGCGTTTTTTTTCAGTCTTTCTTAACAGGGCTCAGTTGTGAGTATCCTATTTCCTATTCACTGTTCAATGAAACAACTTTTTCTCTTGCAATTTTATTAGTAAACACTTGTAGTTGTTGCACTTAGGATGCACTGACATAAAAGCTCTTATAATAATTTGGCCTGAAGAAGTATCTTTAACAATAACAATTTTAATTTTGGCTTAAAGATCAGGATGCATGCTAGCATTCTGGAGAATAACATAAGGTGGGGAGTTGCAGGGAGGATTGGATCTTGAAACAGAGAAACTGGATAACAGCTTTTTGGTTAATTCATGTAATTATAAGGACCACAATTCAGGAGTAGCATTGAAACAGAGAAGTGAGAATAAATGTGAAAAACACTTAAATGGTAAAATGAACAGGATTAGGTGATGAAGTGGCTATGGAAAGTGAGTGACAAGGAAGCTGAAAGCTCCTTGGCTTTGATTTGGATCTTGAATAAATGGGGCTGGCCAGATAGCTCAACAGACTGAAGTGCCTGCTTAGGCAGAGCCCAGTGGCCAGGGTTTGATCCCTGGCATGCCATGCTGGTCCCATCTTCTGGGGTGGTATGTGCTTGTAATCCCAGTGCTTGGGAGACTGAAAATAGGAGGATCATTATGAGTTCACTCTACCTAGTGAGACCCTGTA
>NW_004524746.1:1824120-1830663 GCF_000260255.1 Octodon degus | reverse complement strand
ATATATATCTTGGATAAATGAAGAAGCCAATTATGGAGGGAATTGTTGGAAATGTGTTACTTAAATTTTGGGAATGCTGGCTTTAAAGTTCTTGTCAGGGACCCCTAGCGCAGAATCCCATCAGGAAATACGGGACTGGGGAAACAGCTCAGCTGGAGATTCAGATTCTGTGTGTGCTAGGTAAAGAAAGGGCTGATGGGAGGGGAAGGTGGGCTTTTGTATCTCTTTCATAAACCCTCATCTGGTGCAGCCACACTCACCAGCACTGCTGCTGCAGTCTGTCAGAGGCCAGCATGGTGAGATAACATTGCCTTTTGAAGTGCCTGTGCTCCAGAGGTGCTGCCATTTCTCTGCAATTGCAGCTGTGGAGAGAAGACAGGAAGTGGAAAGGGGCACAGCCATCTGCCTGAAGGCCTGTACACAGTACATCTGCTTGTCCATTAGAGGGCCTCACAGGGCTCCTCATAACTGCAAAGGAGCCTGGGAAGTGCGGTCTGCCGAAAGCGCTGTTCATTGCATGACATCAGCTACCACGAGAGAAATGGAGAACAGCCAAGGAGTGGGGATACCGGAAGTCTACTGCCGGCACCAGCAACGTGTGAGAGGCAATGAAGGCAAAAGAGGAGATAAAGCCATAGAGAGAGAGGATGGAAAGTATGCTCCCAAGGACAGAACTCGGGAACGTCAGCACTTCCGGCAGGGAGGGGACACTTACTGTAGGCCGAGATGAAATGAAGGCAGGAAGGATATGGAAGGAGAGGTTCTCAGGGGATGTCCCTAGGGATGAGCTGGCAGTGAGGAAGCAGCATTTCAGAAGTCGAGTAGAATTTGAAGCCAGACTCTGCAGGTTAAATCTTTGTTCTCTTCCTTACTAGAGATGTAAATTTGGGCAAATTTTAACTTCTCTCTGCTTCACTTTCCTTACCTGAAAGAAAAATAGGGGTAATCAGAATACTCTTTAGTCTCATAAGCTTGCTTTCTTTTCTTTCTTTTTTTCTTTCCCTTTGTCTCTCTGCTTTCACTTCTCTTCAAGCTAACTGAAGGAGCATGTGCAAACCCCTTCTCACAGGGCCTGTTGGATCTGCATCACTACTTTCACCTGTGAGTTAAAGGCAATCAAGGATTCAAGCACAGTTAGGAGAGAAGACAGAATGTCTTTTTCTCCCCCTACTCCAAGATTCCTGGTCAACACTCCTATAACAAAGGACAGGTTAGCATGTTTGTGTGATGGAAGTTTTACATGGCAAGGGAGTCTTCAAGAACAGAGACCCAAAGACCGTGTATTTTTATGCTAAATCTGATGAAAGAAGTGGATAGCTGTGGAGAGGACCAGATGAAAACGAATATAAGGGAGCAAATTTGGGAGGGTGGAACTGCAGTAAGGACCATCTCAGATCCTTTCTAGTGTTCTAAACGGAATCCTCCCCTCTGTATCCCCGGGCATAATGCAGGACACTAGTGCTTTGAGGACCTTCAGAGAAGGAGAGAAGGGGGCAGAAAAATGACCTTCTAGCTTACTTCATGAGAGAGGAACTCTAGGTTCTCTAACCAGCTTTGGGGATAAAAGCATCAGCGGAAGGAAGCAGGGAGGTCAGAGAAGTCTCTTTCATCTCAAGAGTGCCCAGCATGGCAGGCCCGTCTTCTGGCATACACATTGGACTTGTTTCAAGTAGGACACTTGTTTATATAACTGCATAAGTGGAGATTTTCAATGCATTTTTTCACTAAAATCCTAAAATAATTCTTTGAAAAAGGTATAGCATTTTGTGTCCATCTTAGAAATGAGAAAAGCAAAGGGCAAGTGGCAGACTAGCTTCCCCGGTGTCACGGGGTTGGTCTGTGGCCAGGCCGGCGTCTATTTGGTTCCAAAGCCCAGGCAGGTAGACAGGAACTAGCTGAGGGTTTGTCGTGTTCTTCTTTGCTAAACCTCAACTTCCTCCTGTATTACGTGGGATACTAGTGGTAGCTACCTCATGCCAATGTCAAAGATAAACCGACTACACCATACTGCTTGCCACGTAATGAACCCAAGTGTTCAGGGCACAGTGGTGGCAAATGACAGTGATAACAGTAATTTATTGAAGTAAATAGAAAAATTTGTGACCTAAAGTTAGATTTTTAACTAGCTAAATTGCCACTAATCTTGCTTGTAAAGAGATAGAAGTGTACTATTTATGGTTATATAAGTTTGTGCTGGCCAGCGGTCCATTTCTGAGTCAAAATTTTGGGGATTTGGTGGTTTTCCCTTTTCCTTCTTTTTAGATAAACAGTGCAGTTGAACACTTTGCATTGAGGGGTCTGGGAAGGTCTTCTGCTCAGCCAGGCAAGGAATATTTCCAGCTGGAACTGGCCTCATTAGGGACTCAGGTTTCTTATAACCATAATTTTTTGTAAAATTGAACAATATGCAATAAATGCAGTCTTTGAAATTTAATGACTCTTCCTATATTATGGGAACATTGTGAGAATTTAATGAGATATAAGAGCCTCTCATATATTAAAAAATAATAAAAATGACTTTTTTTTGCTGCTTCCTATGCATTATTTAGCTTTACTCTTTAATGAACAGAAAGCCTTGCAGTGGATTTTATTTTCTTGTTTATTTCTTTTCTTACACAAGCATGTTTTTCACTGTTCAGTTTAAGGTTGTCAATAGGTACTTTTTGATCAAACCTGTTTAATGTCTGTGAATGTATGAACTCATGAACTGACACCACTCAGTTCTTCAATTCTGGAGAAAATGGGACTCAAGATTGTATATTTCTGCCTGGTAATTAACAAGTCATTTCCAATTCCAGAGTTATGTTTATCATCAAAACTCAATTATAAAAATATCAATATTGGCTTGTATTGTAACCTAGGTTTTATTTATACTTTATGAACATTATGAGGTTATTTGATTTTTTTTTGATGTAGGCTATGAATTCTGAGTAATGAAAAGCCACTGTGTTCTTCCCATTTTAGAAACTCACTTTAGAGATACATCAGAATAATTTCAACTGTGTCATTTCCTTAAGTGAATGAGGCAGCCGGACATAGATCATAGGAAATGTGAGGACTCACACTCTTTCTTTGATAAAGTAGTGTTAGTATTTATAATACAGTGAATAGTTGACTCGGATTTTAATATGCTTGTCAGTAAAGAAAGTAAAGTAGGCTAGACAACAAGTCTTATTCATACCTTTGATTTATGTGAGGTCATTAATTAGGGCTAATATAGATTCACTTAGGAAGAAATCATATCCAAATAAAATCAGCTCAGACTATTTTATTTTGAGAAAAGCAAACAAGTGCAATCCAGTACTTTCATATCTAGAAGAAAAAGCCCTTTCTGAAATGAGATGCAGGTTTGATGGCTACCATTTCGGTTACCTCTTGACTCAACCAGTTTGTAGAACAGCACACCTATGAATACACTAACACTATATAGAAACCTCTGTATTTTTTTTCCTCTAGCCCTCATCATATTTTCAATTAACTTGACAGATTTTCAACTGTCCAAGTTTACACTGAAAGATATATAAAACATATGCATAATTATTTTCCTGGCACAAAATAAGCTTAAGTTATGTTCAGATCGAATTGTTTCAATAAGAATGTGTGTGGAATTAACTATACAGCCAGGAGCCATATAGGAAGAATTTAAAAAGTAGCAGAGGATGAAAATTATCTTATATAAAGGAATATTCTTTTGAAAAATTCATCTTTAGCTTGAAGTATTTGTGCAAATGATTGATATTCAGTGTGGTCCTTCTTATGTTGCAGGTTTCTACAGTGCTTTCTAAGATATCAAGGAAATACTAAATTTTGAGCATCATAGAGAAATTTTTGCTGTTATTTGTATGCTTACATCTATCTCGTTGACTCAACTATTTAATTCAGCATATAAAAACATACAATGAATTAATAAGAAAGTAGAACTAGTCTAGGCGAAGTGGCAGAGTAAGCAGAGGCGCTTGCTTTCTTTGATGGCCAGCAGGCTGCTGTAGTTGAATTTCCTGTTTGCCTCTGAGGACATTGATGACTCAGCTGAAAAGGAGACCGACTCATCTGTTTAATTCTAACGTTAGGGTACTCTAAGTTTTCAAAGGGAGAACAATTCCAAATGATTTTTTCCAAGTGGGGTTTTATATCTATTACTCTTAACTAATCTAGGAAAATGTCTGCAATATTATTTTTCTCAAACAGATGACTTCTTATAGTGTTATTACATAGCACCAAAATACATATCAGTGGGGAATAATATGCAGGGGCTTACGTTCAGAATGTATATTGCGAGCTGGCAGATTTTGACACTAGGGCTTGATGTCTACATAAGGTGCAAATTGATTTCATTTATTTAAAATAATCTATACATAATTCTTCCTCAAAGATTCTTGAGAGAAGAGCACAAAATATAATTTAATGAATTCTCATGACATATTTAAGGGCTAAAATTCCATCTTCTTTGAAAAGTTGACTGTGTTCTTTATAAATTAAAGAAGTGATATGATTAATATATTGTTTTTAAAATTGGGGAATCTATTTGGAGCTTTATATCAAATAAACCACATTGTTATTCTCATATGGAGACAGTATTCAGGGCCAGGTGATTTAGAGGGAGGCCAACTGCCGACTGTGTGGTATAGCAATACCATCCTTGGTCTGCTCTTCTGAAGAGCCCAAAACCCATTCCCAACAGTCCTGATTGTCCTAAAATTTTATTGCACTTTCTAATTTTTTAAGGTTCAAAATCTATATCATTTTCAAAGAACCATTCACAAAATCAGCGCAGTCCAGAATAGGATCATCAAAATGACTGAGTATTTGAAAAATTTGAAGGAATAGGCATAATTAGCCAGGAGAAGGGTTTGGTTACAGGGAAAGTTATGGCTCTTCGGGTATGGCTGTCTGCTTCTATGGAAAAGGGATGGGCCTCCAGAGCCCCAGTACTAGAACCAGTGCATCCTATTACAAAGGCAGGTTCCATCACGAAAACGATTGCTTTCATCATGATGGAATATGTCTTGCCAGGCCAGGCACGAGGGGCACACCTGTAATCACAGAATCCAGGAGGCCGAGGCAGGAAGTTGACCACAAGTTCAAAGTCAGCTTAACCAAATAGCAAGACTGTCTCAAAAAAGAAAAAAAAAAGTATTACTCTAGTATGAAAGAGGCTATGTAGTAAGGCAAGGACATCTCTCAGTGTAAGTACAGTTTTATTGTTTTTTCCCCTCTGTGTCTGAGCTATGTTTTCTTCCACATTTTATAATTTTTTGCTAGAGAATTATACCTTTTAAATAATGTAATGTGACAACTTTGTGAATCAGATCCCCCCTCTCAATTTTATTATCATTGCTCATTTTTTAGCTTAGTGACTTTTCTAAGATAATTCTGCATAGTCTATATGCCTTGTCACAAGTGACCACTGAAGTCATTTTTCTGGTAGCGTAATGGTCAGTTAATAAATGAGCAGAGATTTCTGCAGATGTTTAGAGGCAGTAAGTCTCCCAGACTTTGCCAAGTGTACCTTTGCTAAGGGACCTCAGAGTTACCCAGAGATAAGATCTCAAGGCTTTCCTAGGTCTTTCCTGAGTATACACCCGTGAACCTGGGCACATGTGTAGTCCCCTTCACCAAGTCCACTATGAAGTTAGCATTCCCCAGCTGTTTCCTTATTAGCTCAATTTAGGGTAGCTCAACAGCATGCAGCATCTACCTCTGATTGTCTTGAGAGTAAACAAACTCTCCAGGTGAGAAGGTTGTTCTGTGCTTGAGCTCCAAGTCGGGTTAAATAAACACAGCCTTGTTGGAGAGCTTTTAGAGAACAACTGAGAAAGAGTGGGAATTCTCACTGGAAATGTGGTTTCCAGTGAGGTCCCATCCCATCTTACTTCTCCAAGGGCTGCCAGGCAATCATTACTTCAGGCTGTGGTCACATCTCCTGCTCATGTGAGGATGTGGTCAAGTAAGTTATGAAGCCACAGGTCCTACTATGCTTCCTGAGACTCTGGTGCTTTTCTTGAATAAATGCTGCTGAGACCGCTGTGAACCTCTTAACTTTCAGCATTATGAAAAGGCTGTGACCATTTTTGTGAGATCTTTCATTGCTCATGGATGAGAGACCATTCAGGAACACTTATTTTAACTCTCGGCTGATGTCATTCCAGAAGTGCTTTGTTGTTGTTGGTTTTTTTTGTATTTTAGGGAAGGATCTACAGGGTGTTCAGGGTCTTATTACTAGATCGGACTTGTGAGGATCCGTCTGTTTACAGCCTCTCAAGAGCTGGGATTACAGGTGCATGCCACCACGCCCAGTCTCAATCACTGTCTCTGCACGCCCCAGAAAGGGGCTGGCCCAGCAGGCTTGGGGATTGAACCCCCTGCCCCTGTGCCTGTTTCCAGGCCTTTAATCCACTGAGCTATTTGGCTGACCCTCAGAAATGCTTTTCAGGGGCTGGGGAGATGGCTCAGTAGGATAAATGCTTGCCTGGCAAGCATAAGATCCTGAGTTCAATCTTCGGTTCTGCAAAAAAAAAAAAAAAAAAAAAGTCTTACAAAAAA
>NW_004524746.1:1790424-1824020 GCF_000260255.1 Octodon degus | reverse complement strand
TTTAATGGTGTTTTTAAAAAATAGAAAGTTGAACCCACTGACTTTCAAGACCCCTTCTCACTTTATAATATTTGACATCAGGTAATATATCTTATTCCCAGGGCATCCCAGATAATATAATTTACTGTACCTTTAAAGAAAGAAATATACAAAATAAAAATAAAAGTATATGTTCCACAATGCCAGACTATCAAACAACAGATTGTACCTTTTTATCAATTTCTGTTTTGTTTACTCACATATTTAAAAGAGAAATATTTCCTCTCCTATACAGTCTCTCATTAAAATGAATGAAAATACCAATAAAAACAAAGAACTATATAGAAAAAATTTAAGCCTCAGTGACTATTGAAAAGTGACTTACTATTTCATTAACAATGAAATAATTGACTGATAAAGGTAACAATGAAATAATTGACTGATAACATTTCATGGCATGAACCAATAGCTTATATATTTCTTGAATCAGTACCAATTCGTTGAAAGGAGTAGTTTTTATGTTGTTTAATCAACCTTATATTGTATATCTTACACCTACATGAGTTTCTATTTCTGCTGGCCACAGATTTTCTGGTTTTAGTTGGACCATTTGATTTGAGCTGACACACCAGATAGGACTCGTACCTGCCAGCTCACCACCTGAGCCAGATAACATTTTGAGTACTTTTTCATTAAGTCTTGCCTATAGACCAAACAGGTAGTTAGTGTTACCGAGTGTTCACAGGTGAGAACACTGAAGCATGCAGAGATCAAGTAGCTTTCCCGGGGCACAGAGCTCATGGGTGCCAGGGCAGGGATTTGAATTCAATTCAAGATCTGAAAGGTTTTATGATCTTAGCCATTGCCCTGTACTATGTCGTATAAAGATGTTTGTTAGATGTGCACATCAACAGAGGGGTGAATAGGGCCTGGCAAAGTACCTCAGCGGAGCACTTGGAAAAATACTTGAACTTTGATGAAGTGTCACTGTGCCTTAAACTTGAGTTTCCCTCAGAATATTTGTGTGTATCTGTCTCTGTGTATGTATTTCTTGTGTATGTATGAACTAGATAAGGCAGCATAGATACGATCCAATTAAACTAATGTTAAGTATTATAAAATCATAAATGTGTGGATTTTACTTTTGTGAAGTTAGTATTTGCTGTTCTTTTACTATTAGTTTTTTGTGGGGGGGGGGTCAGCTTACCTGGGTGTGGGGTTGGCACAGCATGTGGCGCTGGGAATCGATCCTTGGTGCCTGCATCTCAGGAGGCACCTTAGGAGCTTGCCTAAGTAGGTGTTTTAGACCACTTGAGCTATCTCACTGGCCCCATACTGTTAGCTTTTAACAGGGTGTACCAAAAGAAGAAATTAATAAAAATTGTGTTTGACTAGTTTTACATGATTTTTAAATGTCTCTAGAGTAATCTTATTGGGGTAGCAATGCCAATCAATATCTAGAAATCCAAGAATTATATGCTATTCATGCCTCCTCTTTAATAAAATGTACAAGTTGACAACTGATTCATAGTCTTCTGGCTTAATAATTCCCTTGTAGAATCTGGAGATGAAAACAAGTAATCTAAAGAAATATGAACTTGTTTTTATTTAAGTGGTTGCCTCTGTAGGGTAAACAGTTGTTTTTACTAGAAACTCAATAAAAGCTTTCAAAGTCAAATTCTTGTTAGGAGATAATTTTCCAAGGCTGCCCCATATTTTTCTTTGTCTTTGGAACTGAAACACTGAGTAACTTTGTATTAGACCATCTTTTCATGAATGTCTGTAAAGAAAACAGCCTTAAAAATGAGACAGTATCTCTTTCATAGGATATACAGGCTTTCATCCTGTCTTATACAATGAAAAGTCCTCTCTCAAATGAAGAATGGTGATGCTTTTTACCCATTAGGGAAGACTGGGCTTCCCTAAGCTCATGGTTTCTCTCCCATGTACAACTGCCTATATCATCTGACCTTTTTCATGTTGCACTTGGAACTTAAGAAAATGATGTATTCCCTGACAATGTTTATTGCTCTGAGTAATAAACCCCTTGTTTCTGCCTTCTGCTAGTATCACAAGGCTGTGGAAGGTTATTCTGCTGTGGAAGGTTACTCTATTTCCAAGTAGAGTAAATTCTCAGAATCTTCAAAGTTTTTCTCATCTTTCTCAAAGCAATATCATAGATCTTCATTTTAATGTACAATGAGAAATTTATAATTTCCCTTTAGAGGAGTAGATTACATTTATTTGCTGTAGGTTCCAAAGGACAAGACATATGGCATGGTCATGTCCCTAGAAACAAGGCAGGAATGCTTTGGTCACTTGGAAGAGTGACTTATGACAGCTGTTAGTCTCTGCCTATCTCCTTTTCTTTGTGCCCCTCTCTCATTCTTCTTTGTCATGAGTTTTCCTTCCCTTAAATTGTCCTCCTCTCATTTTCCTTCAGGATTCTCTTCTATATCTCTCATGGGCTTCCTTCAAACCTGTACTTCAGATGCAAATAAACGTGCTTATTTTTTAAGACAAGTGTCTCTGATCTGTGCAGGTCCTGAAGATATTTTTCAGATCACTACCTGGTAAAGGTAGAAGCTGAATCATAGCAATAATTTTCCCATATGTTTTTCTGCTGTAGGCAGTGGACTAGACTCAGGGTAAATTTTTACCCATCAGTGTGTTTCAGTGGCAGGCTGATCCTTGGGGAAAGTTTCTGACCAAAGGAGCTATAATTAAACTGTGAAAGGATTAAATATATATATATATATATATTCAATTCCCCACAATTATTTTATTATGTATCACATACACTAATAAAAAGGGAAACTTAATAATAATATCTTTTTATGTGTGGAACAATCTCTATCAGGAGTCAGCGGTCTGTGCCTATGAGCCCGGCCCAGTGCCATGGGTGTGCATGAACATTTCATTGGAATATATCTACTTCCATTCATTTATATACTATGTATGGTTGCTTTTAGATTGTAGTGACAAAAATTAGTAGTTGCAGTAGAAGCCATACAGCCTATAAACCTGAACTACTTACTCTATAGGGGCCGGGGAGATGGCTCAGTGGAGTAAGTGCTTCCCTGACAAGTGCAAAAGCCTGAGTTCAATCCCCGGTTCCGCCACAAAACAAAAAAAAAAAAAAACCCTGTTTACTCTCTCATTCTTTATTTAAAAATTAGTTTGCCAGCCCTTTAGTCTTGACATTGGGTTTCATACTGGTTAGTCTTAATTTCTAGTTTTTTGAGAAATAAAAGATGCTCATCAGAATCACCTAAGCAGACTTTCCTAAAGGTACACATCTCCTTTCACCTCCATTTTCTCATAGTATTTCCTGTTGAGAGTCACTGTCTTAAAAGTTATTATTCTAATTAACTGACACAGAATGTTTGTTTTCACTATTTTTGAGCCGCTGTAACATATTCACAGTGATACTGATCATGCTGTTTCTTTTACAGGGTTGTGGGAAGAAAATGTACTCCTTTTTGAGAGGAACCAAACAATTGCAAGTACTTAGGTTTCTGGGGATCTCCATTGGAGTGACACAAATCCTGGCCATGATTCTCACCATTACTCTCCTCTGGGCTTTATATTATGACAGAAGAGAACCTGGGACGGACCAAATAATGTCCCTGAAGAATGACAATTCTCAGCACCTTTCATGTCACTCAGTAGAACTGTTGAAACCAAGCCTTTCAAGGATCTTTGAACATACATCCATGGCAAACAGCTTTAATACACACTTTGAGATGGAAGAATTATAGACTGTTGAAAAAGGAAACAATAAACTTGTTTTATTGGACTTGTGCATTTTTGAGTAACAGTTACCTGTTTCAGAAATCTGTAGACTTAAAAATACTGCAATAAAATAATGTGTAGGCATATAATTTTGTACTCTTTAAAACAAAGGGGAAAGCTTCCTGTGTCACCACCTGGACAATAATTGGTGCCCTTTATAATGCCAGGACAGATCTAATACCCATCGGAGTGGTATTATAGCCATTTTATAGCCTGGGTAATGTTTTAATTGAATACAGTTATGTTTGAGTTGCTATGATTCGATCAACATTTCTGCATCTATGTAAATGAACCGCAGTAAAGGTTGATTTACTTCCACAGGCTACTATAAAAATTATCAATTAACCATTAACATAGGAAGCTAGACAGCACTAATGACTTTAATTTCTTGATATATTTTTTTGAGGGTGACGAGATTATGCATTAAGAACACTTTCAAAATTGGTGACTACCTAAATGTGGTTTTTGCTGGTTACTAAAATATTCTTACCACTTACAAGAGCAAACTAACACATTGTCTTAAACTAAGCAGGGATGTATGTGTATATGTCTAGGCAAAGTCTATATAGTTCCATAGTCTTGGATTCTCATAAGGTTAAGAATTGCAATTGTGAAAAGGATAAATTTGTTCTGTACAGAACCATTGTGTTAGCCTTTCCCACTAACAGAGCTTTTAAATTCAGTCTCAGGTTTATAATATATTTATAACAATTTAAATACTTAACCACTAATTTTAAAAATTACCAGTGTCATACATGGAAATCACTAGAAGTCTAACTAGTTCGGTCTTTAGGAAGTATTGACAAGAAAATTTACACACATCTTTGTTGACTCCGCAGGCACTTAGATGCTGTTTTCTCCCATGTGAAGCACACTAACAGTTTCTTAAAAATAAACGTTTGTTAAAAGAATTTACCTTCACCTTTTTCAAAACAACAGTTTTCAAGTCTATATAATTCTACAATGACTAGTATTCTTTGTCTCCAGAAAAATGCTTATGCAAATCATTACAATGACAGTTTAACTGGAGACTATCTTGGCTTTGTCTCATTGATTAATATGCTATGTCAAATTACACAGATTATTGAATTTTTTACAAAAGTAAAATATATTTATTTGAAATGGGAAGAGTGCATTTTACTGTATTTTGTGTATCATGTTTATTTCTCAGATTATGGAAAGAGAATTAAAACAAGTATCAATAAATATTTTCTAGACAGTAATAATTTGTGCCTATTTTTTATATATTCCAAGATACTCTACCACTTAAAAAGCCTACCAAGGGGAGAAACATGAGAAATGATTAATGAATAAAGTGTTAATAATTTCCAAACTCTGGAAGCAATCTGTGCAAGTATTTCACTGACAAGAGACAAAAAGATACTATTTTTTAAAAAAAACTAAAAAGTAAAAATAGAAAACATTGCACATGATACAAAATTTCACTAAACAGAATAATAGAAATTCAACAATGGTGATTATGTTGCCTAATGTTGACTTTAAATTAGTAAGATTATCAGGTATAAGCTTGCAAGGTTGGTCAAGAAAAATTATAATTAAAAAGAAGAAAAAATTAAAAATGTTTCAGCTAAATGATAATGTAGTTTAATAAAATGTAAAAATACATCCACTTCCAGTATGCTTGTCTCCTTAGAATTTTCACACCATGGTTTGCTGCTCTTAATTTTTAAAGGAATATAAATCCAGCAGGGCTTTTCAAGGAATATAAATCCAGCAGGGCATTGTGATACATGCCTGCACTTCCAGCTACGTGAGGACTGACGCAAAAGGATGGCTTGAGCCCAGGAACTGGAGGGTGGACAACAAGCCAGAATTTGTCTCTTTAAAAAAGAAAAAGGAAATAATAAAACGATTCTCACAAGTGCACTATTCAACTTGAAATTACCTACCAGATTTTAATCTTCAATAGATTTAAATAGAATTGAGTAAATTACCTCCTCAATCAAAAATTCCCTTTTGTAAATTCTTCCCTAAAATTCCACCTACGATACCCAAATAACTGAGACAGTTACAAGTTTTATTTGGATTATTTGTACAATTAAGTTTATTGACCTATCTTTTAATGGGTCACACAGCTGGAGGATAAGCTGCTTAGGAAAAAAGTTCTTAAATTATAAAAGTTGATTTGTACATTTAAGACTAGATATTTTGATATATCATCTGATTTACTGCCCTCTAGACTAGTAAACATAAATTTGGACAATCATCTGGTGTGCAATACATTTGCTTAATGGGGACCAACGATATTTATAGTGGTGCTCCACAAAGGCCTCTTATGGTACTAACACACCTGGAATAATAAAGCTGCAAGGAACTTTAAAAAGTGTATTTAACGCGGGAGAGCTGAGGGAGTCTGATGTTTGGGTGTATTGCAATCAAATTTTAACTATTTCTTTGGGAATTTTAAATACTTTTTTTCAGTGAAAAATCACCATTTTTAAAAGTAAAAATGTAAGAAGATATTTTTAGATTCATTAACAGGCAATTCAAAGTGCCCTGGAGACTCAGCTCTGGCAATTAAGGCTGATGCCTGTTCTTAAGCCCTGTAAAATCTGAGTTAGAGACAATTGTGATAGCCACAGGAGGAATAAATAAAGAAACATGCCGTGAATAGCGCTGTTTTTAAGCAGATGAGAGGGAGGAAAGTGGAATTAAGGTGGATGTATTGAGGAAATGACCTTTAAACTGGGTCAAAAAGGAAAGATTAAGCTAATTTATGAAGAACATTCCATGAGCTATGAGTCTAAGGTTAAAAACATGTGCACAGCGTTAGGGATAGGGACTGTGGTTCAGTGTAGTTAAGCAGAACACAGAATACCAGAGAAACGCCAGAGGAGAGGCAATGGAGGAAAATTTGGGTTTGAGGATTTGTTTCCATACGTTCAGTGGGGAAGGTTTTCAGAGAAAGAAGGTGATTGCTTCAGCCATTCCACTCAGCCAAGTAGGAACCTGGGCACCGGGAAACAGGTGTGCCCTCCGCACAGCTCCCCAGGGGCGGCCATCATTTCCTGTAGTCAATGCAAAGGGAGAGCTTGTGCCATCCAAGGCCGTAGGCCTCTGCTGGAGACTGATAGACTGCTCCTTCCATGTTTCTGAAGAGAGAGAAAGATCCGCACCAGGACAATGGAAGCCAGAAAGCAGCGCGCATAACACAAATCTCAGCAGGCTGAATCCACAAAAATTGGCAACATATTGAACTTGAGGAATAAGGGATTAAAAAGTAAAAGAACTGAAACCTCTAGATTTTATTTGAGTAAACCGGCAATTCATCTAGACAGAAGGCTGGAGAAGAGCGAGTGTGTGGGAGAGTGATTAATTCGGTTTGGGATCCACTGAGTTAGCTATGCCTGCAGGACATGCAGATGGAGACGTCCGCAGGCAGCTGTAAATTTCAGGCTGGAGCTCCAGAGAGTTCACTGTAGAGCTTGAGAATTTTTATATACTGTATTGCCATCTCAGGAAGCCTGACAGAAAATGGGCCAGGAACCAAATCTCGTATGAAGGGACGCTCAAGCAGGGTACTCCGAAAGGTTCTTTTTGTCTGAACTTCCACTCCTACACATGAGTCAAAGTGGTACAGAAATGACAAATGAATGAAAGAAAAAAATGGAAACAAAGCTTTTGTAAATGAGGAGGAGAAGGGTTGAAGGGGCGGGGAAGGGAATGGGGGAAAGAGAAACAAGACGGGTCATGTACAGGCACAAATTCCCTATGGTGACTGTGATCATTATGTATATCTAAAATGTACCAATTACAAAAAACTTTCAAGAAGCTGAAAAAAGAAATGACAAATGAGTACACTACTGAATCTTCCATGGCAAAGGGTCAGCTCCTGTTTAAAAGAAGACTGCCAACTGCTAACCTGCTTCTTCTACCCCCTTTGTGTCAGCCTTCAATTTAACAGTGAACTCACCTGTCCTGTGAGCTGAGTTCTTGCTCCCCAACCTCCAGGCTCATCCTACAAACAAGTTGAGGAAGCATCTTCTCGACTGCTTATTTCTCTCTTATTTTAATATGCTAATTGCAATCAATCTTTCTCTTCCGCATTCGTGGATTCCTGTATCCACCAACGCTTCATGTGTATTTTCTCTGCTCTTCACAATTCCTTTGCAATTTGCAGACATCATAGATCCCATTTTACAAATGGAAAAAGAAAAGCACTCAGATAGAACTGAGCACCCTTATTTCCTCCCACTTCGCTTCATAACACGTGGGGAGGCTCAGCTGATTCCTTACCTGGGAAAGCCAGATTCTCTTATATGTGAATCGGGATCTCAGGTTAAATTGGTCATCACATTCTATAACTGCTTCCCTCAAGGCAGCACTTCTGCCCCAATATCTAAAGGTTTGACTGAAGCCAGACATGGCTGTTTCTTTTGTCTCTGGTCTTCCGCTGATACATTTGTACAAGCACACAAAACCAAATTAGTTTCTTTAATTACCTTTATTGGGGATCTATATCTATATCTATCTATATATGTATCTATATCTATATCTATATCTATATCTATGTCTATGTCTATGTCTATATCTATGTCTAAGTCTATATCATCTCATACCCATCCTAAGTAAAAAAAAAATAAAAAACTACTTTTTTTTTTCAGAACTGGGAATTGAACTCATGTCCTTGCACTTGCCAGTCAAGCGCTTATTCTACTGAGCCATCTCCCCGGCCCCTTAATGTAGTTTTAAAAAGGGAACACACACGTGTTCCTTACGCTGAAATTCTAGGGTACCAGGGTCATTACTTCCTTGGTAAGCCAATGCATTTTATTTTGTGTATTTAAATACAATTATTCAAAACTGAGTTCACAGCATGCATAAGACCTAAAACAAGTTTAGGAAGCCTAGAACCACAGTCTACAGGAGAATCAGGATGGTCACTATTGTCTTCACTTCTTTCAGAGATGAAAAACAGGTTGCAAATCAACGAAGCTACCAAGTGGATTGGCCACAGCTTCTGCAAATTTGATGCTCTTACATTTGATGCCAGACACACCTTCTTTCAGGGACCCTGACAATATGCTCCCACCACCTTGTCTAGACCCCACTCCTCCCTCATCTCCCACCTTGTTCTTGGAGAAGCTTTCCTCCAAGGGCTCCACTGTTCAATAACAAAGCAACCAATTCAGAAATCATGCCCCCAAGGACCTGCCTTAACCAACTCTCACACTCAGTCCATGTACACCTGCCCTAATCAGCCCAGTTACTCAAACTAAAGCTTCAGGTATAAAAAGTAAAGCCATATTAATATGCTGAGCTGTAAAAGGCTCAAATCAACAACTTCTGACATTGCCAGTCCTACAGATAACCCACTACTATGATGGACTACTGGGCTATATTGGATTATTTTGCTGAACTCATGCACCTACAATATTTAAATGGCAATGGAATATCCATCTCTGACAAAACTAAACAAAAAAGGGGATACAAATGAAGGACTAATTTGTATCTGTATATACAAAATAGGATAGATATACACCTACTTTCTCTTAATTCAATGAGAAGATTTGTACTAATAGTGTTTGGACAGGATATCATGTCTGCATCTTGTACTACGAATAACTACTATGAAGGCAACAATATGCAATGTATTAATTATTGAAACTGTCCTACTAATTGGTTTTGAAACTGTCTCATTGCTATTTCTCAATAAAATTAATAATAAAAAAACCCTAAAGCCTCACCTACTCCTTCCTGTAGAAACCACAATAAAATCGATCACAAATAGCACACTGCTTCCCAAATGCAAGCAGCATACTGGATTAAGGGGAAGTTAGAGAAGAGGAGCAGTTCCTCTTTCCTTCCTGGACACCCCTGCAGCCACCTCAGTTCCTCTGTACAGTTCCTCTGGTCATTTACGAACTGAGTTAAACCAGGAGGTTCTACTACCACAGAACGAGAGGGAAATTGATATTGGCATCAACAGTAAATCTCTGCCTCACTGCTCTGTGTTTGAGAATAAAATTTATCATTTGAACCCATTTTTTCCAAACATATACCCTAACACTTTCCTGGTCACCTGGCCAATTACAGATGCTTCAGGGCCTGTAAACTCCTATGGATCCTTTGCTTTCCTGACTCAGCTCACTGGAAGGCTGGCCTGAGGTAGCCTCATCTCCACAGCCTGAACTTGTACTTGAGCAGCAGATCCTTCTCTTCCTAGAGGAAGCTCTCTCCCTGGCTCACAGCAGCTCAGAGAAGTCTCCTCTTCTTAGCCAAGAATTTATGTGTTGTCATTATGTTGGTCCTTGACGTTTCTCCTTTATAATATTAATATTCATTTATATTAACTTGCTTTGCTTCTTTGCTTGTGTATCTTTGCTTGTGTATTTCTCTTGAGAATAAATATTTTGTTCCACCATTTCTTCCACTCAGCATTTTTCAAAGCTAAGTCTATTAGGCAATATTTCTTATATATCCGTTGCCTATCTATTCACTGTGTGTATAAATTAATATTTACATGAACAACGAGTCAGTTAAGTGAATGAAAAGCCATACCCCAAATGACTCCAATAAGGAAAAACAACTGCAAAGGAGGTCGTTTGTCTTTCTTGAGCAGAGGACACCAGGTTATCACGGGCTAAGTACGCATTTAGCTATAAATGGATGTAGATTGGATTTGCAGGGTGCGCTTAGAGCTCAGTCAGGTCTTATAAATGTCTGAGTGAATGCTCAAATTGTACTTTTGGTCTTATAATATAAGTGTTGTAGATTTATAAAATGCTTTTAAGCCTAACTCCAGACTCTTTAACTTTCAATATGCTTTTGTTTGACGGCTACCATACAGCATAAGAGCTGACTGTGCCTCTCTGAAGAAATCCCCAGACAGTGGGAATCTAGAGTACATTACACTGACTTTGCAATTTCTTTGTGCCTCCAGAAATTAATTTCAAAAATATGTCATCCAAAATATCTGTACAAGTGAATCAAGCAGTGTTTCGTTTACTCTTCACATAATCCCATTAAGGTCATTTTGGTAAACAAGACACCTGAAGGGCAAACGCTTCAACAGCAAGCAAGCAATACTGGTCAATTTTAACTGGGTTCATCCAAATCAAGGTCTGCATTCTTGGCAAAGAAGATATTCAGATAGAAATTAAATACTTAAGAAAATGTTCAACTTCACTATTCATTAGGGAAATTTATAAACCATTAGGTACCACAAAATATTCACTAAAATGGCTAAAATTTTTCTTTTACTTTTTTCTTTTTTTGAGATAGGGTCTTGCTGTGCAATTTGGGGATATAGGTTGAGATCCTCTTGTCTCAACTTCCTGAGTGCTGGGTTTACAGGCGTGTGCCACCATTCCTGGTTCCAGGGCTGGCAAGTCATGTGGGGCCAGGGATCAAACTTGGGACCTTGTGCATGCTGGTAGGTGTTTATAGCTGTTTATGACTCTGAGCTATCTCTCCAGCCCCTAAACTGACTAAAATTTTGAAGTCTCACATAAGAAATGTTAGTGAAACCCAAAGGAACTAGAACTCATATAATACTGGAAAGAAAGTAAAAGAGCCCAATCACTTTGAAAGAGAGTGAGCTCGCTTCTTAAACTGTTAAACACATACAAAGGCTATGATTCAGCCATTCTGCTTCTGGGTACTTAACCTGAGAACAAAAGAACCTTATTTCCACACTGTCTTGTACAGGGACGTTAGGACACCTTTGTTAGTAGCAGGCTTATGAGTCACAACCTAAACACCATGAAGATGTGAATGGGTAAGGGAGATATATTCTTTCTATATAAGGGAATGTTACTTGGTACCAAAGAGGAAGGTACCATTGACGCATGCAGCAACTTAGAAACTTAAATAAGCCTCAAAATAATTATACTTCATGAAAAAAAACCCTCACCAGCAAAAATGACCTATTGATATGCAGAGTAACATGATTAAAAATGAATTTTTCTATGTGAAAGATGTCAAACAATAAATAGTGCAAACCATGTGTCTGCTTATAAAGGAAAATTCAAATTAATTTACAGTGAGTAAAGCAATTTAGTGATTACCTCAACGAAGAAAAGAGGACGTATCGTTAAGGTGTCAATTTTTCTCTGTTGATTAGAAATGAACAGGAGGAAACTTTGGAGGCTTTTGGTTAAATTAATCTTTCTATTGTGGTAATTGTATAATAGATGGATACATCAAGACTTATGAATTTGTACACATTAAAAGTTTATTTTGTATCTTGAATAAAACTTTTTGAAATAAAAAAGGAAAATTGACATGAACATAGAATAGTGAAAGAAGAGCTGGGGATGGAGGCAGGGAGGGTGGATCTGACCATGAATAGTTTTCTTATTTTCAAATATCACATTGGACCCCATTAATAAGCCTAACAAGGGATATTAAAGTCTTTAAAAAGAATTAGATGTAAAAGGAATGAGATTATTTACTATGTAGTTTTTTTGGCATAGCAAAGAATGATGTTTTCTATTTCTATTTAACTACTTAGATTTAGTTGATATAATCCAGGTGTACAACTTATTTAGTATTAAATCTTTTATATATTTCATATGAATAATTGATACAGATTCAATTGACTAATAATACATACATTTAAAAAACTATATCAATAGTATTTACTTAGACTTAATTTTCTGCTTAACTGGTTTGCTTTAATCCCCAACTACCTATAACTGCTGAATTTTTGATTACTTAGGTGGAAATTTTGACACAGGTTACAATTATTTTTATTTATGTTGCAATCATCCTCAAAAGTCAGGCACAGCCTCTTTTTATCACTTCATGAAAATAACCTGTCTGAACGTAGCTAAGCAGAGAACAGCAAAGCCACACTGTGCTGGGCATGCTGGGAGACAGAAGAGAGGCGTTAGGATGCTGCTCTCCTCGGGCATGTTCCCACTTGCCGCTTTGGACTTTGATTTATTTCCTATCTTGTTTCTACTTCATTTGGATGTTCCTAGCCCTGCTCCGAATTTTGCTGACATCCCTCCTTCTGGAACCACCTGAGCAATTGATCTTAGTGTCTAGAGGGTAATAGTATGTTTGAATTTGACTAAATTTTTCATACTTTACGATAATTTCACCTGACAGAGCTGACCACATCAAATGCTGAGCTTGCTCTATAGGCCGACCTGTTAGGGGCGTGCCATGTGACTCAGGGGCTATGCTGCCTCTCCTGTTGCTCAGGGGCTCCTTCTGCTCCAATGCAGCACATCTCCGACCCCACTTCCCACAGTGGGGTTTTGCACCATTGCCCGGGCTGGACCTGAACTCCTGAGTGCGCATGATCCTCTTTCCTCACCCTCCCGGGAAGCTGGTATTTCTCTCTGCTTTATAATTCATTGTTCACAAACTTGTCAAAGGGCCTACAGAGTACTGCAGGCAGAATACGTGCATTTTCCAGAATTTCAAATTAAGCCTTGGGCTATTACCTTTTACATATCATGGACTAATCATGTGAAAAATTCACTGCCTTTTGCGTTAAGGTCTCCACACAAGTCTCACTTAACAATCTATTTCCCTCTGGAAAGCTCTGCTTTGGCAAAACTTAAGGATGAAAATTGCAGTGATGAAGATTCTGCTTTTATTCTGCTTGAGGTTCAGTAGGAATCAATCTGACAATCAGATGTCTAATGATAATTTCTAATTCCTTTTTTTCGCCCCTATTTTCCATTACAATTTAGCTTCTTATTTTCTCTTGCCAAGCTTGAGAATATTCTGCAGTTCTGTTCAGCAGGATGCACTGAGCATCTGCTGTGTAGAATTAGTCAAGCTGGACATTGTGAAGGTCAGCAGTGACATGTGAAGTATAACCCCTGTCTCGAGTAGCTCTCAGTTTAGTTGAAGCAACCAGGCAATGGACATGCAATAGTTAACTAGTGCCCGATCCAGCTTCTGCTACAGTGAATCTACCTATTAATGCATGACCTGAATGAAACAACACTGAAAAATAGTACATAGGTAAATGAAAATATCTGTGGCAGAGATACAGGATTTTAGAGAAAGCAAGCCTTCAAGCAGGCTGAAGGCTTGACAGCATGGAAAGGGACAGAGTTAGATGAAAAGACGTGAAAGGTATTTCCCATTGTGCTGATTACAAATAAATCAAAGAGCTGGACTCCTTCACAGTGGGACCAGCACAAGGGAGAGCCCATTCCCACAGAAGATGAAGAGGATAAAGACACATAGATAGGCTGGAGTGGACATCAGAGGGACTCAGAAGAACTTCATGTCCTCAAGAGTGCTGTGTTGTAGACTCACACTTGTGCTCCTCGCAGAATACACAGAAAGAGCTACACTCTGAGGGCAGAGAGACTGGCTTGCATAAGTACAGAGATTAGATAAAACCAGCCTGAGGTATCGTGAGTGAACTATCACTGAGAAGGAGAAAACTGACAAGGGACCAGGGACAGTAGCAAACAATGTGACTTGAAGATTATGAAGAAGCAGTACCATGGCTGCCCCGAAGTGGCCTAAACTTCATATGTGTCCGTTTCTTAACACATGTCAGAGTGGTGTTCTCTTTTAAACAGGGTTAGTAGATTATAACAGTTAGTAGGTGCATGAAGGGACGATATACACATAGTCCACTAAACAAGGTAGGCTGAGAGGCCTTCTTGAGCACTGAACACGTCGGGGCACCTTGGCGTGCACCGCCAGGGAAGCATGGGGTTCTGTGCCCCTGTCCCACCTTGCCGTGCCTGTCTTCACCTGGCTGTTTATCTGTATTCGATGTAATATCCTTTATAATACACAGAGAAATTTAACTAAAGTGTATTTCCGAGTTCTATAAGCCAGTCTAAAAAGTTCAGAGTCTAAGGAGAGCTTTGTGGGAACTCCTGGTTGACTGCAAGTTGATAACTTGGGACTTGGAAGAGGTCTCTGAAGTGTGGGTAGTCTTTTGAGATTGAGCCCCCACCAAACCTGCAAAATCTGATGCTAACTATATAGTATCAGAATTGAGAAAAATATAGGACACTCATTTGGTACCAACTGAGAGTTGTTTTCTTGTATATATAGAGAAATCTCTCAAAATTTGGTGACCAGAGATCAAATCTTCTATGACGTGTGTGAATGAAAAAAAAAAAAAAAAAAAGGTTTGGCTGGGCATGGTGGTGCATGCCTGCAATCCCAGGCCTTGAGAGGCTGAGGAAGGAGGATAACTGTGAGTTCAAGGCCAGCCTGGACTACGTAGTGAGACCTGGTTTCAAAAATCCAAGAATAAGTAAGTTTAGATTTTTCCTTTTAATAAATTCACTCTAAATAAAAACAGTTTCCTTGAGCTTCAAATCTCCTCGTCTACAATATATCAGAGACGTTCTGACCTCTCAAGTGCACTTAATGTGCTTCCCACATAGACAGCCCTGTAGTGACACACAAATGGACAAGGTAACTGGCCAATTTCAGGACAAGGTTTGGATGAGGAAGGGAAGAAAGGAACTGGATCCAAGCTTCATGTGTAATTGCAATGCTTCATTTCTTAAAAATAACAGACATGTCTGAAACAAGGCAAAACATTAACATTTGTTGGATCTTGGCAGTGTGAACACAAATGTTTGTTTATTTTTTCTACTTTAAAGTATTTTCAAAATATTTCATATTAAAATATTTAAACAATTGAAGTTAACAGTTGTTCTGAATGTCTGTAATAACAGATCACATTGCAAAAATAATTCTCTGACATTTTGAAAGTGACTTTTATTATAAGACCATTGATCACAAACATGCCTGTTGAGGTGGGCATATATCCCAGCACTTGAACACCTGGCTTGCGGTGGGTTCAAATCCCAGCACAGTGCTCGTGTGCTGGTACATAGACGCATGCACGTGTACACGCTCACGTAATGACGTTTAAGGAGACACGCTAGATGGAATTCATAAACAAAACTTGATCTTAACTTTTTAATGAAGGGATATTAATGCTGCACATCTTTTAATGTGCTGAGCAGATGGAGCCCATCATCCCGAGTATTTCATTCACTGTTGCTTGAGGCCTCCAGAGTGCTGGGTATGTCCGTTCCTCCTCCTGTTGCGCTGGGAGTCAGGAAGCAGCGAGGCACAAGAAAGCAGAAGCATGACACCACCTATATAACTAACAAGCATATAAAGTTCTGTTTTATACTTTTAATTTTCAAAGAGTTTGTGAAAATATGGGTAATTATGTGAGAAAGTCACCTTTAATTTGATCGCCTGCTTACGACTGGCTGCTATGATTAGTGCTGTCCTTTTCAGTGATGTCAATAGAGAGAAATGGGTGCAGACTCAGCCTGAAAGTGCTAGTTGTCCTGACTCAGGTTCAGACAATTGCTGGGATTTTCTGTGTCTTTAATTAGGTTAAAAGAGCTCATACCAAGAATTATCAAAGCGAAGAAAGTGCACGCTCTTTATAATCACTTAGAGAAGTAAAGTAAAGAACAGCTGAATCAGGTCCATCAGCTGTACGAAGACAGTAGAAGAAACATGAGCTCTGGGGTACGATGTGCTGAGCTCGTACAGATTTGTAAAAGAAACCTTCATGGTCACCTGAATAAATGTATTGTATCCTCAAACTGAATGACTGGGTCTGTCCACTTTCCTCATCTCTATACCAATAATGGAATGATTAGTAGGGACGTGTTATGCTTTATTTCTAGTTGTCCCCTCAAAGCCTAATGCAGTCATGGGGCAGCTTCTTCAATTAGTTTGTGACTGATTATTGTGGGTGTGGATGCTGCACCTGCCCCTGAGGCAGGTAATTTGCATTATGATGTAAGGAGGAATGAGTGGCTAGCTAGCTGCCTGAGCTGCTGCTACTCCATTTTGTTCTTGCTCTTGCTGCCACCATGAACTGCTGCCCTCTGCCATGTGCTGCTCCGCCGTGGAGCCAGCTGAGTAGGGACTGAAACCTTCAGTAACTGAACTAAATAAACCTTTCCTTCCTTCTTTTTGAGTGTAGGGTATTTGTCCCAACAATGAGAGAAGAGTAACTGAGACAGGACGGCAGGTTTCTTTACCCTAAGGTCTTATAAGTGCAAAGGGCTTACATGGGCCTTGCATTATGCAGCCCTCTCACCCATCTATGCAGAGGCAGGACACTGCCTCACTGGTGCAGACTCTAAGGTCCCAGGGCCAGGGAGCAGATGCGGGGCTTCTGCTGTCTTTCCTTTGGAGTCAGAGCCTCCTCATTGTCTTTATGCCTGAGTTCTCTTGGTGTTGACCTTATAATTTCAAGAAAATTGAGGAGGACTTAAAGCTCACCCATTCATGAATTCTTTTTCAAACCTTTAACATTGAAACTGACCCTAGGGGTCCTGTTTCATTATCAGACATGCTGTTCAAGGTGGGCAGTTCTCTGACCTAAGTAGTTGAAGATGGAAAAATGCCTCCCACTCAAGGATCCATGCCACAGCATCTCATTTCTGTAGGCAGAAAAGATGACATCAATACCAGCCTTTCCTAATGCACTTACCAGTTTTAATTTTTTTTCCCCAAGGAGTAAAGCAATGAGAGCATTGAGGGAAAGCATACTACACAGAATCACATGGCATTTCTGCTCCACTATGCCGATGAATTCATTGTCTGTTACTTCTAGCACATTTAGTGCTAATACTCAGCAGCATTAAACAACGAATATACATCATCCCAAAGCTTTGGAGGGACCAGGGATAGAGCTCGGTAGCGTAAGCACCTGCCTGGCAAGAACAAGGTCCTGAGTTCAATCTCTGGTACTTAAAAAAAATCCTTTGAAGAGCCATTTGGTTAGATGTTCTAGCTCAGGACCTAATGAAGATTCAGGGAAGAGGTTGCTGGGCGCTCTGGTCACCCAGAGGGTCTGCAGGCCCTGAAAGGCCCACTGTCGGGTGTTCTGTCACATGATGGGTGATTCCTGTGACTCAGGGCTGGGAATTTCGGTTTTCCACACGAACCATCTCACTGAACACACCCGAGAGCAGGTCCTCTTGGTAATGCAAGAGAGAGCAAAAAAGAGACCTAAGGTGGAAGCTGAGGTCTATTTTATGATCTCATCGTAAAGTGAGATCCAATACAGATTCAATTAATTGGGAGTGAGTCACTGAACGTAGCCTACACACAGGGAAGAGAAATTAAGCTCTGTTTCTTGGATGAAGGTATATGGAAGAATTTGTGGACATAGCTATGAAACCTGTTCACCAAATTCTCAGCTTTTGCAATAAGAGAAAGCACATAAAGTAGACTCATTTCTTTTCAGTTGGTTCACAGACTAGTAAAACTGAGAGAAGCAGATAAATCTCTCCTTCTATTTCTCGTCCGTCGTCACTGATAGTCCTTCCTTCTTTCCTTGCTGCCCCTCCCCGTCTGTTCAAGGCCTCTGCTTCTTGAGCGCTCTCATCTTACAGCTTTATTCAATACCTGCATTTCTATCTTCAGCCCTGACCTCTCCTTCCAATTTCAGTCTTATCTATCCAGCCGCTCCTTGACATTTCCACATAGATCACATCAAATTAAAATGTACCACGACAAGAACAGAGCTCTTGATTCCCCTTGCTTCTTTCCCAGCCTTCACATTTAAACTCTCCTTTATCTCCTAATTCCTGATAAAATCTTGTCAGAACATTTTTCAATATTTTATGTGAACCTACCAAGCTTGCCATTTGTGCTTTTGCCATTCCAGCCCAGCCTACCTCTGTGGCTCACCTGGGCCAGGGCATTAGCCTCTGAGTAGGCATCCGGTCAGCGTTCTCCTTTACAGTCAGCTTGTACCACTCCCCCATTTAAAATTCCTTATTGTTGTTTATTTCACTTAGATAAGTAAATCCAAACTTTTGTTCTTAGGTTTTTTTTTTTTGTTTGTTTTGTTTTTTGCTTTTCCCTTGATTCTGCAGATTAGCCATCACCTACAACGGTCTTTACCCTTAGCACACACCACATATGCATGTGTCTGTGTCATTTGTGTGGATGTGTTAGTGCATATGCAGGAATGCGTCTCAGTGTGCCCTGAGAATGTGCATATGTGTGCACACCCTGCCTGTGTGCATTTGGTGTGCACCCATGCCTATGCGGCCACGCTGACTGATGGGCAATTTAGACAGAGCAGGCACAAGGGACAGGATCCTTGAGAATACACAGGGACCACAGATAGCATCTCTCTGCACATTTAAGTTCTTTGGAGATTGATTAAATTTAAGTGGTCTCTTGTCAATTGAAAGTGTCCTGGGAGTTGCACAGTCATCTGTGTCATTTTTTTTTTTGAGTTGTTATAATTAGATTGTATTCCTTCTGTCCTTACTGACTATAACCAAAGATAAAAATGAGTGGATGGGTCTCAAGAGAGGAAGTTCACCAGAACTTGGGTGTTGGTGAGCTGTTTGCCAAGTAGGATAACAAATCTTGAATTAACTCCTCTGATCACAGGAATTTCTCTCACTATAAGATGGGGCAACCCTGGGCATTTGGCACTACATTTTGCTGAGCGCTTTCCAGGCCTGATATGGTTTTGTGCTTCAGAGGTTTCCTGGTGCTCTTTAGGGTTGCGGTCATTTCTGAATTCACTCCGGGGAGCAGCCTATTTGTTCTGAGTGGGCACTGTCCCCCCAGTGGGCACAGCAGAGGATAGCAAGAGAGCACATTGGCTCTCTGTCACTGGAGCCACACAGGAAACCTTCCACAACACCTATATGAGGTTCAGAAGGAGCCACTTTGCCCTCCTACAGGGCTTCCTCCCTTCTCTGCCCTCTGATCTCACAACCTTGTCTCAGATTTCACTCTATGCGTCTCCTCTTTTTCCTGTAACTTCAACCTATCTGCTTTGGCTACTGGATCATTCCATCAGGGATTCGGACATGATAGCACATCCCATTAAGTTGGGAGAAGGAAATGCTCACCTTTGCGTGCTGTTTTGTTTGGAAGTCCCTTAATCTCTGAGCTTTGCCCAGAGTCAGGAGGTCCAAGTGTGCGTTCCACACTTGTAAATCCAGCCTACTGTCAGCTTTACATCATGTGCTTTGCTCAGTTTGACAGTGATCATTCTGATGGCAAATCCTCTAAATAGTTTCAGTTCATACTTACTCATTACTTTGATAACTTCTAACATATTGACTCTTTCCTGGCTCTGGGAATTTCTCAATATTCTGCCCGTCTCCTGTCCTTCTGGGTACTCAGACACTCTTGGTTCTTTGCAGGGATCTTCCTCTTAAAATTAAATTATACTACATTTAATTCTATTGCCTTGGAGTGAAATGCATCCTCTGTGTTCTGATTCCCATGTGAAGCTTTCTCAAATTCCCCCTTCGGCTGTGTTATCCCATGTCTTATTGATTATGCAAAGACAAGGAGAGAAAGCCCTGGAATCAAAGTGTTTGAACTTTTGAATCAGAGTTAGAGATCTGAAATTTGATTCTAGGTTTGCAACTTATTGACTGTGTGACCCTAGTAAGTGATGTGACATATGTGCCTCTAATTTTTTAATCTGTAAACTAGCATGATACATATTGTATAGAACTATTCTAATGATAAGTGAATTAATACATTTATGGCACTTGGAAACTATATGGTCTGGCATGTAGGAAGTACTGCTAAGTACTTACGAACTCTTCTTTTTCCTCCCAGGTGATTCATGGGCATATTCAAAGCAGAAATGATCATCTGGCAAATGACATCTTCTGCCTCTCAATCAGAAATCAACAGTGTCCCCACATGGGCCTCAAATTGATGCCAATCATTACTCCACCTCCTTTAACTTCAAAATATCCCATAAATCATCCAGTTCTCTCAAGTTCCACTTTGAATCAGCCATACCTCAACTCACACTTGATTTACTGTAATGATTTCTAAATTGGTCTCTCTACTCCCTTTTCTGCCCCTTCCCCAACTCATTCTTCAGCACATAGCAACTTGAGTGATTTTTAAAAGCATGAATTGGACCATGTCACTTCTGGGCTGAATGTTCTTCGAGGTTCTCCTTTGTCTAAGGACAGACTCCGGCATCTTTACTGGAAAATGTCTATGAATTCCTGTGTGCCCAGTTCCCCACTTGCTTCCTACCATGTGGTCACTGCTGTCTGCATCCAGGGTGGCCAGCCAGCCAGCCTCCCGACAGGCTTTCAACTGTTAGAAGAGCTTTTCTATTTTGTGCATTTTAATGTTGTCTCAATGGAGGATGTCTTTGTAGATAATTCCCACTTCTTGTTGGGGGCCCAGATAAATGTCATTTCACAGAGGTAACTTCTCTGAATGTTGAATCTTAACTGAGGGCTTTTCTGTTACCCTTTTAGTGGTACCCCATGATTTTCTATTAGGATACCACCACTTAAAATTATATATTACTTGAACAAATGAATAAATATATACATAAAATTATATATCTCCTCTGTATTTACTTGCTTCAGTGATAGTATTCCTGACTGGATACAATGCTATAAAGACAGGAACAATATCTGTGTTATTGACTATTTTAAGTGTCCAGAAGAACATCTGGCATACAGAAGATTCTTAATACTTGTTGGCTAATAAAGTGAATGAAACCGGAGGACATTATAGGTGAATGGATGCAACTAGAGGCTATACTCATAAGTGAAATAAATCAGACCCCCATGTGTAAATACTATATTGTCTCCCTAATGTAAGAACCTGAAAGGACAAATAAAATCTGAAAGGAATAACAGACACTGTAAAATGGAAGGAAACTAAACATAAGGAATAAACAGTAGAGATGAAGGAAAAGGGAAACATAGGAAAAAAGGGGGAAAATCACGCAAGTACATATTCAGGATAGCTGAGATGATTGTAGTACTCATTTCCATCAGTTTTTTCAAAGCACAGTTGATGTTTAAAATTTTCACTTTGACTAACTCTATTTGTTATTATCTATATTTTGAGCAAGTACATCCAAGACAGCAAAGTGCAATACAAAAACCACGGTTGAATAACTCTGATCTTGTTTTTCTAAATGTGTCCCATTTCTGATGTCTTATCAATTAGTATTCTCTCTTTAAAATATATTTTTTAATGAGCAGAATATATTTATTGAGGGAAAGAAAGCTCCTGTCCAAGAGAGGGACAGGAGAGGGGGCCCGAGCAGGCGGTACTCTTTAAAAGAAATTTTTTAAAAATGTAAAGTAAAAAAGGACAAGAAAAAAAAATTAAAGTTTATTGAAAGTAAGTCTTATTGTTTAATTATATGACCAGCTTGCATGCATGTATCTTTTAATCTGAAGAACCAATTTGACAATGAAAATATGTAATATAACAATCATTACTACATTTTTATTCTTGCTACGCAACTCTGTCATTTGTTCTGTCACTTGTGACTCTGTTTTTGTGTTTCTGCTATTTATTTTTACTCTTTAAATTAAAATTTAAAAAATTGGAAAAGAAAAAGATAAAGTGTATCAATGAAATGTGGCTGATATATTTACTAGTCACTTCGCTGCTGGAACAGTAGTCTTGTAAATCCAACGGGAGTAGATATGAGATGCTTTCGAACTTTTTGTCTCTAAAAAATTAATTCTAGAATTGTGTGTTGTGCCCGGCTCCAATGTTATTTAATTGTAGTGTTAATAAGTGAAGTACTGGGCCAGGATATAGCCCAGCGGTGCAGCATCTGCTTAGCAAGCATGAGGTCGTGAGTTTGATTTCTGGTACCCCCCTGCCAAAAAGAAAAAAAGTGAAATACTATATTTTAGATGGGGATATGGATGAACTTTGGAATTGGAAGCACGCACATGGGTGTGCAGAATGTATAGCCTGCATAGTTATTTAACTTGCTTGGGCTTCAGTGCCCTGCTGGGAGAAGGGGCCCACGAATGCCAGCTCACGTGGACGTTGAAGAGAACTGAGCGAAGAGAACGGCTCGGGCTGGTGGGCTAATGAACAAATGTTAGCTGTTGTGTTCATTGAAATACATTTACTTTGACACTTAACTATGAAAAGGAAAGAAATAGGACTCAGGAATGATAAATTATTGATGTATTTCATGCGTCCAAAAATATGGCTGAAATCATAAAGAGGCCTGAAACAACAGCAATAGAAGGGAAAAATTAACACCTATCACTTTTGCTGAAATCAATCAATTTGTTCTTTCTTTTCCTAGAATAAATATACATCTGCTTCCTGGTCTGCATGCGGTGGGCTTGGCTGCCAATTCCTGTTTCAGGTCTCATGTACTTTTTCGTAGAGTCCTTTCCTTCACCACCATGGGAAGCATTCTCCCTGCAGTTTTCCTGTTGATCTGAGCACCTTTGATTTTTTTCCCCCAGGATGTGTTTCACTTGAAACGTACGTTGTTTAATTATATTTCTACCTGTGGTGGGCTCAAGTTAACAGACTATAGATGCTACTGTGGGTAGGATCTGTTAGCACCCTATCCCTAATATCCGTAACAGCATTCCTGCTAGCCTAGGGCCTGTGGTGTACAATAGAACTGAACGCATAGGATTTCTATGTGGCCCGTATCTCATTATGATTGTTTGATGTATGGTTTTGGCCACATTTCAAGTACTATTCAACAGTTGTTCTTGTAAGGAAAAGTTTTTAATTTTTTAAAAGAAAATCTCTGTAAACTGAAGCTACAGGCATGGTATCACACATGAATGGAAATCACACAACTACTGGATTAGCACACAGGATGCGCTTAGCGTTCCCACTGTAGGAGGGCATTGGCCCTCTTTTCTCTGCTGCTGTCCCAGCTCCTCAGGTACAGTTATTGACACAGACCAGGGGATGTGCATTTGCATACATCCATGATTCTTACAGATGGATCCCAAAGCCCAAGGAAAGTGGCTTAGCGGTGTGGAGAACAGAGTGTGCAATGGGTGCATGTGTACATTTGGTAAACAAGAACTTGAAATTCTTGGTGTTCTCTTCAGTTTCATGATGATAAACCAAAAGGTTGCTTTTCATAATCCAATCAGATAGATTCACCTTAAAATATAAAGCCTAAATTGACTAAACTAAATTTGAAGAAAACATAACTATTGCATTCCTTAAAAGTAATCTAAAAGAAGCATAGATTCTCAATAAATTTGCAAGGTAGTAAAGGAGGTTCTTCTCATGTGTGAACTCCAAAAGCTGCTAACCCCCTCTTTCTTCGTAGTCATTAGTGCAGGATCAGATAAGCTATAGCATTTAAGGTGGAGAAGAAAATATGACAGCATGTAGTACAATGAGTCCTACTTTTCACAGTTCCTTTTAGGAAGAGTCATTGGAAGTGTAGGCAGTAAGGAAAAAACCTTAGAGGGTATAATGAGTACTGGAAAAAAATTTCCTGCAGATTTTAAGAAAAAATTCTGCTATCATCGGGTTGTAAAGTAAATAGCGCTTCACAGTCTGCCTGTTTTGATTTGTGTTTGCAGTGTCTGCGACACACGCGATTCTTCTTTCATGAATATTTTCCTTCTTTGGCTTTATGTGAGGAATGAAAGAGATTTCATATCAAAACAACTTAAATTGTAAAGTAATCTCTAGTTAAAAATAGAAATGTGTGTATGAAATTTCTCAATAATTTGCACATCTATTAGATTTCTTTACATATTTCTATTTTGAGGAATACATGATGCTTAAATAAGCTCATTTGTTCGGCTTTCTTTCGTATCATACAAAACCATTTCTTGAGGCTGAACTTCTGTATTTTGGCATTGGATAATCTGCCTCTCAGTTATGAGAAGAGATGAAGATGTACAACTAAATAGAAAGTAAAAAGATCCATTGCCATCATGAAAGACACAGTAACTATCTGAACTCGGAAGTTCATGACCAATTGACTTCTTCAAAGGAAACAAATGGTCATTGATGTCCTTCATCCTGGGAAAGCAACAGTACCTAAGACAGAATTTTGGGGAAAACTCGCCAAAATGTACAAGACCACACCAGATGTCACTTTTGTGTTTGGATTCAGAATCCATTTTGGTGGTGGCAAGACAACTGGGTTTGGCATGATTTACAATTCCTTGGATTATGCGAGGAAAAATGAGCCCAAACATAGACTTGCAAGACATTGCCTGTATAAGAAGAAAAACACCTCAAAAAGCAGTGGAAAGAGCACAAGAACAGAATGAACAAAGCCAGGGGCACCGCAAAAGCCAATGTTGGTGCTGGCAAAAAGCTAAAGGAATGGAGATTCTGCAGTGCCTGTCTGCAATGACTACACCGTTTTTCATGAGAGCATTTAAGAAACTAAAACTTTCAAAAAGAAAGAAAAAAGAAATTTAAAAAAAAAATCACCATTCTCAAGTTCACTTCTGCATCAGTTTTGACTACAGGTAGAATAATTACAAAACATTGAGTCAGAGTCAGAGACACAGTCCCTGAAGCAGGCCTCTGTACTGCAGAGTCTTTGAAACTGAGTTCTTTATAATCATCTTAGCATTAAATTAAATTTAGGTTGCCATACTTACAATTTGAAAATATAGGTGAAGGGAGCAATGCCTTGAATAAACTCCAGAAGCCTATGGAATGGGCAAGTCAATTGTTTATTATCAAGTTAATTGATAATAAACAATTGCATCACAATCTAACAAAATTTTCAGTATCTTTGCCAATGAGCTGAATTCTAGTTAAATTAGTGGTAAACTGACACGATGCTGACCTATTTTGCTTTTTCAAGCTCCATGTCTCACAGACAATTTGTGATTTCTGGCTTCTCTAGTCACCGGTGGTGCATTTCTCTCATTAGTTGGCGCTTCCACAATTGAATGAATAAATGCAATTTATTTTAATGGTGGAGCTGTTAACATACGTGTCTCCTGTCCATGAGGCAGTGTGGCGTCATGTTAGAATTACGTAGTATGTAATACCAATTTGGAAGAAAACAAACTTGAGTGCTTTATCTTTCTATATCACAGTTTGGAGGTTTTACTCTTTTATGATATTTTAATAATTTTATAAAATTATAATTCATTATATCAAAATTTCATAATTTGTTATCAAAATTTGACAGCAGGAAATCATGCAATGCTGATTCTTTTGTGCTTTAACATTAATCCTATTAAAGAGCATTTTAATTTTTCATGTATAAGTTTTGACTGTAACAATAATACTTACAATAAATTACACATTTTCTATTTGAAAAGCAGGAAGAGAAAGATTGAAGTGGATGGTAAAGGAGATTATTAATAGACCAGTGTTATTTTGGAACATAAAACAAGCAAATGACAAAACCTAAAGAGGAAGTTTTATTGCAAGTAGTTATATCCCAAGTACCATTTTAAAAGGTACATTAAATTTTCTACAGTTCTGTATAAATCAAAAGTCTGTGCTTACACCTTTATTACAGCTTTCTATTTTATTAGGAACAAATAAAAACTATCAGTGGTCTATATAAAAATGTTTGCAATTCTTTGTTAGGATAGAAAAAACCATGAATATTTTTAATTGTACCATATTAATTTGAGATACTGAATTATGCAGCTATTTTGCCAATCGAGACCTCTCTGCATTTTATTTTGCATGTGGTGTTAAATTCCATTAGGAATTCACTGTCAGTTGGAAATTTTTGCCTGCCAGAATTTAGGAGGATAGAAATGATTATGAAGTTAGAAAAGATAATGAAGGATGGGATTTGTGGTTGGTTAGTGACATTAATTCCAAAACATTTCTTTCTGTTATCATTAGCCTCCAGGTCTTGGACTCTGGGCTGCTGCAGGCTTCAGGAACTTTGAAGGTTCTGACAGGCTTTGTTCAAGAAGGGGAGCCAAGCGCTCAGTGGTGGGTGCTCTAACATGAGTCTCTCTGTCGCTGGAAATTTAACTGCATGTGCAGGTTGCACTGCTAGGAGGTTGTAGAAAGAATCCTGGTCAGTTAGGACAGCAATGTGTTTCTTACCCAGCTTCCATTTTATTCTACTTTCTCTCTAGTCAATGAGGAAGCAGTTGTTAGTTTCAATATGGGAAAAATTTTTAAGAAATAAAGTGGGAGGAACATTGTCTGAGATGAAGAAGCTGCAACCACTAGAACACGGATTTAGCTGGCCTCCCTCTGCTCCCCCCATTTTCTTTAATTTCTGTTTTAATCTAAAAGAAGCAATAGCATCAGTGTTCCGCACAATAGAATTCGCACAGCAATACTTGGTTTAATTTAAAATGTTGTATTATCTAAATTAGGAGAATCCAGACTCATTATATTTTCAGTGTTAAAGTTTTCTCAATAGAAAACATGGTTAATACAATTACTTAATGGATTGGTACACAGCAAGTGATTAGCAAATGCCTGGTATCAGCAGTCATTATTGTTTTTACCTTTTCATAGTTGTTATAATCATTTTTTATTGCTCACTGTAAATCTGTTGAAAAAATTGTGTATTAAAAAGTGTGCATTAAAATCTTATTTCTTTGGTTTGTACATTGGTTTCTTAGCATGTTGGTTATAAAAGAAAGTACTGTATGTAAGCTTCAGACTGAGTCTTGTGTGAAATTGTCGTGTGTCGCTTACTTTTAAAATGTTTATATTTCTGATATAAAATCTCCTCCTCTCTTGACTACGTTAGCAGATTCATTTATTTAATTCAAGATCCATTCAATTTTGCTCATCCAAATCCTTTTGTTATTCTTATTACCAGTTCCTTATTCTGCTATTTTAGGGTCCTGTTTTCTGTTACATGGGCGGTCTAGTGATATCTGAGCAATCTATCAGTGCCTGCTGGAAGCTGATAAGAGGCTAAGATATCTTCTGATGCTGTGATTGAAAGCAATGATAAAGGAATTAATATAATTTAAATCTAATTTTAAAATGTTGGATTTGCAATTAGAATCATACTCCAGGATGCCTCTCCACCAACCTGCAGCCTTATTGTTCCTCTAGCTTTGCTTCCAGGGTTCCTATAAATGTCTCTCCAGATCTTTGGTACCATCCTTTCAATATTCTTTCAGTCATTCCTGTGCTTTGGAATTGACATGCATCTCCTGGGCCCACCTTGCTGCTGAGTGCTCCGGTAAAAAGCACTTTTAAAAGTTGTGCTTTCCTTTAGGTATTTCAATAATGTTCATGAGGTAAGCCAATTGGGGGTTGTGCTAGTAGGATTTACAGAAGCATTTCACTTTCTTTAAAGCTATAGTAGGAATGGGAGAATGGATGGATACTTGGGAAAAGGTTAAGTTTTTTTTTTTTTTTTTTTTGTGTGTGTGTGTGTGTACCACAATCAACTCAAAAACACAGATTGACCCCCTTTTGTTTTATATTATTTTCTATTCTTTCTTCAAATAGACTGAGGTTCATGTGTGCTACTTTTGCCTCTGTAGGTGATTTTCTGTATAAAGATGACTATAATGATATGATGGAAAGAAGGTATTTGAGCAAGTATCTTCATAAGATCTGCTGAAGAGGTGTCATCTCCTGGAGCCTAAGGGAGCAAGGTGCCAGCCAATAAAGGGGCAAGGAGAAAACTGGGTAAGCTATGGGCAGCATCATGAAGTGGAGAGTACTTCGAGCTGTTTTCTACTGCATAATTCCTTGAGAAGGAATTGATCTTTATCTCCATTTCTGCAGTACCTATCATAACGTCTGGCTCACGCCACATGCTATATGGAAATTGCTAATGAATTTCCATAGCAACACTGGGGGGAGGGAAATGACTAGGAAATAGAGAAATTTCTAAAGAATAATTAGTGTTTGGAGAATTAGTGAAGGGAGAGAAAAGGCAATGTAGGCAGTCAAGGTGTGTGTGAATTTATTACTTTCTATTGAAAACTTCTGTTTTAAAGACAGTCTTGCTAGGCAGTCCAGGCTGGCCTGGATGCACTGGGTAAGATCTCTTTGACAATTTGAATTCTGCTCAAAGCTATTTTGCCAAAGCTTCTCATTGCTTGATCCAAACAGAAGTGGATAAGATGTACACTATATCCAGGCCGGCCCTGAACTTGTGGTGCTCCTCCTGTCTTAGCCTCTGGAGTGCTGGAATTACAGGTATGTGCCACCATGCCCAACTACTAAAAACTTTTGTAGTAAATCTATTTTATAACTGTTTTAGGCAAACTTGCTACCCCAAAATAGTAATTACTTACAAATGAAAAATTAACTCTTTGGAGAAAATTTATTGACTTAAATGGGAAGTCGCTGAGGGAAACAATATAAACTCTCATTTTAAAAAATGTGGTGTGATGACAATTGTGTTGAAAATTTTAATGAGGCCTGCACGATGCAATGAGCCACTCTTGTACCTGTGAATTAATAAAAATCCCATTGTAATAGCTCTCCAAGAGAGGAGATGTCTTTCTTATAGGACTCAGAGGAGTCATCTATTTGATATCAAGAACGCTTTGCATTTGTTTGAGCAGTGTTACTAGAAGACACCAGAGCTCCCCAGAGGCCACTTCCAAGCCCATGTTGTGACTCCACTGGAGGAACAGGGAAGTACGCTGAACCTTCTTAATGCAGAACTGACACCTCGATGAATCAAAGGCCATCCAAGAAAAGCATTAAGAAAATACAGACTATTCACAACTTCTGTCTTTGATTTTTCCCAGTTTTAATATGTACTTTATATTTTCCTTTTCTGTCCCCACTAGGATATTGGAGTGAAACCATCAATAATTCACATTTTAAAAAGGAACGAAAGCCTATGTTTATATGTGTATGTGTATGTGTATCCTACATATATGCACATATGTATCCATAGATATGCATGATCATACACACAGACATAGGCTTTTAAAAATTGTATCTATACTATTCATACATACGCACAGAGCTAAACTAAAAAAATCAGGCAGTTTTCCTAGAAGGAAAAAACCTGAAAATTTAATTGAGTTCTACTCAAAACTATTCTGTCAGAGCTTCTCTTTGCCCGATAAGTGACTAAGACGTCCATAATATTCAGCAACTGCTTTCACTTAAATGTCAATTTTTCTGTTAAGGCTTGTTCCTTATTTTGCATTGCTGGTCAGACAGCTATTCTCTTACTACCTTAGACTACTTAAGTGTTAACCTCTCTGAATCTGTGTGTCACCGGGTGCTCTTCCACATAATTTGTGGTATGGTGCTACCCTCGCTTTGAAGTAGAAGTTTACAAAAAAAGGGCAGCAATCAACCACGTTGTCCTGTTCAAGCATGCACATGTTTTATTTAAGTATTCTCCAAAGGTCTATTTTTCCAGCATAATGCAGGTATTATGCTATCCTTTGAAATAAGATATATGAAGCTCAAACAAAATTGTCAAAAACAACGACCTTATTACTCCATATGATACACAGAAATAATCACATTTCACTTACAATACAGATGCACTTAACACAGTCTTCAATAGTCATTCACCACCAACACAGTATATTTTAATATCACTTAAAACATTAGAAAGATATTTTCTTTTCAAAAAGTCCAAAGAAATTAATAATTTTTTTTGAGTAAGTAGTAAATCAAAAGAGGAGGCAGAATTGTCACCCAAAATAATCTAACTGCATTTTCTTTTATGCGATATTAACACCATGAAAATAAGTCTTCTCCTCAGGAACCAAAGGATGTCAAGTATTCCTGATTGTAGGTTCCTTAATCTACTTTTTAAGAAGGTTTTCAATAAGTGCCATCGAAGAAGTTTCACTATATATTTGCTCTAGAAGCATAAAGTGACAAGAGGCAGGTGTTCATATGCCTGTTAGTACTCACACTGCTGGAAGATTAGTAACTTTTTAAAAGATATACTAGGATTAAAGCCAGTTCTTCCCAAGAGACAGTTGAGTTTATTTTACTTTCAGCAAATGCTTATTAATATCTACTATGTGCACAGCACTGTTCTAGAATCTATATTAGAAATGGGAAGCAAGAATTTCTGGCTTTACTTTAAAATGGTTGGATTAATTCATTTTATGATAAGTTATAATTATGTTTAAATCTCTATATAGAGGGAGAATTATTAACTCTTTCCATGTATAGAAACTAAGTTGTATTTCTTACAGTGGTGGCTTAGAATGAACAAAACTCTTCATTTGACATAAAACTGTTTTACACTGGAACGTGCAGACATATCTGTTGATATATTTTAAGGGTGAAAAGGTATAAAGACTTTTCACGTAAATGTACATAGAGAACCAACTTCTCCTCATCAGACTCCTGTCCTCCCCATGTCATGGAGAAGACTACACCTGGAAAGATACAGAAAGCTTTCCAAGATAAGCTGGTGTCACCTTCCTGAGTGGCAGTGAAGGCGTGCTTTCATCAGATAATCGCTACCTAACACACTCCAGTTTATCTCGGTTGCAATTCATATTAGTAATTCTCAAACTGTATTCAAGATCTAAAGCAAAATAAATAATATATCAAGTGAGATTCTCAGATCATTGATCCTGTGATTTTAGTCCCAGTCAATTCTTCATAAAATACGTACTGACATATCCGGTCCCTGGGCATTTCCATAAATAGCAAAGGCGTTAGAGATAATTAATAAATGTCAACTCCTTTTTTCTAGTTTTTGACCAGGGGATTGATGGTAATCTACTTACAAGATGATGCATTGGGGAATACAAAGGTAGGAAAGTCATTTAAACTACAGTCCCACTGATGATAAACTCAATGGAAAGGCGCTATAGAAATCGAGGAATGAATAATGCACTGAGTCACAGATTACAGTGGACCAACGAATACTACTGAAAAACATTTATGACACCATAGTTTTGGACTAAAAAGTCACCTAAAACCAGGCCACATCAGAGGATTTCTTTCTATGGATGTGGCTTTTACTGTATCTATGAAGATTTGGAAAGTACAACAACAAAAGAAGTCCGATTCTTGATACAATAGGTGTACAATTATTGCAGTTGTAACATTAACTAGGTGCAAGATTAACCAATAATTAATACTGAACTATCTGAACACCTTAGATTTACTAATGAGCATCCCCATGAGAAATACTGCAGTCCTAAAAGGAGTTTATTTGCACAGCCCACCATGAAACATGAACAGTCAGCTTGTTGTAAGTGCACAGAAATTTCTCCTCTCTACAATTATAGTTATCATGCCTATTCTGAAGACAACATAAGGAAACTGAGGTCACTGCTCCAAAGAATTCTAGCATGCATTATGATGGTTTCCTTTAGTTAATACAAATGTGTTGTATGACTTTTTTTCATATGTAATAATCTTCATCATAGCCAATGTTCATGGTTTTAACAGGAAAAATTTTTATCAAAATGTTTCCATATTTTTTTGCTTTGCATTCATCTGGAACATTATGTTCAAGGATTTATTTTATTCGTTTTATTAAAAAAGAGTTCTGATCATAAGAAGCATCAAGAGGTGGCATTTCATTGTGCTCATTCACAAAGTCAAAGGGCCACAGAAGATTCCTCTGTATAACAGGTTAAACTGTCTAGAAATACCATTTGACGGTTTTGATTCACATCCTTACGCGTGGAAGCTGTATTTTTGTTTCACTACCGACCTTCCTGTTCTGCTGTCTTCATCTGCAGAAGATGTACTGGTTCTCCTTGCTTCTACACTGAGATCCTTTCCATGGCCAGGGCTCAGTCTCTTCTCAGCCCATTCCCACTGTCTTACAAAGCAGACACTCTGACGATATTGCCTCCTGCATACTCCGGAGACTCTGGCCTGTCATCTCCTTCTGGTGTGGTGACCGGAGGGGTCGGGATGCTTATTATTGCTGTAGTCACATAAGGTTGCTCACAGTTTAGTTTAACACACTCTTCCATTTTGGCATTTAAACTGGATCGGCTGATGAGGGTAAAATACATAAAGTTAGGCGTTTACTTAAAACATTTTCTGTCACAGAAAAAAGTAGTATTTGAATACTTACAAATCTTAAGTAACATTTAAATGCTCAATAAAATTTCCATATAAAATGCATGTTATCTAACAATAGATTTTTAAAAATAAGCTTGATTTACTTTAATTGCTCCTTTTTTAAAAAATTTATACACATGCAAGCAAGGAAGGGGATCAGATAAGATCTGAACAGTCAGAGTAAAATAGTCAACCTTAAAATAGGGACTTGGACAGGCATGAGCACCATCATGGAAGGAGTTGTACCATGAAGGCTTTTCAAATCTCCCTCACAGAATTTTTTCATTATTGTGGTTTTTTTTTTTCATTTTTATGTGTTTGGTACAGGAATTTACTATGCAGCTCTGATTTGTAGCATTCTTCCTGTTTTCAGCCTCCCCAGCAATGGGGTTACAGGCATGTGCCACCACACGTCACGCCAGGGTGACGCCAGGGGTGGGCCTGGTGCAGTGTTTGGTACTGGGGATCGAACAATGGTCCCTGTGCTTGTCAAAGCAGGCGCTTAGTAGGCTGAGCTATCTCACCGGCCCTTCATTATGGTGTTTCTGCAACATATAATGACCTTAATGCTCTCAGAATATGATGGCAGCACACCAGAACCCAAAAAGTAGCAATTACCATCTACTACTTCCAGGTTTTCCTAAGGGTTATCTTAGAGGGAATGTCATCTTCTGTGGAGAAGATGCAGGGAAAAGAAGCAAAAGAGTACAAAGGGAAGGTAAAACTGTTAAAGTGTTTTATTTGAGCATTTTCTTCCTAAAGACTTCTCCATTTCAGCTTGTAATGCACATAGAGCAGAACAATGGTAAAATATCTTAAAGATAGAAATTTTCATTGCTCTAAATTTTAACATTTTGATCATAATCACATCTAAACTTATAAATCAAGTTTTGCCACATTCAGAGTCTTATCTGGGTTTTCAACAAAGATTGCTGAATCCCAGCAAAAAATAAGCCTGAATTTACAGATAGACAATCTAAGAATATATACTCTTAAAATTAAATGGAGAAACTTCTTTGGCAAGAACAATTAATGATGTGTATAATTTAAATACTTTTATGCTACATATTTTTGTGGTAATAGCAAATAGTAAATAATGAAAGGCAAAGAGGAAAGATTACTAAAAAAATTCACATAAATTGTTTATACATTAACCAAAA
>NW_004524746.1:1770042-1790306 GCF_000260255.1 Octodon degus | reverse complement strand
TCCCTTCCCTTCCCTTCCCTTCCCTTCCCTTCCTTCTTTCCTTTTGGACAGGATCTCTCTATGTAGTGCAGGCTGGTCTTGAATCCACTTATGTAGCCCAGGCTAACCTCAAACTCACAACAATCCTCCTTCCTCGGCCTCCTAAGTATTGGGGATTATAGGTGTGCACCACCATGTCTGGCCAAATTTTATTATTTTATTTAGCTTATTTTTCTTCCATGTTGGACATTAAACCAGGGATGCTCTATCACGGAGTTACATTTCTGGCTCATTTTATTTTGTTCTTCCTTTTGAGATAATATCTCATTATGTCAACAGGACTGGCGTCAAGTGTGCAGTTCTCCTGCCTCAGCCTCCCAAGCGGCTTGGATCAAAGGTTGTGCTGCCACATCCAGCTCTACTTGTCTTTAAATATTAAATATTTTATGTTTGATTTTGCCCAATACATTTACAATTAAACTATAAATTGATAAAAGAAATTTGTGTGGGCATAGTTTTCAATGAAGAAGTTGATACTTCTCAATTATCCTGCTGCCAATTTCATTTGGTGCTTTTAGCAGTGTCGACTGTTACTTTAGATCCCTTAACACAAGAGGTTCCTGTGTGTAGATAGAGGCTGTTGTGCAAATAAGAAAAAATTATGGATTTCAAGAAATAAAAAATTATGTGTATGCTTGGCCATCCTTTTTGTCTGCTCTTAATACTAATGTAACTGCTACTTTTGGTGACGGATATGCCAGGAGATCAATTTTCCTACTCGTTCCATTTAAGCCTCAGGAGCTGATCCAAGGCTTTGCACTAGGTAGTCCCAGTTTATTTTCTTTCATTTAAGACAAGTTCTGGCCAAATTACCCAGAAGTGGAGGCTTGAACTCACAAGCCTCCTTCTTCAGCTTCCCACAGAAGGGGGGGCACCATCAGCCATGCCTAGCAGTTTTATCTTTTTCCAGCCTCGGAGCTGGAATTTGGGTGTTACACAGGCGGCAGCGCGACCGCAGGGCCGTGGCTGTGGTCCATCACACAGCGGAGCGACCTCGGGTACCTGTTGGACAGCGGCGTTCTCTCAACGCATCTGATCTGAATGGTGCTGAGCTCCTGCACGCTGCCTCGGTGGCTTCCTGACGCGTGGGCATTGGGGATGCGGAAAGATTTTTTGTGTCGTCGTGAACAGCAAGTGCTGGTGACTCCTTGTGAGGAGAGAGAGGGGCTCTGGCTCGAAGGGCGGTTCACGGTCGCCACCTCCATGCAGCTTTCTTCGAAGACCTGCTCATCCACAAACTCGTGGTTCTGTTTATACCGGGAAGAAAATGTGAAAAATCAGACACCTTTTTTTTATGTTAAAAAGGAAAAAAATAGATCTGTTTAAATCTTAAAGTTTGACTTGATCTGATAGAGATAACTACCACGATTTTCATAACAGAATATCAGAGCCACCTCTTTTGTCATTTGTGTGGAAATAAAAGCTCTCCAGTTAGACCCAACAGTCGGGAGACGTACGCTGATGCAGGGTCCACTCATAGACTAACTTCATGTTGAAGTGTCATTTATGAATTTAAGCGTAAAAGTAGCAAGTTATAAAATAAAGGGGAAACATTTAAAATGATATAGGTAATATTATAGGAAATTTATAAAATTGATATTTATTTGATTTTTTAAAATAGACTGCAGTTTTGAAAAAGATACCATTTTAAAGAATGTGCCAAGCTAGATCGAGTGGTATGACTAGCAAACTCCTTCACATGGACTGCAACGTTTTTAGTTAAAAACCTGAGACCCTTTCTTAGGGGCTTCCCTCAAGTGCCCCGGATGTAGAAGACTGACTGACAGTTAAGCAAGCAAGATGTAGCCCTCAGCAAAACCGTCCTTTGACTCAGGAGGAATTAGCGCTAAGCTTCTGGGGCTGCTTTCTCACCTTTGTGGAACCCCACGGGCTCCACTCATGCGTTCAGTCCATGACCACAACTTTTCTACCTCTGTCCCCCATCTTCCTAACTGCCAGCTGGCAGGCATCACCTACATACTGGGACTTTATTTGATAGAAGCGTTGCTTATATTTTATTTTAAAAATGTTTAATAAAGGATTGCTTTCAAAAAATGTCTATGTAGGAGTTTTACCTGAGGAAATATAGGGAAAAATATTTTGTGTCTGATCACTAGAAAATGACTTCAATTACTATTTTTCCTTTATGTGAACGGGAAAAGTCTTATCATAGAAGGGTCACATGTACTGAATTTCACTTAACCATCTCTCTTCCTAAAGTATTAGTAAAACAATTGAAGCAATTCACTGGGTAATAGGAAATAGATTGTTTAAATTACTCATTTTGTCATTTCTTTGCTGAGAGAAGCATTTTGAAATACATGAAATTTACCATTCTACTGTTTAGAGTCCAGCATATAATATGACAAGACAGAATTTCATGTTAAATATTAAACTTCAGAGAAAAAATAGTGCACAATATATTCACAATCTGTCTCCTCTTACAAGGTAAAATTCACACATATAATGCGAGTCATAATGTACAAGATTTTAATTTATCTCAGTAGTGGTTGGAATTAAAGAATTCATTCTGTTATTGCTTAAATGTATGAGTAGGAAGTACAACATAAACTACATTTGTTGGTGTTAAAATCATTTGATTAAAATAAACTTCAATGGTAGTACAGTGATAAAAGTAAAAGTAAAAGAGAAATGCGTTCTATCATTAATGCAATTGTTTATCTTTCTAAGTGTTATCCTAACAGATTATGTTTATTTAAAATGCAAATATCTGCATCTTTAGTTAAAATGCAAATATGATTGCTGTAGGCTGCTAAATTAGGTAGAAATATAGGCAGACAGACAGGGCCAGGTCCTCAAGGAGACAGCATGGAACACAAGATACCTTGCAACTGCAAGAGATGGATGCTGTGGGCCAGACCTAGAGACTAAAGATCGAACAAATGCTTCCCTCTCTAAAGATAAGCATCTGGGATTGATCTTTACCTTGAGGAAGCCGGGAAGAGTCACTAATCCAACTGCTACTGGCTGGCTACTGGATAAACTCCTGTTCTACATTCATGCCTGCTTGCTATGACTTACTTCCCCATTTGGTCCTGGACTTAATCAATTTTACCTGAGCAATGGTGCTTGTAATCCACTGGTTGACCAGAGTTTTGTTGCACCTCATGCCCACTTAAGAGAGCTTCCATGTTCTCCACCTTAGACCCATATGGTTTTACTCTATAAAAGTCCCTGGAGGAGACAGCTTCCTAGGGACAACCTGGCGGGGCCCTCTTTCTGTCCCTCTCTCGGACAGAAGCTTTCTTTCGCCCAATAAATATACTCTGCTCTTAACCTCTGTTTGTTCCTAAAATTCATTCTTTGGTTTTAGAGAACAAGAACTCATCCCAGGTACCTTTCAGGTGGGGAGTTTCATTTACCCTATATCATAATCATGTAATTACTCCAGCAAAACCACTCAAATAACTTTCTGTTTAGCAAGATAAATATGAAATTGTCATGTACCTGCAGAAGCAGCATCGCCTGGCTATCCCTTTCTTTCTGCCTCCGAAGGCCAGCTGCAAATGTTCCCTCTCCTCATCCTCCTGTTCTTCCCGCACCCACCCCAAGGCTACGTGCTGCCTTCTTTCCATCACCTTTCAGCTCCTTGCTTCCTCTGCCCAACCCGCGTAGTTGCAGGTTCTCTCAGGAGGATCTTCCTCGGCTGGGCCACTGGGGGCACTGCCCTCAGGCTCCCTCTGCTGTGGCCCCATTGTTGCTTCCTCTGTTCACTGCGTCCTCCAGGGACAACCATATTTCCTGTCTGTCTCACCCACAGAGGCTCCGTGGGGGCAGAAGCTAGACTGATTTCATTGTTTGTCATGCATCTTGGAAACAATTTCATGTTTATCTTGCTAAATATAAAGCTATTTGAGTGGTTTTACCAGAGTAATTACATGATTATATTTGCATTTTAACTAAAGATATAGACAGGCAAGAAAGCAATAGGCAGTGTTTGTTGAATGATGACAACTTGATGGTGAATACCCTGGAAATGAGAGTGCTGACAGTGTGGCCCCAGTGAGCAGACAAGCTCACTGTGACAGTGACAGGCCAGCCAGAGAGGGGACATGCAGCTTCACTCGGCACCTGGGGTGGCCGGTGATTAAATGTGTCATTTAAAAAAACATGAAGCAGTTTTTATCCTCTACCTTAATTCATTACATCTGTGAAGAAAAAAAAATGCTTATAGTGTTTCCCCCTTTTTGTTACTGCTATTGAGAGTCTTCATTCAGATGTCAGAAACACTTGAATTTTCATTCTTTTCCTTTTTCATTAGTATCTTAAAAAGGAAGAAACGATACTTTATTGGACTAGCTAGCAGAAGACAACATCTGCATTTAACCGATACTTTAGACTAGAGATGAGACACCAACCACTAAGAATAATGCATCTTAAGTCCCTAACATAATTTCCACATTGATATGTCACTGTAGTCTTCCAAAGTAATTTTAAATGCTCTGAGCTTTCTGTTGTCTTTCAGCATATTTCTCAGTACTGCCTAGAGGGAAATCATGCTCGGAGACATCACACATGCCCCAGAGCAAATGGGCTTACTGGGCAGAGGCAGGCTGCTACAGCAGCGCCGCGGGCTCCTTACCGTGGTTTTCTCCAGGCAGTGCAGCAGGTGGTGGTGCTGGGTTTCAAAGCTGGAGCCCGATTTGGTAACAAAGGCCTGCTCTTCCTCCGAGGACTGTTAACACAGAGAAGACAGAGTGCTTTCTACTTTATTTGCAAATAACCTTAACCCTAGCTACACATTCGCACAGAGAGCTCTGGCCTATTTTCTGAGATTCACTGGCAGCACTGTATTTATTTTTTAACCAAAAGGGACAAATATGTAGTTGCTTATAAATTGGATATACATTTTATCAAATTATAAGTAAAGTCTTTTATAATATGCCTCCCTGAATTTAAAATTTAAATCTCTTTTCCTCATTCAATGACTACCTTTGTAAACCTGGAAGCCTTGCCTTTGAATAATAAAATTTAACGAGGTAGTTAGATAACCTGAAGCCTCTATTTAAATAGTTACCAAACAAGCTCTTGGTGTCACAGAGTCAAAGAATGAATTTGTGAACCAAAAGGCAGAAATTAGGAGAGCTTTTCCTGGAAAAAGTAAAAAGCTGGAGGTGGATGTCCTTCACGGGGTGGGGGGTTTCTGAAGGGAGTTCAAGTTACCCTCTGTCCTGCTCCTAAGGGAGAGGCAGAGGTGCAAACTGAGTTTAAAGGAAATGAGTTAACTTGCATTTCTAGGAGAGATAGGGAGGGGCTGTTAACTAACTTAGTGTACTCCGAATAAAGCCATCTTGCTGCGCTGTATCCACCTCCAGTGAGCTCTGGATAAGAGCCTCCCTACTCCTATCTTAACTGTTTATCTTTCACTCTAGTGTTTTCTTTTACATTTCTTTCTTTCTTTCTTTCTTTTTTAAACTAATTTTATTGAGAAAAAATTGCAATGTGACAGCTTCAAAACAGGTTGGTAGGAGTTACAACAATTAATACATTGCATATTGTTGTCTTTGTAGTAGTCACTCATAGCACAAGATGCAGACATGATATCCTGTCCAAACACTATTAGTATAGATCTTTCTTCTCATTGAATTAGGAGAATGTAGCTATATATCCTAACTATTTTGTATATACAGATACAAAATTGTCCTTCATTTATGTCATCTTTTTATGTTCAGTTTTGTCAGAGATGGGTATTCCACTGTCATCCAAATATTGTAGGTGCATGAATTCAGCAAAAGATTCCAATATAATCCAGTACTCCACAATAGTAGTGGGTTATCCACAGGACTGGCAATGTCTGAATCTGTTGACTTGAGCCTTCCACAGCTCAGCATATTAACATGGCTTCACTTTTCATATCTTGTTTCTACACTTTTCTGCTGGATGGTTAAGATCAAGATAAAACAAGACCTATATAACAAGAAATGTAACTTTTGTATCTGACACGGTCAGTCAAGTCCCCTCAGGATTTATCCTGAAACCCTGTACCGCAGTTTGTAGATCCTTTGTCAGTGTCAGCCATGTGGATGAGTCATGGCCATTGCTTGACCAATTTGCTCTCTGAAAAAGCCTGAGAGAATGTTTTCTCTCCATGTGACTCTCTTTAGGCACATACTACATTCCTTGTGGCTCCATAATCTACATTTTTAAGCTTAGCTAGTTGCTTGAATTAGTACTCTATTTTCTTTTATCTGACCCTGACTGCCTAGTATTCAGAAAAACTAAACTAAACTCCAATGCTATCAGGCTACATACATTAAATATGTCCTGTAAGGAAAGATGATTGATCTTAACTATTAAAGGAAAGTTTTTTTTTTTTTTTTTTTTTGGTGGAACCGGGGATTGAACTCAGATACTTGCGTTTGTCAGTCAAGCGCTTATCCTACTGAGCCATCACCCCGGCCCCTAAAGGAAAGTTTTGAGGTAAAAGTTTCTCATGTTTTTTTTCAGAACCAAAAATGAACTGAATGAATAAACAGTGTTCTCTCTCTGTTAAGAAGTGAAAAAAAATGTCACACCATGTTCTGCCCTATCTCCAATCCAACTGAACTTTAAGGAACATAAGTAATTTTGAAATAAACAGAATTAGGCATTTAAATAGTTAAGCATTTTTTAACCTCTAATATTAATGAGATATAAAGATACTATTGCCTGTTATGAATAGGAATTGTGATTCCTTGGCAATATTGCATAATATAGCTTCTAACCTGCTACAGCCAACTGGAATGTGTAGGGGAAGTTATAAAAGAAGGACACTTTTGTTGTTTCAGTAGCCATTTCCATGATTACATACAATAAAATTTTATCTTTAAGTAGAACCAGATCAATGTGACACCAATAAATAGATCGTTAACAACAGCGAGGTGCTTGACTGTACCTGCAGCTGGTTGCTGAGTAAACCGTTGCGTTTGCTCTGCATGTACGCGTTCGCACTTCCGCTCTTGGCTGCCCGGATCCTGGCCAGTCTGGCTTTCTGCATGAGAGGAAAGGTGAATGTCTCATTAGCGCTTGTGAATCACTTTCTTGAGACAGCCAGTGATGGCATGCTTCTGTAATCCTACTGTCAGCACCCAAGTCTCTAAAATATATTTAAGGCAGTTTCACACGTAACTATTACAAGTGAGCCCTCCCTCTCCTTTCTATTTTGGTTGATATTTATCAGTAAAGTCAGCTTAATACCTCAGAGCTGGGTCATGTATTTAAGAATTATAGTCTTTACAGTAAAATCAAGTTATTTCATTACTATTTCTCTCAATTTCTCTCCATGAGGAGAAAAATAATAGTATTATTTGACTTATATTTTCACTTATCCTAATTTGAGTAACTTAATGAAATGAAAACCAATAGTTCAGCAAATCAGCTGCCAACTCCTTTTCATTTAAAGTAATGTCCTTCTTTAAATTAGCAACTAAGTTCCAGGAAGCAATTTCATTTCTCCCTGTTTCCTTTCCATTCTTCTTTCCTTCAACTTAAATTTCATTTGTGTAATTAGCTTGTTAATTTAACCAAAGTAGGGCTCATGCTGAATAATATGACTTTCTAAACAAAACCCTTGAAACCATTTACTCTGCCAGCACAGGGCCACATAACTTTACGCTTATTTGATTTCTGTTTCACTCTTGGACCTGTGGAAATGAAGAAAAAAAAAGAATCTATTCAGAAAGATTTGTGAGGTTACTTTTAATTTTTTAAGCATTTTCCATATAGAGCATGTCATTCAATTCAGAGAATTTCAGGTGGTCACTTCAGTTGTTGTAGTAATCATGGCCGGCTCAGTATTCCTGAGCAGACCCATGATTAGCCTGGCATCTGGTGCTGCATTCTGCTTCGTACCTGCTGCTGGATACCTGCCTGGAGACTGCCATGGGGGGATGACTGCCTGGAGAGCACGACTTCGCTGTCCATTTTGTACATACGACTTGCATCCTGCAGGTGTCTGTACAGCATGACCGGGATGGCTAGGGTCAGGACTTCCTTGGAAACTTACCCACTCTCCATTTCCCTTTCTTACAGACATAAATACTATTTGTAGTCTCAAGCTCTAATTTTAATAAAAACTTTAAGAATGTATTTTTTAAAATGGAAAAGATATGGATACACAGCAAAAAACTGTAAGGCAGACAAGTCCATGTCAACAAGTAAGTCTGTCAGATCACGGAACCATCTTCCTCTTGTGGTTCAGAGGCAATGACTGGAAATATTTCCAGGGAAATATATCAGAAGCTTTCTAAGCACAGAAAACCACTACAATATACTCCTCAGACTTTTCTGGGCTTTGCTGCTGTGGGCTACTATATTTTGGAACCTCTTCCACATATCCAGGCATAGACTCCCCTCATTTTTATGGATGGATCATATGCTGCTGTGTGAGTGTTGCATCATTTATTTAGCAAGTTGACAACGTATTAATTTTTGAGCCTCTTTTGTTACTAAAGCAATGCTGCCTGCTATGAACATCATGGAGAACTTATGTGCAATAAGATTCCTGAAAGTTGGCCAGTGAGAGAGCTCAGCAGACTAAAGTGCCTGCTTAGGCAAGTGCAGGGACCACAGTGTGATCCCTGGTACCACATACCTTGCCAGCTCTGCCCTCAGGATGGGCTGAGCCAGCCAGAGTCTGGGTGTAGTGGCTCAGGCCTGCAATCCCAGTGCTGGGGAGTGTGAAAGCAGGAGGATCACTGTGAGTCTGAGCTGCGTAGTGAGACCCTGCAGCCACCAAATAAATAAATAATAATGATAATGATAATAATAATAATACAAGATACCTGAAAGCAAAGTTATGTCTAATTCAAAGGATGTGTGTGTATATGTACATATATATGTGTTTATTCATACATTTTCACCAAATTTTCCTTCGAAGTTATTATACCAATATGTTCCTTCATTTGTAGATTTGAGAGTAGCACTGAAGTGTCTGAACTCTCAAAATAGATTTAAAATATTTTGGCTTTCACTCTACCACTCTTCCTTCTTTCACTCCTAAATTTATTCTTCCCATATGCTAGTTCCAGGGTAAAATATATTGTACAAAGATCACATTTATAAGCAATAGGAAAAATAGACACATCTCACTTGTCTGTGTAATGTTTGGTTACTGAAGATCCTGGATCAGTGTTGGAGAACTTTTAACTTCAAAAGCTATATACAGGGCTGGGGAGATGGCTCAGTAGAATAAGCACTTGCCTGGCAAGCACAAGGACCTGAGTTTAATCCCCAGTTCTGCCAAAAAAAAAAAAAAAAAAAAAAAGCTATATACTTCGGGCCAGAGTTTCAGGTTAGAGGCACCGAAACAATGGCAAGTGACAAGCACATTTGGAAATGACTTAAAATCAAACTTATTAGAAATAAACCATTTATATTTTGTGTTCCAAAATGTGGTTATTGATAAAGTCTCATATGTACAGTATCTTTGATCTCCTAGTCATTGCCTTTATTTGTTTTTTCTCCTCCTTCTTCCTCCTACCTCTTCTGTGTCTTCTCTCCCTCTTTCCCTTTGTTTCTGTCACAGCTACAATATATAATATTGTCATATCATAGTTACTAGTCTTACTATGCCATCTCCAAGCAGTTAGCACTGCGAAATATTACTTTCTTCCAACCATAAGACATGTACAATAATGAGAAATATTGTCCAGCAAAGCAAAATGACATATATTTTCATCATACAATGACAAAATTACATACAATAACAACTACCACAGAGGTAGTGCTACCTGTAGAGAAAAAATAAGTTGTTTTAGAGAAAAGGCTATTTTTGCTAGAAAAATAAACTCCCATCTTAATTTCAGTCTTGACTTTTCCTTTGCTTCGCTATAATACTGTCTGAGCTAATTGCTTTAATAGGTTCTGTGGAGCGCCACATCAAATATCGGTTGAATGCTAGCCTTTAAGATCTGTGATTGCATCTTTGTTTCCAGCAGGTAATTGAGGGAAATTATTCTATAAAGATATTTTAGAAAATCACTTTACTTCTGACCTACTCAGTATGACATTCTTGGCAATTCTGGCTGAGCAATTAAAAGGCCAAAAGAAAGCAATTCTTCTAGTCCCCCACCAGGACTCTTGTAGGATACATAACTTGGTGTGGCAAAGCACCAGCAAGTTGTATGGAAATTAAGGAAAGTTTTCAGCAAATACTTTAGACTATATGGAAAGTATGAGGCTCCTTAAAAAATCAATTAAAAATAGGGTTCATATCACCAGTTTAAAGCAACAGTTCTGTGATTATTTTTGACTTATGCATCTACTTAAGAATTACTGATGGTGTTTGGGAAATGTTGTCTTTGAAGCACATTTCTGTTGTTCACCTCAATTTTTCATGAACTTAGTTTTTGCCCAATCTTATCTCAGCCATGTTTCTCAAATTTGGATCCAAGAAATTATATAAATGTAGTGGGCAAAATCCAAACCAACCAGATAAAGCAAACAACTGTAATCTGTGGTCAAGGAAAAATCGGGACATGCTGAGATGTTACACATGTTTCTTTGCTGTGGGATTTCCAAAGCACACAGGAGGACAAGAAGAAGGATGCCGTGTGCAGTATTTCTTTCTTTTTTATTTATTTATTGTGTGTGTGTGTGTGTGTGTGTGTGTGTGTGTGTGGCCAGTTCAGACCACCAGGGGGCAGGGCTGGCTGGCATGTGGTGCTGGGGGATTGAACTGTGGTCCCTGTGCTTTGCTTAGCTTAGCTTGTTCTAAGTAGGTGCTTTAGACCACTGAGCCATCTCACCAGTCCCCAGTATTTCTTAATTTAACACAAAACCCTTTTAGTGTGGAGTTTTCAGAAACTAGTATGTAATGGAACCCAAAGGTTTTATCATACACAACATTTTACAAAGTACTCCAAATGACATTATATAACTTTATAATCTCTTTTGGAATAGAGGCCGGGATGAGATCAGAGAAAGATCTGTAATTAAATGCTATTAACACAAGGATTTCTGTACATGGGTACCCATATTGTAAATGAGGTGTGAAGTAGATTGTGGACTGTCTTGTTATCAAATCAAAAATGTTTCCAATAATTTTAAAAAATAAAAGCATGTTATGCAGCTTAAGGGTGACATAGATGAGGTGCCTCTTTGGGTAATCTAAGGCAATTTTTATTCCTCAAATATCTATCCTCTTACTACCCATCTCAGGTGTTCTAGAAATTTCACTTACTTGTTTATTTTATTTAAGATTTAATAAAATGCTTCGTGTGGGTTTAGCATAGTAAGCTTTATCAGCTTCTAAAAATTTAAAGAGTTTATTGGAATCTTTCCACTTGCTAAGAAAATAGCTGCCCTAGAAATGAGACAAGTTGTTGCCAAACAATAATGAAAATGAGAGAGTGGAAGGAAGTCAGTGGAAGACAGTGCAATTTCCCAGCTTCACAGCTCGTTTAGTGCTGGCAATGGCAACCCTGTGCAGAAACAGGGTTGGGATGTGGGCCATGGAAGGAAGTGGACAGCTCCAAAGTGGGTGCAGAGGGAACGGAAGGATGCACAAGCGATCAGCAGGGGTAACCATGCTTGCTGACTTATTTTCATTTTACTTATTATTTTTTAGTGCTGAAGATGGAACTCAGGGTCTCACACTACTGTTTTTAACTGGTCCTGGGAATGTCCACATCATAATAATGGACCGCACCATCAAGGTAAGACTTTGTTTTCCACACCTTGCTCTTTCACTCATTATCCAAACACTAAACCTTGAATCCTGAGTAGGAGTTTTCCAGGAAGCTACTTTAGGTAATGAAGAAAAGGGTGGAGCTCTGAGAGCATATGTGAATCAATGAGGCAGAAACCTAGAATGGATACGGAGAAGCTCAAAATCTACACACTCTTACATCTGTTTATAACAAGTATTATCATTATTTATTTATTGGATACAGGGTCTCACTATGCAGTTCAGACTTGTAGTGAACCTCCTGTTTCATTTTCCCTAGCACTGGGATTACAGGTGTGCACCACCATGCCCAGTTTTGGGGCTGGCACTGCGTGTCCAAGACTCAGGGGCTGGCATGGCATGCAGTACTAGGAATTGAAGCCGGGTGCCTGTGCTTGCCAGGCAGGTGCTTATGACCTTTGAGCTACCTCCCTAGCCTATTATTACTTTTATGAAACAGGTTCTCCCTCTGCAGTTCAGGATGCCTTTGAGCTCACTATGTAGCCCAAGTTGGTCTCGAATTTGCAGAGACCCCTGGCTCAGCCTCCAGAGTGCTGAGACTGCAGCCATGCATCCCACTCTCGGTTAATAACAGGTAATTATGAAGTGATAAATACTATCAGATTATCTACAGATGTTTGGGGTAGGGATTTAATGGTGATTTAATAGAATCACAAGTATTTCTTGAGTGTTAGTTAATTTAGAATTATGTCTTAAAAATTCTTTTATTTGGACCTTGCTAAATAAAATAGGCAATGATTTTCAAAAGGTGTTTCCCAAATCAGCACAGCTGTATCACCTGGGAACTTGTTAGAAATGTAGATTTTCAAGCTATAACTTGAAACTGCAGAATCAGATACCAACACTGTACTCTGGGGCAAATGTGTGGTTCAACAGGCTTTCCAGATGAGTCCAATTAACCAAGTGTTTTAGAACTACCACAGTAGGGTCTGAAGGAAGACTAAATTTTGGTAAAATCTATCTGTATGAATGTCAAAAATTTTTCTTGTCAAAAGTTAGGTATTTTAGGGGCCAGGGAGATGGCTCAGTGGAATAAGTGCTTCCCTGGCAAGTGCAAGGGCCTGAGTTCAATCCCCAGGTCCGCGAAAAAAAAAAAAAAAAAAAAAAGTTAGGTATTTTACTATACATTGGGTCATTCATCCTAATCATCTTACTGTACCTGAATTATCCATAGGAAAATCCCCATAGATAACTAAGGATTCATTCAACATCTGAATAATGCTAGAATTTGGGGGACTTGGGCTTTAACCAATTGCTTTGTGCAAGTCATCTATAAAATGGAGACACTTCTTCCTTTATCAGTTGATTTTGACTACTACAAATGACATATATAAAGCATGTGGAACGCACTAGAAATTCTACAGAGAATTGTTGTTGCTAGTATTAAATTATAATTACTATGATTATATCATAAAAAGGTCAGCCTCGTGAGTTTGTGAGTATGCACGTGATTGTGAGAACTGATTCATATTTTAAAATGGGCTTCTTGCTTCAGAAACTTTTTTTTTTAATGTTTCCTTTATTTACTTTTTTCTTTTTATGGTCAGCTCAGCCCACCCTGGGGGCGGGGCTGGCATGGCATGTGGTGCTGGGGATCGAACCGAGGTCCCTGTTGTTGCCTAAGCTTGCCTAAGCAGGTGCTCCAGACCACTCAGCTATCTCGCCAGCCCTTGCTTCAGAATCTTAACTCTCCACCATTTCAGTGGGCATTCCATAGGAATCAATTCAATTGGAATTTCTCAAATGCATATTGCGTTTATTTCATTCTTTTGCTTGGAGCTGGAAAATTATTAAACACCAAAAAGTCTGATCTAGACAGCCATTTGTGCTCTTAGTAACCTGGGTGATAGCTGGTATTCACAAGGATTGTTTTCACTCATGCATTGCCTTGGGATTAAAATGCTTCCATTTGATCCATACTGCCTCTTGGAATTACCTTGGAGTCTTTTTTTTTTTTTCCTGATGATAAATTCTAAGGTCAATTTTTATTTCTACAAAAAAGCCAATCAAAACAATATAAAACACATTGAAAGATATTACTGAGTGAGCTTCAAGTGGAGCTTGACTCTGAAAAGACTGAATCCAAATGGGAAGGGCTGTCTTGTTCCTGGGCTGGGCCACCAGCTGTGCTGAAAGGAAGGGGCCAGCAGGTGCCCCAACAACCACAGACTGAGGCCAGATACAAAGCCGAGTGCATTCAATTGCAATGCCACAGAGGGCCAAATTGTGCCAAGGGAGGGGCGTGGTGGGGTTGCTGTAGAGAGAGGAGTCGCAGAGCTCTGTGACACATTCCAGATGGAGATCAGGGATGGATGTGCTGGGAATTTGAAATGGATATTCTGGCTTCTGCTTTGCCTGTGCTGACCAGTGCATCTTCAAACATGGCTGCAGGGAAGGTGCCAAATCTTGTCCTCTAGCACCTTTCCAGTGAGAAATTCATCAACATCTCTACAAGCAGTGTGCTCAGCTGGCAAGCTTTCCCTCTGGAGTCACCAGGCCTGGCACTGAGGGTTTCCCTACACGGGTCAGGTAAGGCTGCAGTTCAATTAGGTATACACAGACAGCAGGGCTTGCCCACTGAATCCACACAGTTGTGGAAATATGAGCCAGAATTTTATAGAAGCTGGGTGGGCTTCCCTTTGCAGGGCTTTTTTGAGGGGTGAAGTGGGAGATTAGTGGCTTGGTTTGTAATTTTTTTTGAAAGGATGTTATAGACTGGCATCAGAATTTGAATCACTTCCCATGGAGGGCAGTGTGACGTGGGAGAAGAAAACCACCAGAGCCATTTCTTCTCCCTTGCAGAAAAGATGGGACCTGGGTCTTAGGAAGTGATCCATGAAAGATAAATTGAACGCAGAGCAAGTAGGAGATGCAAGAGCACAGGAGAAGGTGAACCACAACCGTTTTTTAATCTTATGAGTTAAATATAACTTGAGGATTTTGGGTAAATTTGGACAAGAAAAGAAACACCACATTTTTGAAGTAGATTGAAGCAGTGATTTTTAAAACAAAGCAGAATTAGAATACGTTAGAAATTTTTAATCCTTTCTTTACAGGTTACTAGATCACTTTTGATTAAGAAAACTGTAGAAAGTTAGTAACTGCCACAAGTGAACACCAGGTGTGGCACATGTCAATTTTCCACAGAGTCCTGCTTTGCAGGATATCTGAATGCACTGCGCGGGGTCTCTGTTCACACTTGCTGGAATCATTTGTGGCAGATTTTAGTCCACACGTCACTTTTCCCCATATTTCTTTGTAAACTCTCCAGCATTCTTACAGTATTTTTCACCGTCCTTAAGAGTATCCTTCAGCTAGGTCAGCCTGGAGTGGGTGCTCAGGCTGGAGGTCATTCACCTTCATGAGGGACTGGATTACTTGGTCAGTCTTGATGGCTGGCTTCTAGTTCTCAGCACTAATTACTGGCAGGCAAACTTGCCCTTTTTCATCGATGTTTGGGTGATAGATTTTTGTTTTAAATGTGGTCTTTGGTGGTTTGAATGTATACTCTGCTGGAAAGTTGATTTCAATTCTAAAGGCCCCCTTATCATTCGAGGGTTGTCTATCAGCCTTCTTCTGGCAGCCATCTTGGATCTGGTGCTGCTACTTTCCCCTACCTTGGAGTATTAATCAGACCTGCTTCAGAAATTGCACTGCAGACATTGAGGGGAAGACAGCCTGACCACAGCCAACACAGGCCCTACCAAATCGCTGTTTTGCAACCAAGAAAGTCAAAGCCAAAGGGAAAGGACAGTCCCAAGCCAGAGTGAAGATTAACACAGCTTCAGTTGAAGATATAATCAACTTGGAAGAGGTGGATAAAGAAATGAAGTCTAGGGCCGGGGAGATGGCTCAGTGGAATAAGCGCTTCCCTGGCAAGTGCAAGGGCCAGAGTTCAATCCCCGGTTTTGAAAAAAAAAAAAAAAAAAGATTAAGAAATGAAGTCTATGCTAGAAGTACCCAAGGATAATTTCAAGAAGACTTAATATGAGGACTTCACCAGGATCCTTTGACCATATTACTGTGGTAAGGACTGATGGGAAGCTTGCTTTAAACCAGATTTGCTAGATTACCATGAAGTCACCACAGTTGATTTGGGTGAATATGGCCAACTTCCCAGAGTACACAGCTGCAGCTATCAAGGCTGTAAAAGAAAGTGGAATGAATCTGACCCCAGAAGTGTAAGGGACGCTGATTTGGGTACCTATTCCTAAAGTAACCAGGGAGCACAGGGAGATGCTGGTGAAACTGGCCAAACAGAATATCAACAAACCCAAAGACTTTTAAGGAGGGTTTCTACGGATGCAAATGAATAAGCTGAAGAAGTCAAAGGACAAGACTTCAGAGGACACCATTTGACTCACAGAGAAATAGATCAGCCAGAGGGTCGACTACACCATAGCAGAACTGGACAGGCATCTGGTAGTGAAGACCAAAGAATCTTGGATGAAAGTCTGGCAGGCCCAGCCACACTTCAGAACCCAGGTTCTAATGGTTCCCATAAGTGGCAAATTGGCCCTATCTGTCACCCCCTCCGTTCATATGGAAGGCTGCCACATTGCTGTCAGTCCACAGGAGGCCCAGCATTCTAGTAGGACACTGAGACTTGTCATTCTCTTCCTCCTTCCCATGCCTCCCCCATTCTGCTCTGAGCCTTCTAGTATGGAGCCCCCGAGAACATCTGCTGCTGGCAGAAGATCTTCACTTAGGTCTTAGCAGTGATGTCACCAAGGGACTGGGACTGTTGACAACTTAACACTGCCTGCTTGTCACCTCAGGAATCTTTACTTCAGACAGTCAGTCAGGTCCTGTTCCTGACTGTGACTGGACTGCTTTGTCAGAGGCTTATTTCACTAAGTGCTAAAATCTAAATACATTGGAAAGAAATAACAACAACAAAGGTGGAAAGGACAGAGTTGGCCTGGATGATCTCTAAGACCTGTATGTAAAACAATCAAAATGAGTGCTTTTGTCTCTGGGCCACCTTCACAATGCTGTGCTCTCTGCCTGGACCATTCTCCCACTCCTCACAGGCTGGTCCTTTTCCTCTTGTCACATCCCATGGGAAGTCTTCTCCCCCACCCCAACCCAGAACCCACTGTTGGCCCTCATAGCTCAATCTGCTTTTGAACCCTGATGATTGCTTTTGCTAATTATCCCATATTTTAGCATAATACCTGGAACATGTCGGTATTTCCATATTTGTGTCATGAATAAACTACATATAGTAGCTACTCTACAAAAAAATAAAAAATAAAAAAACAGCCATTCATAATGTTACTCTAATTAGGCAGCTTGAATGATGTTTTCACTGAATTGACTACCTGCTTGACTGAATTAGCTGGTTATTTTTGCATAACTTTTATATTTGTCAAGTTGCCCAGGCCTAGATAAATATAAACTGTCTTAGCCTAATGGAAGTATATTCTGCTGTTTTAAAAAAAATCTTTTGGCAAAGCAAATAGAAACTATCCTTTGGTAATTTATTTTGTTCCATATTTGTTCTGTTTTAGAGGATTACTCTCTGTTCATTGGCCACAGACTATTTACTAGACTAAGTTATTGAACTAGGTTATTGGGCCCGGCAGATAGCTCAGTGTCATAAGCGCCTGCCTTGCATACTCAAGGTTCTGAGTTTCATCCGCAGCACTGCAAAACAATGATAAAAAAATGATAGTAATGATAACAATAATAATCATAAACTCGGTCATTATATTTGGTTTTATTAATTCATTTTTTCTGGTAATATGCAAAACTCATTGTATCATCAGAAATTTAGAATATGAATGAAATTCTAGAGACACTTAAAAGGATTCATAAGCCACACTTTTCTTTCTTTCTTTCTTTCTTTCTTTCTTTCTTTCTTTCTTTCTTTCTTTCTTTCTTTCTTTTTTAATTTTTTAGGGAAGGGTTTGCTGGGTGTTTGCACTCATAGTGATTCACTTGTTTACAGCCTCCCAAGAGCTGGGATCACTCCAGCCCCTGTGCCTGCTTGCAGGTGCCTTAATCCACTGAGCTATTTGGCTGGCCCTAAGCCACACTTTTCAATTTGTTTTATAATATCATACTTATTTATTTTTGCTTTTTAAATTTAGTCAGGCAAAAAAGCTTTGGAAATATTCTAAGACTTTTTGAAAAGTCTTAAAACTTTTGAAAAATAACAGATATTTTGGGGGAATCACTGTAGCTGAAAATAGGATTTGTGTTCTTATAGTTTTCATGTAAGTAACTGCTTTGTTAAAGTAAGGGTTTCCAGAAGAGACATGGCTAAGTAGGTGGCAGGAGCGAGGCTTTCTGGAGTGGGCCTGCTACCTTAGGCCATGTCAGCAAGTACCCAACAGAGGGACTGTAGTTTGCATAGAAGTTCCTGGTACAGAGCCCTGAAATCCTTGCTTCCAGCTTTTCTTGAGAAGGCTGTGTCCTCCATCAGACTGTACCTACTCAGACTACTTTCTTAACATTTCCTGTTCACTGGACTACTGGTTCTCTGCAATCATGTTACCTCCAGTATTTATTACACTTCTCAGTAATAGCTAAAAGCTAGGTAGGTGTCCAAAAATGTGTAGCAGGTCCATAAAGCAAACAGCCCCAGGAAGCAAGCCTAATGCTTTACTCTAAAGAAAGAGAAATTTTGACAATGGAATAAATAGATTCTCTTAACAACATACTGTGTAACCATGCTGATTAACATGAACTTTCACAGAGGAATTTTATGAGGCTATACTTTACTAAAGATGCTACTGCTGGTCCAAAGCCAGACATATTTAAATCTGGACACGGTGGTGCACATCTGTAATACTGAACTCGAGGAGGCTGACCTAGATGCACTGCAAATCTGAGCCCAACCTGGGAAATGTAATGATTAATAGAGGGAAACTGTCTCAAAATAAAAAATAGAAAATGGTTGGATAGAGCTCAGTATGAAGGTCTTTGATTCAATACCCAGCACTGAAAGAAAAAAAGAGAGAAAGTACCTGCATATTTAAAGTGCAAACGTATTTAAACTCTAAAATTATATACTGATAGTAACAAAATTAGAAAAACAAATTTTTAATGTATTTAGTACAAGGTCTACAGGGTCTTACTACATAGATCAGATTCGCAGTGATCCTTCTGTTTTCAGCCTCCCAAGTGCTGGGATTACAGGTGAGCACCAACACGCCCAGTCTCAATCACCATCTCAGTGTAGCCTGGGGGTGAGGCTGGCACAGCGTGTTGGGGATTGAACCCAGGAACCTTCATCTGCCTAAGCAGGCACTTTCATCTGCTAAGCTATCTGGCCAGCCCAGAAAAATAATTTTTAAAATGTTAAGAATAAAAAAAATTGAGCCAGGGAGATGGCTCAGTTTTGGAAAAAGTGCTTTCCTGGCAAGTGCAAGGGCCTGAGTTCAATCCCTGGTTCCGCCAAAAAAAAAAAAAAATAATAAATAAATAAATAAAAATAAAAAAAAATGAACTGCATCAAAATTCCTATTTCACAGTAGTACCATGCTATAGAGAACATTCAGCTATTTTATTCGTAGTTATGAATAGGTGTTGGGTATTAAAAAATGATTCTACCTTCCATACCTTTTTTGGAGGCAGGGTTTCAATTGTAGTTCTGGATGACCTTGACTCATGTGACCCTGATTCACTATAGTGGCCTCTACTCTTGTGTTCTCCTGTCTCAGTTTCCTGGGTTACAAGTGTATACTAACATGCCAGGCTAAAAAAACGACACTGTGAAAAAAAATGTAAAAAATGATACTGTTTACAGAAGAAAGATGGGGTGACCAGGAAATGCACTGGAAAGACAGTGGTGTATGACCTGAAGGAACTATAGAATATATATAGCTAAGTAAAAAGGTTCCTGCATCTTCAAGTGGTTATTCTGACAAAGAATGGGAAGGGGGATGTGCTACTATTCTGTCAGTTTTCTGAGAAGCAACCCACTGTAGTATTTAAATACATGAACTTGGGAGCCAGACTGATTTGGATTGAACGGTGGCTGTTTAACTTACTACATAATTGGCTTTCTTTCTTTCTTTCTTTCTTTCTTTCTTTCTTTCTTTCTTTCTTTCTTTCTTTCTTTCTTTCTTTCTTTCTTTCTTTCTTTCTGTGGCTGGCTTAGCCCACCCTGTGGGTGGGGCTGGCGCAGCATGTGGTGCTGGGGATCGAACTGCAGTCCTTGTACACTTGCCTAAGCAGGCACTTTAGACTGCTGAGCTATCTCGTTGGCCCCTACATAAGTGACTTTAGACTTGTTCATTTCTTGGGTACTTCAGGATTCTCAGCTCTAGTGGGATGAATAATGGTAGCTAACTCTTTGGTTATTTGAAGACTATATGAATTAATTTTTAAAATAATTAAGTAAATGCTTGACACAAAGTATACTGCCAGGAGACATTAAATATTGGTAATATGAGTGTCTATATATGCATAAATTAGGGGGCCTGCCCCGTAGCTCAGTTCTTTAAGTGGCTGCTTCAACAAAGCAGTCAGGCTCCGGTTGCTTTGGTTCGATCCCCACAACACAAGACAGCCAGTCATGCCTTGA
>NW_004524746.1:1754479-1769902 GCF_000260255.1 Octodon degus | reverse complement strand
GAGATGGCTCAGTGGAATAAGCACTTCCCTGGCAAGCACAAGGGCCTGAGTTCAATCCCCAGTTCCGCCAAAAAAATAAAAATAAATAAAAACTATCATAATGAATATGCATAAATTAGTACACATTGGCATGTCATATTAATGTTCTTGTTTTTTTTTTCCTTCTCCAGGTGTGTTATCTCAGAGGGATTAATTACCGGTGAGAAGTCTCAATAGGAAACTGCTGGGCCAGGAAATAACTGAGCAGCAGGGTGTCTGACCCATCTCTTATTTCTGTGTCAACTAATCAAAATACTAGGTACTCATTTTGGCGCCATTTAATAGCCTTCTTCTGTTAGAACCAGTTTGACCTCTGATGGACAGAGGCTGCATGGTTCTGACCTAGAAATGAGTTTTAATAAAATTTGCCAAGAATCTCTCTTTGAATTTACTGCTCTTATTAGTGCTAGTAACAAATGATTTCTCACTTCCTGCCTCTGGCCCCCTGAGAGGCACTTCCCTCCTCATTTAGAAGTTAGATGTGGCCCTATGACTTGTACTAAAGCCACAGAGAGGGCAGTGACGGGGCCCCTTTTAGGAGAAGCCTCAGGAGGCAGCACATGATCCATTGCATCCTCTACCCCGGGTGAAGGAGGGTAGAAATACATTGCCATGGTGCATCTTCCTTTTCCAAACCATGATGGACCTGTGCCATGTTTGAAAAAAATTCTTGTTTTAACCACAGAGCTGTTAGGCTTCTCTTTAGTGTTTAGCCAGCAAAGTGTGTGGCAGCTCATTGTAAGAAGAGGGAGATGCTCAAGCACAGCCTCCCAGAGCTGAAAGCAAACCTTCTGCGCCCTGCGTTTGTCTGCTCGTTGGTTTTGGTGGTAGATTCGACTGAAGTTGGACACGATCACTGGGACAGGTAGGGCAATGACCAGGACGCCACTCAGCGAACAGATGGAGCCAAAAATCTTCCCTGCGATGGTCTTTGGTACCATGTCTCCATACCTGGTTAGAAAAAACACACACGTTGTTTTAGGTGAACAGAAAGACACTTCTATGTATTACAAATAGTTTTTTTTTTTTTATGCATCAAGTCAAATGACTTTTTGGATATTACCACTTCTACTTCTTGACTAAAACGTAGAGACCTTCAGGCATTAATAAAACAGAATTATGAATATCTCAATATAAAATTTATTTTTCAGTTTCATAGAAAATGATTTTAACATTCGGAAATCTCAGATTAGAAAATATTTTAAATCAGATGATGTAATGATAGCTCTTCAATTTGTCTTTTATATAATATAGGCTAGATTTTTACATTTACTTAATAGTCAATATTTCTATGCTGAAATTTATAGTCTAGATAACACACTTTGCCACTTAATTTTTTCAGCATTGGATTTGTTATGGAGAAAGTAGGACACTACATTCCTTCCATCAGACAGATAATTTAAAAAATAACTTTTCAAAGTTCCCATTAAGCTTCACTTGTGAACTCCAATGGTCATTTCTTCACAATAACCTAACTCAATCTTCATTTATATTTGAAGATTGAATATATTTATATTGAATATATTTATATTTATATTTATATTAGTTGAGTACTCTTTTCAAACCATTTTTTTTTTTGTACTTGGCTTTAGTATTAAGAGTTATTTTTTAAGCCATTCTCCTACTTCTCTGGTTGCTACTTTCTCATCTTCATTTTTGGCTCCTTTCCCATGGCTGGACTTCTAAATCTTGGAGCAACTAAAGTCTCAGTCCTGAGTCCTCTGAGCTCTATGTGAACTTCCTTCCAATGGGATTCCATCTAATCTCATACCTTAAAATTATCTACGTGTACACCAATGCCCCTGATGTTTCTCCTGAAAATCAGTATTCTGATTGCCTTCAGGAATCTGCTCTGATAATCTTTGCCCCTGGATGCCCAGAAGCCTGACAGTAACCAACATGGAACTCTTTCCTCAGTGTCCTGAGCCCTTGCCTTGTGATCCCTCCCTTCAGCCTCTCACTTGCAGTTACATGGAAGCACAAAGCCCTGGCTGCTCCTACCAAAACTACATGAGCAGCTGTCTCACCACCCAGTGTCTACCTCTTTTCTCTCAGCCCATCTAGTTGTCAACCAACCACTGTATTTCATTTGATTCTTTATGCTCAAACTACACTTCAGCGCAAAAACCAAGTGGTCATCACGCCTTGCAGAGCCATGGATAAATGACCACCTTTCCTTGATTGTCCACGTTTGCCATTCTGCAGTTCATACCAACATAAAAGGCAGAGACTTTTACGTGGGTTTGAAGATGCAGATTACACCAGATGACTTGGCTTAAATTCCTCAATGGATTTAAAAGTAAAATAACGGGGCCAGGGAGATGGCTCAGTAGGATAAGCGCTTGACTGACAAACACAAGGATCTGAGTTCAATCCCCAGTTCCGCCAAAAAAAAAAGTAAAATAACTCTAAACTCCTAACGTTTGCCTCCAGGGACCTGCAGCATTAGTGCCTTCCTATGCTTCACACCACTCTTCAGCAAACTGCCTGCCCTGTGGTCACATTGGCCTTCCACTGGGTGCACTGTGCAGCCTCCAGGCCACTCATAAGGTGTGACATAAAAGTCTCCATTAAAAAAACTATTGACAAGCCACTTTTCCAGTGTTCTGGATCTTTCTTCATCATTCCCTATAACATTTTTCCATTTTATTATCATCCCAGTTCTTAGCCACACTTTAAATTTTCTTATTAATTTATTTATATTTTTTTATCTTTCATGTACCTTCTGAAAATAAACCTAACAAAGCATTAGTTGTCTATTTACTGTCTTACTAGCATAAAGCAGGCTCTTGCTACATACAGGTTGAAGGAATGCATTTTCTTTTCTTTTCAGTACAGAGTTTGTCTCAGAGTTCATTTCTGAGAAAAGAGGCAAGAAGGAGGTCTGCATTCTATCTGGAGGGTAACCTTGGGATAACTGCCTTTACTAACACTGCTCTTGTGAGAAAACATTTATGTATGAACATGAAGAGGGAAGTGGCAGCAGAACTGGCAAAGGACGGCTGCCGATGAGAGTGACAGGGACTAAGCTGGCCGCACTGCGTCGGAAGGCCCCATCAACGCTCTGGTCCTCTGCTTTGAAGGCCCAGGCCCTCATTCATTCTCGTCACTGTCTGTGAGCAATCAGCGCTGAGCTAATTCATGGCAACTAAAATTACCACAAGGCCTTGGCAGCAGCATGACAGCACTGCATTACTATAGCCTAATAAGACGACGAGAAGACTGGAACGCTGTGCACATCGAACAACGGCTCTTCCTGCAGTCCAACTGAGAAGCCACCTCCGAAGCTACACACTACATTAGTGAGGGAATAGGAAAGCTGAAAAAAAACTTGGAAGATAGGCAGCAGAGAGAACTTGAGGAGATAAGAAGGAGCCTGGAGATGGGGAAAGATGGGGAAAGGGGTAAGTAAATTCAAGATGTGCTATGAATACATGCCAATTCCCCAGCATGGATGCATTTATTATGCAGCACGAGCATACACTATGCATTTTAATAAAGGCTTGAGGCCATCTCCCGAGATAAGTCAATGGGCATCGAAGGCCAACTCCTATGTGCAATGCTATGTACTCATGAGTCAATTCCCATGTAGACCAGAGTTCACAATGCATACATCCTCATAGCTTTTCCTTTTGTGCTGCTTTTACAGTATATCCTGACGAACACACACACACGCACGTGCACGCGCGCACACACACACACACACAGCTTTGAGGAAATTTGATTTTAATGCTTACCAATTAAAATTTAGAGGAAAATTGATTTTCATGTCTACCATTTAAAATTTAGAAAGTAGGGCCAGCGAGATAGCTCAGCAGAGTAAGAGCCTGCTTATGCAAGCGCAAGGACTGGATTTGATCCCTGGTACCACATGCCCCATCTGCCCAGTTCCCGGGTGCACTGAGCCAGCTACCAAGCTCAGGTGTGGTGGTACCCACCTGTAATCTCAGCGCTGGGGAGGCTGAAAACAGGGGATCATTACAAGTCTGAGCTGCGTAGTGAGACCTCGTACCAAACACATTAATTTTTTTTTTTTTTTTAGAAAGTAATCCTCAAAAGGGAAAGTAAATAAAATTTAATTATTTGCCCAGGAAGATAGCCACAGAGTCCATGTGATTAAAGTGTTCTTTCAAAAATACAAATATATAAAATAGATAACTGATCTGTCATATAGTTCCTTCTGCTCTTCTCTAATAATTTTATTTATTTATTTATTTTTCTGTATTTAGGACAGGCTCTACAGGGTCTCACTATGCACTTGTAGTGATTCTCCTGTTTTCAGCCTCCTAAGTACTAGGATTACAGGTGTGAACCACCATGCCTAGTCTCAATCCCCATCTCAGCACACCCCAGGGGTGGGGCCAGCATGGCATGCCAGGAATCGAACCCCGGCTGCTGCACTCTGCCTAAGCAGGTGCTTTAGTCTGCTGAGCTATCAGGCTGGCCCTAAGAATTTTTTAAATTAGTTTTTATTAACTATTTCTTTTATTATGGGTATAAAACGTCACACAGGAGGCAAACAGCATACTTGTAACTATTATAGAACATTAAGAACTGAAAATCCAGTTTGACCAAAGGTGGCAAATTGAAAAAGTGACAAATTCTTCGTGGCAATTTAGTGTCATACAGTTATGTCAAATTAGTAACTTGTACTGTGTTTGTTTTGCAACCCAACATTGCTGCACCATTCAAAAGTGTAGGTTAGCACTGAGAGGAGGGGGCCGTTGCAAAGACCACTGCAGAGGAAGGAGGAAGCAAACACGGACGGGTGGTGTGGCTTCTCTCTCATTTCTCTAATACACTAATTCTATATAACAGAATGATTTTTTAAACTTTTCTAAGCTTTCCCACATATTTCTAATTTCCTTTTTCCTTGAAAAGTTTTCTTCTTTCCACAGTCACCATGTTAGTAGAGCCATCTTAGTCTCTTTCTGCTCCAAGGTGTGCGTGTGTGTGTGTGTGTGTGTGTGTGTGTGTGTGTGTGTGTGTATGTCTTTGACACAAGGCTTTGCTATACTGTTCAGGCTGGTCTTGAACTCACTTTGTAGCCCACGCTGGTCTTGAACCCACAAGGAATCCCAGCCTCCAGAGTGCTGGGATTACTGGCATATGCCACCAAGCCCAGCTCTTGGACATATGCCAGTTTATAGGCCTTTTTCTTTTTCACATCAGCCAAAACATTTTAATTCTAACTTACACATTGCTTAACTTTACTTGGCTAATTTTTTTTTATTTTTATTTTTATTTTTTTTTTGCCATGCATTAGAAATCAATGCTGGGTGGAAGACTAATTCCTCAGAAGACATTTAATTTTTGATTATTGAATATTTCAGTCTCAAACACTGTCCAAAAGTCTCATGCCAAGTCCTTAAATTTTGGCAAGTAATCTACTAATTTAAGGCCAAAGAGTAGTACAATCTGGTTATTTCAAGCAAACAATTCGAATGAGTATCTACCTACCTACCTACCTAGTTACCTACCTACCTGTCATCTGTCATTAATCCATCAATTATTCATCCATTTTCCCAATTTATCAAATAACAATGACATGGGTTGGAACATCTGAATAGCTTTTAACATAGCATATTGCAAACCAAATTTTATCAATGTCTATTCAGCTTTTCTATTTGGCATTTGTCAAAAAATGTTTGCCTTAAGAATTCAAATGGAAATACTTCCTAGAATTTTCTTATGCAATCTGTGTACCTCCACATTAAGATTTCAAGTTTTTTTCATACAGTTTGCATTTTTATTCCTTATTTGAAGAGCCATAAATATAGGTTAATCTGATAAAAAAGAAACGGTGTAGAATGTAACCTTTCCCAGCTAAGGCATGACTTTCCAAAACTGAAGGTATATGCCAGGGATATCAAAAGAGAAAATCCTGTGTATCATAAGTAACTGTGCAGGCTGGGGAGATAGCTCAGAGGAATAAGTGCTTTTCTGGCAAGTGCAAGGTCCTGAGTTTGATCCCTTGTACCACCAAAAACCAAACCAAAACAAACAAAAAAACCCTTAAGTAACTGTGAAAATAGATTAGATTTTTCTTTTGTGAGCCAGGGATCGAACTTAGGACCTTGTTCTTGCCAGGCAGGTGCTTATGCTGCTGAGCTATTTCCCCAGTGTCGATGAGATCTTATAATGGCAGAAAATGCTGATGTTAAAATAGACTTTGATGATTACTATAATTCGATCTCTGATAGCTTTTTTGTTTCTACAGTGAAAAATTGTAAATTCCAGGTAGAACATATAGATCAAATGGATCCTCAATAGTTCAGAGAAGTTCAGGCATATCCTATAGGATGGGGTATCCTACAGTTTCAGGGTTCCTAAGTACTGTATTTACTATGGTAGTTAAAAGTACTACAAAGAACTTCATATTGGACCCAAATCAGTAATTGGGGGTGTACATGAGAAATGAGTGTTCTTCAAATAGCTGAACGTACATTATGTATGTGTAATACTGGACCTTAGAGAAAGCCATTAGCTTATTGTTATGTGTATAAATACGAACTTTAATTATTGATTTTCAGGTTGAGTTTTCTCTTTGGCACAACTGCTAATTCAAAATAATTTCTCCTGACCCGGAAGCTGGATTAGTTTTTAACTAATAATTCTACCCCTTAGGGTTTCAGTTGCTGTGTTACTCATGGATTTTCTGCCATCAGAATGGTAATTCTAGAAAGAGCACCATTTGATGGATAATTTTTATAGTAGCTGTAATGTTTGCAAATAGCTAATGACTTTTTAAAGTGTTGCTATATAACACCTGCTTGTGGTACAAAACTTGCTTGCCAGAGGGGCCCTGGTATTACTTTGACAATAGACAGATTTTTCTCTGACATTTTAAAATCAATGTTTGCCTAAAAAGCAGCCCTGATTTTGTCTTTGCCTCTCTTTTCCTGAATCAATTACTACTATTTCTGCTCTGTTGAATATCTAGAGGATTTTTTTTACTTTACATATATTATTATTATTATTATTATTATTATAATATTCCATGTTATCTCTTGTTTCAGCCAGACTGTGAGCTACTATTATCTATCTATCTATCTATCTATCTATCTATCTATCATCTATCTATCTATCTATCTATCTATCTATCTATCTATCTATTTTCGTGGCGCTGGGGATCAAACCCAGGGCCTTGTGCATGCAAGGCAAGAACTCTGCCACTGAGCCACATCCCCAGCTCCTGAACTCCTATTATTTTAAGCATGTGTCCTTGAATTAAATGAAATCTTTGCCTATTCCTTAAAACACTAGCATGGATAGTACTTACTACATGATAACTAGTAGAATATTTTGATTTGGGATAACTAAAATGACCTAAGTGTGTGGTCATAGATGTATAACTCTTTCAATATTTTGAAATTTATTGAATGTTATATTTTAAGTTTGTAAATTTTGTGGCATGCAAGTTTTTAGTTCAATTTAGTAGTTATATTTTACAGTTTAAAAAATGAGTAGTCTTAGCATCTACTAAAAAACATGTGACGCCAGAAGATGCCCCTTCCTAATGTAGCAGAATGAATGTCTTGTGCAGGGTATGCAATACATTCTTAAGAAACTTACGGATAAAATTCACACGAGTTAGGTAGGTTCGTGATAGTGTATTTTTCATATATGTTATCCTCAATAGGCTTTGCTAATACAGTGTTATGATTTTAACAGTTAAAAGGATATGTTGATATAGTCAGCCCTAAAACTTCACTAAGGAAATGCTGCAAAAATACATTTTACAAACAAGGTATAAAAAGTAAAGCATGTTAATATACTGAGCTGTAAAAGGCTCCAGTCAACAACTTCTGACGGGGCCAAGGAGATAGCTCAGTAGAATAAGTGTGGGCCTGGCAAGAGCAAGGTCCTCAGTTTCATCCCTGGTACCAAAAAAAAAAAAAAAAAAAAAAACAAAAACCTGACATTGCCAGTCTTATGGAAATCTGCTACTATTATGGACTACTGGAGTGTACTGGAATATTTTGGTGAATTCACACACATACAATATTTAAATGACAATGGGATGCCCTTCTCTGAAAAAACTAAACAAAAAAAGGGGACACAAATGAACGACCATTTTGTATCTGTATACTCAAGATAGGATAGATATACAGCTGCATTCTCTTAATTCAAAGAATAGAGAGATTTGTTCAAATAGTGTTTGTGGACAGGATATCATGTCTGTATCTTGTACAATGAATAAGACAACAATATGCAATGCATTAGTTATTGAAACTGTGCTAGTAATCGGTTCTGAAACTGTCTCATTGCTATTTGTTTCTCAATAAAATTATTTTTTAAAAAAATACATTTTACAGCTGCAGAAAATCCACGTGGCCACTAGGGGGCATAAAAACCTAAATGGAAAGTTTGGAAAAAACCCAGGTCTTCTCTGGTTCCAGGGCTGATTCCTCATCCTCCCTACACATGTTCAACATTTCACACATATTCTGAGCATCTCATTCCTTTGGAAACAGTGTAACGGGACGAAATCCTATCAATTTCATCGACTTCCCAATTTCAAGGTATTTCCAAAAAGATACAAAATAATTTTGAGAGCATTTTGCTTTCTTCAGAATGATAGGTGTACCATTTTCTTTAATATAAGATCACTTAAATACAAATTTAAACAAGAATTCTTTAGCTAGAATCCACAGTGTGAGAATGAGGGGGAATTAAGGGATTGTTTACATGTATTTAAAGAAGGGAAAATCAGGGAAAGGGTTAAGATGCTTTCAGCCCATCTAATCAAAATGCATGCTCTAAGCCCTCAACCTTTGATTTCATTTGGGCTTATTGAGTGTGTCCTTTTGGCTCGTGCGTTTTTAAAACAACAAATTCTTTTCTGTCTCCAGTTTTTCTTCTTGCTTTTTGACTATTATTTCGTTAAATGACAGCTTTAACAGTTATACATAGAACATATGACTATGGTTTAATATCTTAATAAAATTTTTGCCAAAACACCCTAGTAAAATATTTTAGAATCTTCTTTAAAGAACGTTTTGTTATTTTTAATATTTAGTATTCTGAGACCACATTTTAACACTTACTCTGCATTTGTCTTGACATCATGAAAATACATATAGAATTGATTATTGCATGGAGCAAATTAAAAGCAAGTAAACAAAAACCCCATTAGGGACCGGCTTTCCCAGCTATGGGACAGCGGAAGTATGTTCCCATGCTTTTGGTTCCTCGTCTTGTTGCCGGGAACTCTCCTTTCACCATCACACAGTTTTGAGTCTGCTCCCGTCATTCTTGTGCACAAAAGGCCCCCTTGTCTGTGCACCACGTGCAGGCAAAGCCCTTGCTCCTTAGCATGACACAGAGCGCTCGGCATGACATGGCCATCTCATCCTGCACTGTGTCCTCACATGTCGCCTACATTCTAATTGGAGCAAGTAACTTTCTAGTGCTGACGAGTACTAGATCCTCACATTCTCCTATGCTTTTTTGATACTGTTCTTTCTAGAATATTCTTCTTTGTATTCTTACTGGACAAATCTTTCAAGGAAGCCCCAATTCATATTGGTAAAAACCAAACACTGGTTCTCACTTGAAAAACTTCTTGACTATTTTCTCACTACCAAAATAGTATCTAGTCTCCCTTTCCTATGCCTCTAATGCTACTCTCAACCAGTAGAGTACAATTACTTTTTTTACAGGTCTGTCTTCTCTTACCAAAGCAGGATTGTGGGGTCAAGGATCATGTCACCACTGTAAACGCCAGTTTAGCACAGACCTTGTCCAGTGTGGAGCAAATAGGTGGAACTCAATAAATGTTTATTGCTTAAATAAATCTTTCAGGAAAAGAGTTAATGGTAAACAATAAATAGGGGAGGCAGTGAGGGGAGATACCTGTGCATTGCTTTTTCTCTGAACTAGATCTCCTAGGCTGCCCCCTACCCAGCTTGGCACCAGCTCGCCTCCTCAATTTTTCTAAAGTCCTCAGAGTCCTTAGAAGAAATGCCCAGCAGAAGCTCATTCTATACTATTAATGCATCCTACTTTTTATACTCAGAGAAAGCATGTTTAACCTAGATGATTTTAAATAAAAATAGATGTGGAAAGACCTGACATTTTTCTAGTTCCCATCTGTTTTCCACTGTCACACACTTAACAAACATGAATCTGGCCAGACTTTTGAAATACAAATCACCTCAGACTTGACAGATTTTGTAATCTCAAATTCCCTGCAATTTGAATGAATACTGACTGCTTGTTTTTTGAATCTCACACATGGTCCTAGGAAATGGCTGACTTTTCTCAGATCCCTGTATTCTCTTCCTGGGTGCTGCTAATCTTAGACAGCGAGCAGAAGCAATCCTCTAAAAATTCCATGGTGTGGACTTAATTTTTTCCTGACAGGGTTCCCTCTAGTTCTACTCTAGGAGTGTACTGGAGGAGGTTTGCTTGCCTTGTATCAAAGGAAAATTAAAGCACCATGCAAATCAGGGTTGTAGCAAACTCTGGCCACTTTTGGTTTACTGATGGACCAGCTTCCACAGGACACTTATTTTGGTTTTGCATCCCAAGAGGTTTCCCTCTTTAACTCTGCCAGCCCTCCTCTCTCAGTGGGGGCTTCCTTCAGTTACCTGCTGTTATCATTTCCTTCTCTTCCTCTCTTTTGAAAGGTAACTCTGTTGGGTGAAACTCCCCACTGTGCCTGGTTCCACTCACTGCTGTTTCACTGCAGGCTGTCTCCTAAGGAGCCAAATCCCTAAGCTAGTTGGATAGTGCCTTCTCTACTGCAACTGTTCCTTGCTTATTGTTCACTCAGAACCACTCAGTGTCTTTGTTTCAGGAGGAGGAGCTGATCTTCAGGTTTAGGCCTGCGGCAGGAGCCTTCGAAGACAGCATCAGATAGGCAAGCTAAAGGCAAGAAGTGGAGCTGTTTATTGTGAATTCAGTTTCCCCTCATTGGAGTTTGCACAGTCTTAAGCCAATTTGCTTCATGCATTATACGCTTCATGATACCTTCAGGTTGTCATTAAGTATTTGCCTATTTTATTTTCGACTGTACTTTTAAAATTACTTATAGATCATTCAGTAACGATGTAACACATCTCTTATTTCTAATGCTGACTAGGAGGGCAGGATGATTTTGCTGCCTCTAATCTATTTCTCCAATCTAACAGAAAAGAGTGTACTGAGGTCTGTCTGAGAGCTATGGCTCTGCACTAGGCAGAGAACGAGGTCCTTTGAGGCAGCACAGGTGTGTGACTGCAATGGCGGCACTGCAAGCTGCCAGCTGTGACCCTTCTGGCAGATCTGACCAGGCCCCACTACCCTCTCACCCCGCTGGCACCTCTGGCAGGCCCAGGCTTCTGCTATCAGTCAGGAGGGCAAGTGCAGGGCCAGTTTGTAGTTGGCCACCACCTAGCAGGTCCCAGAAGCCGTGCAGCCAAGCTGCGTCCCAGTCTGCTCCTTCCTCATCTGTGTGTCACTCTGCCCAGTGACCAGGGATTGCTTTCTGCCAAACATTTAAAAATTCTTTAATTATAAATCATTTAATATGATAATACTTCATGTCAATAGTCACAACTGTTTAAATACAAAAGGAAGGGCGAATAGAAATGCTTTGATTTAACCTCCCCCAACAGTCCAGTATTTCCATTAAAATGTCTAGACTTCAATTTAACCTAGAAGATTTCGATGCGCTTAAACAAACTCTGTTTTTAATGAGAATCCAAGGGCCTGTATTTACATTAGAGATGTTGTAGGTGAACAATGTGTTTCTGATCAAAGTGAGTTAAAGTCATTTCCTAAGATTAAATAAAAATATACATGTTTAGTGCTTAGAATTTTTTGCCACTTAAGAAATTTAAACATTGGGCGCTGGGAAGATAGCTCTTTGGAATAAGTGCTTGCCTCAAGGTTCTGAGTTCGATCCCCAGTACCACCAAAAAAAAAAAAAAAAAAAAATTCAAACATTGATTGATCAGTCTTCCTACTATTAAAAGTAAACATAAACAGACTCTTAAATTAATAGTTCCACTGTTAGAATTCTATATGAGAAAAAAAAAAGAATTCTATATGAGAATGGTGTTGTAGTTGTCTTTTGATTATATCTAGTTTAAAATGTAACAATACTACACACAAACATAAAAATCTATCCAAATGTGTATCTCCTTATACATAAGCCAACTATAAAAGAACCTTTTATAAAGCATTATTTTCCTCAGGTTTCATTTTAAGGAGAGGAGACAATCATGTAAAAATTTGAACTAGAAAATACAACTTAAACATATTTCAAAATATATCCTATTTCTTTCTTTCTTTCTTTCTTTCTTTCTTTCTTTCTTTCTTTCTTTCTTTCTTTCTTTTTTTTTTTTTTTTTTGTGGAACCGGGGATTGAACTCAGGCCCTTGCGCTCACCAGAGAAGCACTTATTCCACTGAGCCATCTCCCCAGCCCCTATTCTATTTCTTAAGCACATTTAATACCTAAGTTCTTAGGTCTTTTTCGTATGTTCAGTATATATTACTTTTCTAGAAATGAGAGTAGATAATCATAGTACTTTACTTCTAAAGGCCTGCAGTTTGTACTCTAGGTCTACAATAGGAAAACAAAGCACTTCAAATATTTACAGTAGAACTGACTCCAAGCAGGGCATTTTGGTCACAAAGTCAATGAGGCTGCCCAGAAGTCTGGAGGTGACCCAGGAGTGAGCAGCAGCAAGAGGCCACTCCCAGCAGGAGGCTGCAGGGGACAAGGGGAGACAGCTCTGAGCTCAAGAGCAGAAGCTTGAAAGGGAGCTGGATCTGTACCAAGTCTTTATAAAGTGCAAACAACTAGAGCCACACAGGAAGCCTCGATACTGCCTGCCTTAGAAGACGTAAAGGAAGCAGAGACATGCACTGGCTCCTCCAACCTGCTCTACTCTTTCGCCCATGCTTTTCATGCGCAGAAAATCTGATGACAATCTAGCCAGGGAAAGGCTGGCTGCTGGCATCTGTGCAGCTAGTAAGAGGCACGAGAAGTCGGAACTTGGTGTGTTTGCCCCAAAGCTGGGCTCTGTCCCTTTCAACAGAGCACTGGGTCCACGCTCATTCTGGTTCCAAGAGGCTAGGGCACAGATGCAAAGCTGTTGCTTATTCATTCGACTCTCTCCAGCCCCCTCTCTAAAAGCAAAATATTCTAAGTTATGAGAATTAAACTCTTATTAATGAGACTGAGATGACTTGGAGGCTTTTCAGGGTTTTCTGTTTTGGTTTTGTTTTTGTTTGTCAAAGCCATACATTTCACTCAAGAACAAGGCAAATAATGAAAATATGTGTTTTGACAGAGTGTATAGATGGGGGGAACCAAACATGAAGCATCATGCTAAAGGTGTAAGAGCCGATGAATGAAATGTTCTAATTGTAGGAAACGGGAGTGATGTGGAATGAAATCTGGTCCCCTCAGGCTTCCAAGTCTCCTGGTGACTAAGTGTTGACAAGGGGCTCTTAATTAGAATAAATCATTTCAGAGCAGAATCCTTCAACAGATCATCGAGAATATCATCAGTAATAAATTACTGCTGTATTTTAAGGGCAGGTGAACACAAAACCAGGTTGCCTTTAAAAATGAAAACAATGAGGGCAGTTGCTCAGGAGTCATTGTAGAAATTTTTGTTTCAGTTATTGTTGGTTTTCATTACAGTAATGAAAATCTACAGTTAAACTTGCCAGGAACAGGTTGTTAGTTAGAAATTTAACTAAAGAAAAAAAAAACACTTATTGTTTAAGCGAAAATACAAGCTTGCTGAGGAGGATATGGAAGTAAAATGGAAATATTGATGTGTGCTTTAAATTAAAAACAAGAAAAACGACAGTGATTCCATTGTTGGTGTCATTAACTTGCATAGCTGGGATACTCTTAAAATTAAGGAGAGCTTATGACAGTGACTTCTTTACACTTGTAAAGTCTTCTGTGTTTTTCAGCTGACCTCTGAGAGTAGTCAGTGATCAGTGGTGGTTGATTTTCATTATGAGGAGAATAAAAGGTGTAATAATAAAAGTTCATTCCTTAAAACTTTGGTGGCTTTCTAAATATAAATAAATTGCCTACTTAAAGTCACTTAAATTAATGAATGTCACATTCAAGAAAACAATCTGGGGAACTACCTGCTAGGGCCCCCCTCCTATCCCTCTCTTGGACAGGAGCTTTCTTTCCCTCAATAAATATATTCTGCTCATAACCTCCAGTTGTTCCTAAAATTCATTCTTCGGTTTTAGAGAACACGAACTCTTGCAGGTCAGGTCAGGAGATCATTTTTCCCAATGTCATTTGGAGGTTCCCTATATCCTTTTTTTTTTTTTTCTTTCTTGGAACTGGGGATTGAACTCAGGCCCTTGCATTTGCCAGGGAAGCGCTTATTCCACTGAGTCATCTCCCCAGCCCTCCCTATATCCTTTGGAGGTCACCCACCCAAGATCAGTTTTTCTCCCTGTATCATTTTGGAGGTTTCCACCAAGATCATTGGATGGAGGTATGAGTTTGCTTTTCTTTCATAAATTCTGGATTGGGACTTGCTTAGGTAACACATTTTTATGATTCAAATGTTAATGTCTTTGCCCATTGCTCATAATTAATTGTTCATACTTTGTCTCATACAGTTTTGTTTCAACAATGATGAGGTTCATCTGCTCCTGCTGTCAGAAGCCAGGTTAACATACGAGGGCCCATTTGATACTGGATTTAATCAGTTTTACCTGAGCAATGGTGCTTGTAATCCCATTGGTTGACCACAGTTTTGTCCCACCTCCTGCCCACCTAAGCGAGTTCACATTCTCTCTACCTTAGCCCCACATGGTTTTACACTATAAAAGTCCCTGGAAGAGATAGCTTCCTGGGGAACTACCCGCTCGGGCCCCCCTCCTATCCCTCTCTTGGACAGGAGCTTTCTTTCCCTCAATAAATATATTCTGCTCATAAAAAAAGAGAAAACAATCTGTAAAAACGGATGAGAAATACTGAAAACAACTCTCTTAAATATACTTTCCTGGTTTTCCTCAAAAACTTATCTAGATCTTAACAATGAGTAAGTTAATTTGATCCTACTAATAAATTGAACACTTGGTTGTTTCCCCAAAGATCTCCAAGGTAAGGAGAAAAGATAGAGCAATAACTGTATGCTCATTATCTTGGGTCTCTAAATATTGATAGGTATTTTTCTCCACCTAACAAGACGCCCCAGGTTATCGTTTGCATTCTGTGCGCTATCTAATCCAGCACTGAGAGGAGGCCACTGCTAATGATCACTCTTGTATCTCCGCTCTTTTCCTTAAAGAAGAAAGCCTGGTGGCCTCCTGCCTTCAGGCCTGTGACTCACCTTTCTTCACTGAGCTATTCCCAAACTTTATTTCAAAGAGCTGCAAACAACGTCATTCCATATATATA
>NW_004524746.1:1743077-1754059 GCF_000260255.1 Octodon degus | reverse complement strand
TTTTTTTTTGTGTGGAATCAGGGATTGAACTCAGACCCTTGTGCTTGCTAGGGAAGCATTTATTCTACTGAGCCATCTCCCTGGCCACTTCATGCTAATATTACATGTCAAGAAATAGCAGTCTTTTGATTTTTTTTTTCCTTACCATTTTAACATATACACCCCCCCCACACACACATACATACACCCTCGTCTAAGTTTACAAGCCACACAAAAACAGGAGATAGATTGCATTTGACCTGGTCACACATTTCTCTGTGTGATCAACTCACTTTGGGTAAGTGTCATTTCTTCTAGAAGTGTCTGAAACCATTGAAGGAAATATTACTTCAACACAGTTGAATAGATTTGTTCCAACATTTCCTGCTTCTTCACAAAGAATGTATGTTCTGAGGAAAGAGGACAGAGGCACCTTTGTACCCCGGCTTGTCACTCTCTTCCCCATACTGCCCTCTCTGCCATCACTGAATGCCTTCTGTCAACAGGTTTACAGCTGATGAAAGAAGTGAGCTGACTGCCCTGCTAGCTACCACTGTCTCACATTGGTGCAAGAAGACCACGGTGGTGATTTTATGATCTGAGCAGTGTGTTAAGTGTGGTGGCAAGAAATGAACAGTAACAGTCCTTGCTCTGCTAGCAGGGAGTGAGAAAACGTAAGAAATAACAAGTGTAATAACTGCTATAATAGAAATGATTTTAGGATTCTTTGGGAGTTGAGGGTACTTGGGAACTACTTCTATGAGTAGGCAAGATTTGTGTTGAATCAATAAAAATAAAAGGAGTCAGTCAAGCAGCACTAGAAGGGCTGTGCCTTAGAAGGCTTCCAGGCCCCTCCTCATGGCAGGGTGGTCTCAGGATGCAGCTGCCATGGCTTCCTCTCCACTGCACGTCTCGGGGCCTTTCCGTATTACTGAAATTCCACAATTTAAGATTCATTCTGACTAAAGATTCTTGTCTTATAAAATCCAATTGTTTCAGAAAGTGGCAGCACATGGAGCCCTTGAACTCATATTCATAATTCTTTAGGATTAAATTTGTATTTCAAAATTTTTCTCAAATGTCAGTTTTAATGGGCAGAAGTTAGAGAAGTTACATACAAAGAAAGGAGAAAAGCTCAGATAGGAAGGATGTCTGGGGCACTGAGATCCAAACTTGAGCTATTCAAAAATTTTAGCAGTGGCTGGTTGTGCCCAGAAAAAGCTTTTTTTTTTTCTTTTTCCGTGAACTGATTTTTAAATGGGTATTTGTTTGTCTAGAAAGAGTGAGCAGAGCCAGCTATTATGCCTTAGAGACCCTGTATTGATCTCAGCAGACAGACCACTAAATAGAACTTGACTACTACACAATGGAGGATTAATTCTCCCTTCCGCATAAGCCTACAGTAGGCATGTCAATATGCACTTATGAAACCTCCTTCTGTGTGGAGAGGAGATTGAGAACCTAATAAACAAATTAACGTGGGGATGTCAAAAAGCAAAATGGCATTTTAATTTTTTTCCCTGAATTAAACTCTATGAAATTAAATCAGAAGAAAACAATATAGCTTCCCATGTTTATTCACGACTATTTATACATAATAGAATACTAATTACTTTATATTTTAGCAGAAATAAAATATGGAAAGATGCTTTACTTTCTTCTTATGGAAACATCCTACAAGATGATGGAAGATTTGAAATAAATTTGAAGCTGAGTGTTTCTGGGCTCTTTCTACTCAGTTTGATCCTTTTGAGGGAAACTGTATTTAACCTCAACTAAGTGAATAAAAGAAGAAGAAAGGTCTCTTAGCTCACTGTCCTAGGGATCTGAAACAAAGTTTTAAAAATGAAGTGATAATTTTGTGGTTCACTAGGGCTAGATGTAAGTCTAACTCCTTCCTTTGCAGTTAGTACACAAGTCAAACAAATGGAAAGCAGGAGAATAGAAAATTCACACAGGAAGTTACATGTTGTCTTTAATGTCCAGTTAGAAAATATTTTGGTTTTTATGAAGTGTTATCACTCTGTACCTACTAAAATATGGATGTGGAACCTTAGTGGTATGTGTTCATTTTTAAGGTCTATGTTTTTTGCTCATGACTTGTGACATGCTATTTTAAATTCTCTCAATTTTTCTAATCAAAAAAAGGGTGATCTTCAGTAGCTGTGGTTCTTGTGATTCTAGGGTCTTGATATGTATCTTTGAGAATAAGTGGAAATTTTTTTAGCTGTGCTCCTACCTTTTCATAATGTCTTAGTTTCTTTTTCATTGCTGCGACACAGTGCCAAAAACTCACAACTATGAGGAGGAAAGGGCTATTCTGGCTTTACAGTTCATAGAAATTTCAGTCCATAGTTGGCTGGCAGGGTGGTTGGCAGAGGGGCTGGCAGAGGAGCAACAGCTCATGGTATGGCAGACAGGAAGCAGAGAGGTCAAGGAAGAGGGGAGGAGATAGATCTTTCCATGCCATACCCCAGTGGAGCTACGTCTTCCACCCAGGCTTTATCTCCCAACATCACATTTAGCTGTACCTCACCAGCAGGCTAATCAACCCACTGATGAGTGTCATGCCCTTATGGTCCAATTGCCTCTCCAAAGCCCCACCTATAGGAGCATGAGGCTGTGAGCAAACATTCAGAGACAGACTACAACACATACTCAGCATCCCCCCTTTACAGGGCGATGTTTCCTGAGAGCAGAAGCCTCCCACTTTCATGGAGGCAGGGATTCAGAGAAGAGAACCCAGTGATTAAAGGTTTTAACTGGAAGCAAAAAGAGTGAGTGTAGCAATAGTATTTAACTTTATAACTGGTTATACTTTTATAACTGGTTATATAGAGAGTAGGTAATCTTAGATAGGCATGATCACCTTTGAGTAACTTCTTTCTTAAATTTCTTGAGACAGGATCTCATTATATAGTACAAACTGGTCTTGGACTCATGATCCTCTTGCTTCAGCCTCCCAAGTGCTGATGTTATAGACATACACCACCATGATCAGTGAATAATTCCTTTTCCTACCTGACTATACTACTTACATTTTCTTCCTTTTGGTATTTCAAAAACAATCTTGATATAGCTAAAGGGAAAGTCTTGAGGACAACAGAGGAGGTCTTACTTCAAGCACTGTGCCAAATCCTTGCCATGTGCAGATCATCCACAGCCTCCACCAGCCAAGCACCTCTGTACTCAACTTTGATCAGTAATAACTGTGCTTTCTCTTTAATGGCCCAGACAGTGGATGCCAAGGCAAGTCAGAAAAACGAATGAGAGTGCTCTGCTGTATCCAGTTGGCACTGTCTTTTGACCATAAACTCTTGATTCTCAGTCATTGATTTTTGCCATCCCAATATGTCTTTAATTATCTAAAGATTTATTTAATATTTTCAACAATTTTTTTTCCTGGTGTGACTAAATTTTGTACTTAATTTTCTTGAAGTCTCTTCTTTAATTAAAAATGATAGTAAAATAAAATAAAAGCAAAAAGGGCTAGGAATGGCTATTATGAAGTTTCCCATTTTCATGTTTTATTTTATTATGCATGGTCTTTCCAGGGGAAAGTGTCAAAAATATTAAATGTACACAAATAAGATGATAAGAAGTCTCTTAATGAATAGAATGATTTGTTCTAATGGTGTTTGTAAATAGGATCTTAAGTCTGCATCTTGTACAGCAATTAACCACTAAGAAGAATGTATACAGTGTTTTAATTATTGAAACTGTCTCATTGCTATTTATCAATAAAATTATGAAAAAAAGATGATAAGAAGGATCAGTATCTGAATATTGCTAAATTCTAAGGATTCTAAATGAATATATAATGCTGGGAACAAGAGTTCAAAGATTAATTGTTTCCATGGACAGATATTTGCAAGCAAAACGTTAGTTCTTTTCGCAGTACAAATTCATCTATGAATTACAGCTGAATATTTTTATGTGTTAATTGTATTGTGTTCTATAATCAACACATTTTTACTTAATCAGATAAAAACAGTAATTTATTTTCCTTGTCAAAACTTCCTTCTTATCTAAAGGAAGCTTTATCTGATCAACTTTAGCTGACAAATTAAACCTCTCAGTGATTAGCACCATTGTCAATGGAAGCAGGTGGGAAGAAAATGCTTTTGCAGGAAGAAAATCAGTGAGATCATTGGGACACTGACGGACTTGAGGACTCAGCAAATGCTTGGTTTGCATGCGCTGTGTACCTATTATCATTAGAGATTAGATGATAACTGAGCACCATAAGAGATATACTATCCCTAGAGGTGTGCAGAACTCAGTTCTTAAATAAGTTATGGCAAAGAGGGAAAGTTTACAAAATCAATGCAGTATCATCAAGGAGATCCTTTCTTTGGTTCTGCCTAAAGTTGTTCCTCATAGTCCCCAAAAATTAAGGCAAACCAAGACAAGAATAGTACTTCACCATAATCTGGATCTTACAAAATCTTTAGCTTCATGTTTAAGACTGTGCAGCTCACATAAGTAATAGAATTAAAGCAAAATCTCACTATTGTACTGAGGTCTGCAAAGCCCACTTGCCACTTTAGTTTGTGTCAGGAAAGAATTTAAAGGACTAATTTTCAGGTTAAGGAGGGATGACAGGATACTTTGGTTGTGGGTTTTATATGGAGACTATCACCTGTCACTAGTCATGTCTCTGATGGTGCAACTGTCCGGATTTGTACCCTGCATTCGTGTTGGAGGAAACATGGAGCCTAGTCACTGCTGTTAAAGCCTGGGGGTTATGCCTGGTTTTTCACGTGGACGGCCTTTTATGTGAAGTAAAATGTCAGCCTATTTTATTTGGAAAGATATGAAACCAGGAGACTTGCATACAGCTTCGCTTTGTCTCCTAGAATATTAGCTCTGTGACATTGTATCCCATATCTAAGCTTGCTGAGATGGTTTTCTCATCTGTACAAAGTGGGAGGAAAATACTCACTTTCTATGTCCCACTTGTGACAAAGACCATTACACGAAAACAACTTTTTCCAGGTAGACTCTGCTTTTGGAACATGGGATACAGTGTTTCGGAATCCCAAGGAGGTTCCCTCATCAAGGTCTGAGCTATCCCAGCTAACCCACAGATAACATTTACCAGACACTACACTGAGAACCTCAGATAGACAAACACATTTATAACAACTTCAAGAGCCCGCGGTGAGGCAGGTATTGCCATTACCCCTATTTTACAGGAAAGAGAAAGGAGACTTTAAAAGGCCAGGTTCTTGCAGAGACAATAAAAGGAGCAGGGAGGAGGGCTGGTAGGCATGACCTCACATTCCTTAAAACAGCTCCTGTGTAGGCTTATGACCCTATTTATAAATGAGGCTATGCCCGCAGATGTTGTGCGTGCTCATTAGTGGCAGAAAAGAAATCTGAAGCCAGGACCTTCTGGCTGAAATAAGTCTCTCCAGAAGCAAATTCAGGTAGATCTTGAATCTGTTAGCAAAATTTAGGCTGGGCTACCACTCTAGAAACCTGTAGTTTATTTCTGAATTTCCAATTTAAGATTATCATTTCTTTTATTTTCCTTCCATTTTAAAATCAAATCAAATTTGATTTTCTTAGGTGAAAAATTTTTTTCACTTTCCATTATATACTTCTGTTTACTGTCCTTATCTAATATTCTTTTATTCATTGGTATTCTTTTTAGGCTATAAAGTTAGGTTAAAAATGCATTTCAGAAGTTCAAAATTCAAGAAAAATGCACACAACAATCTTAAAGAATTAAATAGGTTCCTTGTATACAAATACAAATTAAACTTCCCATGTCAAAAAGCAGTAGCTTTCTTATCCCGTCACTTAGGGCCCATACTAGAGAGATTAGAGCAGAAGCATCAGCTAAGCCTGACTGGGCGGCTTCTCTCAGTCTCGTTCGTTGGGAGGAAGGAATGCCTTAGTTGTCAGTCATGCCGTTGAGCATAAATATAGTCATCTTATTTTTCCTTAAAATATTTAGTCTGTAATACAGTAGGCTCCTTTATTATCTACTTTAACTTGTGTATTTTGATTTATTCAGCCATTGACTTATCTGATCACTATCTACTTGCAAGATCAAAAATTTATGATTCTTACTATAAATACAGACATCCTGATACTAAAATCACCCTCTTTCCCCAAAAAGTTTATTCATGCAAATCATTTAGGAACTGCTTTTGGCTAGAAACAAAAGCCTCACAAGATATAATGAGAATATTCTCTGAGCTAAATCTCAAAAGCACATCTATAAAAAATGAAAGCCATTTAAAACCATTTATTTATTTTTAAAGAAAAACAAAGACATCATGTCAAATCCTCAGTGACAAGAAAGGATCTTTCCTCATGGGATCTAACAGGGAAACCTAAGGTCCTGTTAGGTGACTTTTCGGTTCTCATGACCTATTTGGTTCTGTTTCCCAAAAGATGACTGCTATTGATATGAGCCTTTAGAATTTCTTAAAGTTCGGGAAAAAAGAGACTTTCATATGTCTCTCTTTTTTTTTTTTGTGACTTTCACTCCCCTTACCAAGAGGGGAGTGAAACAATTCAATGATGCCTAAAACAATTCAATGCTACCAGGCATTGAATTGTTTTAGGCATCTTGGTAAGGGGAGTGAAAGTCACAGCAAAGACAATGTTGCATTCATTGATTTGCATAAACCAACCTTCAGTTTTATCACATAAATAATAAATGCTATAGATGAAGTGCAATAAAGCTCAGATCTAAATGTGCACAGGCACTCTAATGATGAAATCTGTAGTATCTCTGAACCTTTGATCAAATGCTAAACTCAGGGTCTTTGATGTGGGGATATGACATCTCTCAGACATTTCACAACTCTATTTTTAGTTTTCATTTAATCACTAGTGTATATACATAGATACATATATATATAAATTTACATAAAATGCAATATACCTCTACATTTTATATTTTTGTATCTTATGCATGATATAATTCTAATTGTAGTATAGGTTATTAAAGACATTTTTATATTTGTATCTTCAATAAATATGGTAAAAATTAGAAAATATGTGAGAATCTATATAGGACTAAATATGTATACTCTAGTGTATACAAATATAACTGAGCTAACTAGTATAAATTAAAATCAGGTGGGGGCAAAGGGTTCCATCGCTCTAGTTTCATGAAACCTAAAGATACCTGTCATTTCCTTATTGTTAGCTTTAGTAAGATTGTTTACAAATGAATTCTGAGGGCTGGCCAGATAGCTCAGTGGATTAAAGCACTTGCTTAGGAACCAGGGTTCAATCCCCAGCATGCTGTGCTGGTCCCACATCCAGAGCTTGCTGAAATAGCAACTGAGACTGGGTGTGTTGGTGCAACTGTAATCCCAATGGCTGGGAGGCTAAAAAGAGGAGGATCACTACAAGTTCAATCTGTGTAGTCAGACCCTGTAGACCCTGTACTAAATACATTAAAAAAAAGTTTAAGAAATGAATTCTGGATCAATGCATGCTCTACCAGTCCCAGATGAAAATCCTCATGTTACCACTTACTAGCTGTGTGAATTTCTTACACATAATGAAGCTAAGTTTTTCTCATCTGTCAAGCACTTGAAAACCTGTTTGCTTTTCTGATACAGTCCAAATACCAGTGTTTGAATGGCTTGTCGGGCCGAGACAGATGCAAACTGTGATAGGAATTGTCACAAGCAAGTGGCCTTTAGTGTGGCTGTCAGAATGTCTACCCTTAGAACTAGGATTATGTCAGGTAAAGCTGGGGGAAAATGCAAAATCAACCAGACCTAAAGAGCAAGGAAAGAGCTGACCTCATTTGTGATTGTCCCTCTCTCTAAGAGGCTGAGAGGACAATGTCTTCCTAGACAAATTATTTGCAATTGCATCATTGTATAATTCAACTTGGTGCAATTTCAATAATGAAGCAGGGAAGAAAATATAGCTACACTAAATTACCTGCTCCCTGCTCAGATCTGAATATTTAATAGCTCAGTCAATGGCAAAGCAATTATAAATGTCTACAAATAAAAAGCAATTTCTTATTCCTGGTGTGCCAACATATGTATCTGTCTCCTTTACCAGTCACAATAGAAGTTTGAAAAGAGACTTGGGAGCTATTTGTCATCCTTTGTTGTCCTCATAGTGCACTGAAACCAGGTACCTTTATCTTCTTAGTATAATATGATTCATTACTATGTACTCATGTACGAAGTACATAGGCATTTGGATATAGTGTCACCAGATGCAAAGCAGCAACAGCAATTGATTAATACACAGTACATGGCTGGCTTCATCAGTACATGACCTATGTTACTCAAGGCCACAGCTCAGACAGTCGCTGGAGTAGGTCTGATACTGCTGATTCTGCCTTAAAATTCTCAATAATTTATTTCACATGTTTTGCAAATCCTGTGGACAAAGAGCATGAAAAATAGCAGGTCTGTCTTCCCTGCCCAGTCTTCACTCATAATATCCCAGGAAGAAAGGATTCTGTTGGACCCATGTATGTAGTTTGGTGAGACTGAAAACAACCTCGAGGTAAAAATGCTACATGTGTCTTGGGTAAGCTGGGGTGCAGACAGCTATCCTCTTGAACCAGAATTTGCTTCATAAAAGAAAGAAGGGATGGCTCTTTCTTTCTTTCTTTCTTTCTTTCTTTCTTTCTTTCTTTCTTTCTTTCTTTTTTCTTTTTTTGTATTTCGGACAGGGTCTACAGGGTCTCACTGTATAGATAAGATTCATAGTGATCCTCCTGTTTACAGCCTCCCAAGTGCTGGGTTTACAGGCATGCGCCACCACACCCAGTCTCAATTGCCAACTCAGCTCGCCCTGGGGTAGGGCCCAGATGGCAGGCCTGGGGATTGAACTCCCGGGCCCTGTATCTGACTAAGCAGGTGCTTTAATCTGCTGAGCTATTTGGCCAGCCCTAAGGAATGGCATTCTAAGAAATATGAAGAACCACAGAACCTGTACTACCCTCCTTTTCACTGCTATTAACTTCCTGTGTAAGCCAACCAGTTATTCTGAAATGATGGCATAGAAGAGAAAGGGAAAGACAGGGCAACCTTTAGTTCCTTTTTCTTTCCACCTTCCTTTGCTTATCAGCAAGATAAAGGTGAAGAAGATTCATGTAATGTGTGTATAATCATGAAGTGACATAAAAACAATTGAGTTAGTCCTGTGGAATGATCCCATTGTTATGCTAAGAACCAACTATGTAGGCACACACAAGGTATGAAATATGAATTGTGTAATTTGGTGATTCTGCATACAAATTAAATACTCATATTTGAACTGAAAACTCATATTGAACAATAAAAAGATGAATAGCAAAATTCATGATAATGAAGTTTTAAGCTTTCGCTATTTTCAATCATTTAAGTAATAAAAAAAAATGACAAGTCAAGCGAAACTAACTAGAAGAAGAAGAAAAGCTGTATTTTAAATAACTTCAATGGCATCTTTCCCAGCTTTTGAATAAGGACTCACATTTCTACTTTGTATTAGGCCCTCCCAATTATATAGTCTACTTAGCATTGATGGGATAATACAGTTACCATTTGAATCATGATTTGCCACTTAGTTATGTCCTTAGTTAACTTTTCTAATTCTTGATTTTTCCATTATTCGTTTGTTTAACCAATCTATGTTTATTGAGTCTACTATATACATGAAGAGGAACAAAATATACTCTCTCCACCTTCATAGGCTTTATATATTTGAGCAGGATAGACACACTAAACCAGTAAATAAACGCAAATGTAGAAATATACAGGATGATATCTTCTGCCAAGAAAGATCAATATTTTTTAGAAAGATGGTTGGGATTATGCTTAGGCCTAAATTACTTGGGGACATACAATATTTAAATGGAGACAGAAGATTGGTAGGAGATAATTAGAGAAAGCAGTAACATAAATACCTAATATGATATCTATGAAAGTTGTAAGATGCCTAAAAACATTAGCATAGTCCTAGCAGCCATAAATAAATATATGAGAACTTTTACCATGATTAGATAAAAGTCTAATTTTTAGTTTTATCTTTAGCATTCACATATATTGAATAATGTGTGTATAAATGCTTTTTCTATAAAGTTTACTGTCAACATAGTCACTTGTTCATTGTATGTATTAGATCCATCATCAGTATCTTTTTTTCTTTATATAGCCTTGTCTCTTAAGCACATATTAGTTTCTGATAAACTTATCCAACTCTGTAATTCACGGTTGTCTGTTTCAGTCAGGTGGCACTGCATCGTGTAGCATGGTTACTTTTGGCCAAAACAGCATTTTAATTAAAGAAATGTAGTGAAGGTATTTCTTTCCTGCTTTTCATTGTCTTTTCCTTATCACTGATTTTAACAATTGTGAAAATAAAAAGAGGTCTCTTTCTTCTCTGTGAGCTCTCCCTTTTGTCTCTGTCTTTCTGTCAATCATGGACTAGGAATCTTTTGTACGCCTCTTTTATCTGAAAGAACGTCTAGTGTCACCTTGTGTGATGGAGCTGAAGTTCTGAGGACAGGTTAGTTTCTTTTAAAAGCAGAAGCATCTAGCAGAGGTCAGGAGACAGAGACTGATCCGTGGGCTAAATGAGAAACAGAGACTGACCCGTGGGCTCACTGCCGTCACTTATCCTACTTCCCCAGTTGTCTCTTGCTGCCATCGCCCCTGAGCACTCAGGCAGAGGCCTTTAGGAGCCACATGCCTCTGCCTCACCCCATATTGTCAGCCACTAATCCAGGGGCCACAAAACTTTACACATGTTATTTGCATTTCTTTTATGACAAAAGATGTTTTTTTAAAAAAGATTGACAACTTAGGCTGTTAAGGTTAACCTCACTATCTGTCTGCATATCAAACATCTTAGGCATAATATGGAACAGGTATTTTTCATCAAGTATTGATATGTTGAACTTTAAGTCCTTACAGAATATGATAAAAAACATTTATTAGAATATATTTTTAAAATAGGCACAAAGAATTATATGCTTCTTATGTTTACACATAAGTCCAAAAATCTCACCATATACAACC
>NW_004524746.1:1738564-1740879 GCF_000260255.1 Octodon degus | reverse complement strand
GGCCTGCGCTCTGGTCTGTTCAGGATCCCTCAGGCCCTGGGTCATCTCACTCACTCCGAGCCTTTTACTTACTAAGGAATGCCATATAGGGTTAGGTTCAGCCCACAGTTTTCTAACATGGCCAGTCCCAGAGGTTACAAAATGCTTCCATGAAAGGGATTCATTAAGGGCTGGGGAGATGGCTCAGTAGAATAAGTGCTTGCCTGGCAAGAGGAAGGGCCTGAGTTCAATCCCTGGTTCCACCAACAACAACAAAGGGATTCGTGGGGTGGTGAGAATTATTTTTTTCTTTTTTGCTACGAAGAATCACAGGACCTTACTCTTGCCAGGCTGGCACTTGTGCTGCTGAGCTATATTCCCAGCCTTTTCACGCCACTTCTGATTAGCAATGGTAATGCTTAAACTAAACGGCCACGGCACACTCAACAAAATGCTAATTTAGCCTTTAGTTCAACCAAAATTATTTTTCTCTTGAGGAAAATAATACCCTGTATTTTAGTGTAGTAAAGTAATTTCTTTTTACCCACTGTAAACAAAGACTGACCATAACCTGTATGAAACTTGCCATCATATTGGATCATCCAAGAGAAATAAAAGTACTTTTATAAAAAAATAAATTATGGTTTGAGTTAGGGAGCTGTAAGCAACAGAAATGTTGTTTAGGATAATGACATTTCTGGCGGGTTGCCTTGTTTGATGCTCCCAGAAGTGGTTTCCATCAAGACTATTAAATAAAAGGATTGATGTGTTATGGAACTTGAGTCAGTGGTGCCCCTGGTATGAGGATTAGTTGACTCTTTGATTTACTTTGGCATTTCATTTTATACCTCTTTTTGAAAATAACTCTTGGCACTGTGGTCAGTCAACCTCCACCTATAAACTACTTGATGTGCTTTTAGTTTGAGATACTTTATACATATTCTGATTAGTCTTATCAAAAACTTCAGTAAAAGTAAATGAGTCAAGGGCTTTAAGTGGGGAAAGGAGAAAGTAGAAGCTGTCCAGGTAAGCAGAAGACAGTGACATTTCCATTTTGTTGTCATCTTCACCATTATCATCAACAAGAACTGTGTTGCTTTCTCAGATCTACTTGGTTTTCTGCATTTCCTTCAACATAATCTTGCAGAAGGAGCATATAGTTGAGAATTATTTAAAAATGTGTTAATTTAAATTTGGCCTAATTTCTCTCTTTCTTAAAAAGGCAAGAGGTAGTTTGGAAACTATAGTATATATGACAATCCACCATCGTTTTTACCAAAATATGTCTGATGTAAAGAAAGAAATCACACAGTCTGATCAACAAAAGAATATAAAACATTAAACATGTCATGTGTTTCTTTGCCAATTATCTTATGATTAAGGAGAAACATTTTTTCTGCATATGGTTCTTATTTTTAAAATCAAAGCAGATTCTCAAGATGAAAAAAAATCATCTTCTGGGATAGATATATAATCAATGAAAATATAGAGAGTTTGAATTGATTGATTTTCTTGATTATTATAAAACAGGATTATATTTTGTTGTACTGTAAGCATCATGAAGCATATGATTGTCCTATTCTTATCCTACTTGATGACAGGATAAGAACTAACTAAATCTCTAAGATTAGGAACTTGAAAATTTTGTGGGCGAGCAAGGATCCAGTCATCAATCCAATCTTCATTAAGTGCTGAAATGTGTGTATGAGAGTGTGTGTGACCTAAAGTGCCACAAAATTATGTGGAAGGAGGTCATATTTAAACTGGACCTTCAAGGTTAACTAGGGTCTGATAGAGATGACATGTTTACCAAATGATATTTGAGCATGGGATAAAAGCTTAAGCAAATGCAGAAAAACACTAAGAAACATGGTTGGGCCAGTATAACCACAGGTAGTAGTGAGTTTGGGGGATGGTGGTAGACTAGGTTACAAAAAAAAAAAAAATCACACAACTTCCGAGTATTCCCAATGCTGTGATTAACTTTCTAGTAGTTAATTAACCAGTGGACATAGACAAATGCTTGGGAACACTGGAGGTATCCTTAAGGGTAGTAACAGGGATTGAACTCAGGATCTTGCACTTTTCAGGCAAGCACTTATTCCACTGAGCTATCTCCCCAGCCTACCTCCTATTAATTAGAATGGGAAAATAAACTATTCTAGATGAGAACTCATAATTAGCAGAAAAATGCAAATATTTATGTACTGGTGAATTGAACTTGAAAACATGAATACTGGTACTTGTATACTTTGAGATTACTGGAATCATTTGTGTATGAGATATCACAACCTTATATATTTTGACTAGATCTTTCTATTCTCTCTCTCTCTCTC
>NW_004524746.1:1727597-1738464 GCF_000260255.1 Octodon degus | reverse complement strand
TGATTTCTTCTAATGGTGTTTGTAGATAGGATGTCATGTCCGCATCTTGTACAGCAATTTACCACTTGGAGGAATGTACGCAATGTGTTAATTATTGAAACTGTCCTACCAATCTGATTTGAAACTGTCTCACTGCTATTTGTTTATCAATAAAATTATGGAAAAAATAAATAAAATTGACAAAAGATGTTAATGCCTGAGTGTTTTTTTTCCCCCTAAACTAAAACCTCAGTATTCAAGTTTGTTTGCAGCCTTGTCACGTTCTGATAAATAAGTGGGTTTTGGATGCAGTTTGGGCACTCCTCTCTAAACGGTTTGGCATGGTAACTCAATAAATTTCTGTTCTTTATAAATGACCCATTCTTTGGTATTTTGTTAAAGCAACACAAAACCGTATGATAAGAAATTTATATTTTTGCCCTAGAAATGGGTAGTTAGAATTATACAACCTTCATCTCACAAAAGTCATTATCCCTCATTCTAACCTACATATCTATCAGAGCTTCACTGCTCACATGGTAATAGGCATTTCATATGACCCTTCGTGTGAATTTTATTTTGGGATCCATGGAATTAAAAAGTACTGCTAGACAGCTCTCATTCGTTTGAATTTTGATTGACTTTCTGTTGCCAATGACCAGGAAATTCTTCCAAAATCATTCTTCTCAATACATTTGCATTTTGGAGGATCATGGAAAATATTAACTATGATCAACTGAATGTCATCCCAATTATTCAGTAACTATACTACCTTTAATCTTCATAATATCTCCAGCAGATAATTGATATTATAGACATTTTATAAGTGAGAAAATGTCCTCGGAGAAGATAACTTGCTAAAAATCACCTAACAGGAAAGCCAGGCTGGAGTGGAACTCAGCTTTGTCTGACTTCACAGCGTGTTTTTTCAAGTCCCATGCTGCACGCCGAGGCCTAAAGCCACAGGGATTAACTGTGGCTGGTGGAGTTCTATACATGATGTGCAGGATATGATTGCTGAAATTCGGAACAGGCACAAGCCACACAGGTTATTTAATTCAACCTCTTGTTTTCACATTAAGATCACCAAGGTCTCAGAAAAAGTAGTTGAAGTTTCCAGAGTGTGGAAATAGATCTCAGAACTTGGGACTTGTGTTGATCACATTTAACCTATTGTGTTAAATAAAGATTATGTGAGAGAACCTCAGCCATAGCCTGATGCTGTCTTTGCTTCAATAAAATGATCTTGTAAACTCATATCTAACAATTTGTGGTTTTTAATGTCAAAAGAATATTTTCACAGGCAGTATCAAAGTAATTAAAACACTAGATGTGTAAACTTTATTCCATAGTTCATTAATTATAAATAACTTTCTCTTTGCCTGATTTAGAAACTAGGAAAATGACAATGATGCTTCCTATCATTTATCAGTTACTTGCCAAGATTTATACACTTTGTTCTCAAGCCATACACAACATACTATAAAATTTGCAAGGATAAATGTGAGCTAGATAAATTAAGTAATTTTTAAAAGGTTCCCAAATATAATGAGTAAAACAGAATTATTTTTACCGCAGACCATGTTGACTACAAGTAGCGAGTATTTTGCCAATTATGATGAAGCTTGATATAACAAAGATTCAAAATGTGAGAATTAAGACATGGCTTATATTATGTCCTTATTACTTTGTGGGTTTTTTTTTCCTTACCACATGCAAAATGATTATACCTCCCACTGAAATCAGCAATCTGGTCAGTAGCTTTTAAATATTCCTCAAAAAGAAAACTGGTTAGATAAATACTCAGGAGTTGTAGGTTTCCTCATTAAGCAGGAATAGCCTTTGAAGAAGAGATTATTACAAGAAAACTCAGTTGGTCAGAGCATTAGCATTTAAGAATTATTTCTGTATTTTAAACTGAAGTTCAAGGGTTTAGAAGATTTACTTAAACCTGTAGGGAAAAAATATCCTAGAAATTCTATCATCCTGAATAATGGAGCATTCAAAAATAAACTAGAATGTATGCTGAAATTCTGATGTTTTAGAAATGTCTCTTTCTAAAACACTCCTTGGCTATGTTATGGTTGATTACACTGATATTGATTTTTGTTCTTCTTGAATAAACAGAGGTTATGAGAGGTTTTATTTTTTACCAATACCTTTTCACCCCTGATTCTGTCACAGGAAAGCAGGCAGCACTGGGTGGTGTCTGACTAATGGTCATTATCATGTGAGGTAAAATGAACATAAATTCAGTACAGTGCTTGACACATAGTAGCAACTCAGTAAGTGTTAGCTATCACTATTTTTCTTATTGGCCATAGAAAGATGCCAGGAAAACCATCAGAAATGTGGATTGCTTCCCAAAATGAACATAGCATTTTGTCAAGTGTTTCATTAGATATCCAAGCAGTAGAGGCTCATGGTGAAATAGAGCAGCTGCATATAGCTGCAAGATGGGATCCAGCTCCCGTCTGGCTTTGGGCCAGCTATGTCAGAACCCTTGTCGATTGCTGTGGAAGTTTGATCTGACCTGCTGATGTGACATTGCTGACACCACAGTCCAGCCAGAGCCACCTGCTATGTATCAGCACTTTTCTCCTGCAAGTGCCACATACTTCTAATAAATATCCAATTTCTCACTCAGAAGATGTATTTTCTTTTCTTTTCTTCTTGAACTTAGGGCCTCAATTCAGGTTTCTCTGCAGTGTGATAACTATTCTGACTGTTATAACAGACAGGCAGGCTCAAATCATTTTTCTCCTTATAGTTATCTAAAATGAGAAATTGGCGAGCCAAACACTCTGCTAACATAGTCACATCAATCCCAATTATTTCAACTATAAATGGTGAAAAAACCCAGCTCAATATCCTGATAATTATTCTCAACCAGGGTTTGCAACCTTTGAGAGGCAGCTTGCCAAGGTCCTAGACATCGCCATCTGGAGGGTGCGGACTAAATGCTGACTCCTGTCATGAAACAGGAAGAATGGATGAGCACTGACCTTGGATGATTCCCGAAGGAAGCTGCATAGAAGGTTAGGACCAGCTATGATTCTGTTGTTAATTTAATAGGAAGTTGGTTGCAAAATTTCCAGTTCAGGTGCCAGTGAAAATTGACATGTGTGAAAATCTGATTCATGGCTCAGAAGCTTTCTCTTGTGAGCATCAATTATTCAACTTTGTAAGTAATGCCAATGTAGCCCTCAATGCCTGGACTATGTATGTCTAGATTACATATTCCTTGTGTGATAATGTTCTCTGGTCTTTCAATCAGAATTGTGTAAACAGAGCTAAGAAAATGAAAAATCACCAAGATGAACTAATTCACTCCCTAGGTAACTGTATTAGGAAGATGAGCCCTCCATTTGAATATGACCAACTAGGGCTGGGGAGATAGCTTAGTAGTCTAAGCATCAACCTGGCAAGCATAAGGACTTGAGTTTGATCTCCAGTGGAACATGCCGTGCCAACCCCAGAACCTGGGTGTGTCGTGCTAGTCCTGAAAACCAGGCATGGTGGCACATGTCTGTAATACTAATGCTTGGGAGGCTGGGACAGGAGGATCACTATGAATCCAAGGTGCATAGTGAGACCCTGTATTAAATAAATAAATTTTTTTAAAAATGAAGATGACCAACTAGTGATCCTATAACCCTAATTTCACTAGGTTTCTACGTTTCTTCTTGCCTTTCTTTGTTCATTACTATGATGGTAAAGGTGAACTGTCATCTGATTGGATTGGGAGCCATGCAGATTAGCATAGCACACTTGTGGGTGTGTCTGGGTGGGTAGCAGAGGTGCGATGTTGCGGTCTATATCAGGTCTCTGTCCCTTCCTCTCTGGTATGTTTCCCTGCTCTGACTCCCAGCTGCCATGAAATGAAGAGGCTTGTCTCATCTCGCCTTTCTGCCATGATGTTTCTACCTAGAATCAGTTGACTACGGTCTAAATGCACTGAGACTTTCAGTCAAATAAGCTTCTCAATTTTTAAGTTAATATCACTGAGTATTTTTCCAGCAATGGGGAGGCTAACTGACGCAGCAAATTGGTATCAGGAGTGATGTACATACGTATACATGATGACGCCATGACTATACTTGAACTATACCTAGCCATATGGTTCAAAAACACCCAATATTAGTTTAACGGAGAAGCTTGGAAAGGTTTGGAAATGTTACCTAAAACCTTGAAATGTTCTAAGCAGAGCCTGACAGGTGATTCTAGTTCAGAGGACCAGAATGGTGACAAATGGACAGTAAAGGCAAGTGTTATAAGGTTTCATAAAACTGTATTGGGAATTGGACCTTAGGTCATTCATGTCATACTTTGTCAAATAACTTTACACTTAGTCTATATCCTGAGACTTTGCAGAAGGTGATTTTAAGGGCTCGTACTTGTTGCTCTGGTGAAGGAAATTTCAAAGCAACTCAATACCAGGATATGGCATGGGGACTGATGACTTTTTTAAATCCATATTTATATTGAGAAACAGAAGCTCAAAGCAGAGGAAAAACTCTGAAAGTCTTAAATTCTTGTCAAAAAAGAACCGTTGGTAAAGTTGAATTCAAAGGTGGTGCAATTTTTATGGAGATTCATGCCATTAAAAGGAAACCAAGAGGTTGGAGATGGTGGTCCATCGTAGCACTAAGTGTAATAGTGTTTCCTATTAAGGATATGAGCTAAGCGTAAAGTTCTTTGGTAAAGTATGACATGAATGACCTAAGGTCCAATTCCCAACCTTATGATGCTTGCCTCTATTGCCCATTTGTCACCACTCTGGACCTCTGGACAAGAAAGCTGAGGCAGAAGTTCTGCAGGTCTCAGTAAAGTCTAGGCAACTTATCAAGATACTGTTTCAAAATAAAAATAAAAATAAAAATGAAAGGGCTGACTATAGCTCACTGGAAATATTAATGCCCAGTATCACAGTCAAAACAAAATAATTAAAACAGATACTTCATTAAGGCACAAGAGGATGCTTTCAGAGAATCTCAGGAATCAGCAAGACTCTATTACAGCTTCAAGGATGCAGAACAGAAACTTCATTTGAGAAGAGAGCCCCGAAGCTCCTTGTTAAGAAAGGCTTCCTAAAGAAATGTTTTCCAGGGACTCCTTTCACTGTGCTCATCTGTCAAGGCATTCAGGGGCTGCTGCAGCTCTAGTTTAGCCTGGCCACTTCTTCTGCTGCAGTAGAACTAGGTATTGTCCATGTGATGCTACTTTGCCACTGTGGAGGATGCAAGAGTTATGCGGTCAGGGAAGCTTCTGCCCAGATTTCAAAGGAAGGCCTGGGAGTCCAGGCAAGAAGCTCTAGAGAGGGCAGTGGGCGAAGTGGAGGGAATGAAGCCAAAGGTACAATGGACACCTCAGGAATGTGAAGATGTCAGGAACATAAAACATCTGCTGTGGTAAGTTCTAGGTTGTCAACAGAAGTAGCCTGAGAGAGGGGCTGTTTGGGTTTTTTCATATTTTTTTTTAAGTGCTCAAAGCCTGCATGTTGATTCAGGCCATAATATATTAATTTTTATTTATGTCACAGATATATCATTTTATGAAGAGCAAGCTGTGTATAGCCTTTTTATCTTGTAATCACCTTGTATGATGGCCACTGTGAAGTGCGGTACTGCAAGCTGAATAGGCCATCACTCCGCCCGGCTAGGGGAGCATCCATAACAAGGCCATAGAGGAATGGCATTCCTAACTCTTTGGAACACACATCTCACAATCATTTGCCCTGGATGCCTGGTGTGGAGTTGTAAGACATAATTATTGCCCTGCTGGGTTGCAGTCTTGCTTTGGTCTTATTCATTTCTAGCCTCCCTTTTGAAAACTCTACAGCTAAGAGTTTGCCTTGGACTTTTTAGCAATACTGGGGCTGTTGACACATTGAGGAAGGGGTTACTTTGATTCAGTTCACCAGAGAGTTGTATTATTTTAGGTGAAATTATGTTAGGTGTATTATGACCTATTGCTTATTTGGTGAACATAAATGGTTTAAAAAGATGTGTTTGCAGAATCAGAAAGAAAATAATTTTGGAAGCTGAAATTTCATTGTAAATGGAACCATGTGGCATAAATTGCTATTTACCTTTCAAAATAGGACATATACATTTCTGAGTAAAGGACATGTTGATGTTTATCTTGGTAATACTGTCAGTCAAACAGATACTAGTCCAGCTAGATAAACTGTGTGACTACGTTCTTGCCAATGAAATATATGCAGAACTATTAGTATCTTTAAACATTTATTTATTTATTTATTTATTTATTTATTTATTTTTGTACTTTTAGGGAAGGATCTACAGGGTGTTCAGGGTCTCACTACTAGATCGGACTCGTAGTGATCTGCCTGTTTACAGCTTCCTAAGAGCTGGGATTACAGGCATGTGCCACCACTCCCAGTCTCAATTGCCATCTCAGTGCACCCTGGGGGTGGGGCCAGCATGGCAGGCTGGGGGATCAAACCCCCAGTACGTGTGCCTGCTTGCAGGTGTTTTAATCTGCTGAGCTATTTAGCCAGCCCCTTTAAACATTTTCATAAAGGGGAACAGGAACATCTTTCTTTTGCTCCTTTCTCCCATCTATTTCCTGATACTTAAATGTCGTAGCTGGAACTCCAGCAGCCTTCTTTGCCCAAGAGGACAAGGGGCCTCTCTGAGGGTGGGGACCAATGACCTGGAAAGAGCACAGTGTCCTACTTTCTACTTTCATTCTTCCTTTATGGAGAAGCCAAATCTATTTATATTTTGTTTAAATTACATGGCCTACAGTAACCTTCACACAGAGAATAATGGATCATAGAAAATGCTTTGAACCTTGTGCTTATTAGCTCTTATCCTCTCCTACACAACTTTAGAAACCTATGTACTTTTTAATTCAATAAATATTTATTAAAGACATAAATAACTATCTAAGAGCAGTGTGTATTACACCCATATTACTTGATCTCCACATATAGTGCCAAGATGACTGAAATTCCTGTATTGACATTATCTTTTTTCCTACTTTTTTTTTTAAGTGCTCAAAGCCTGCATGTTGATTTGGGCCATAATATATTAATTTTTATTTATGTCACGGATATATCACTTTATGAAGAGCAAGCTGTGTATAGCCTTTTTATTTTGTAATCACCTTGTATGATGGCCACTGTGAAGTGCGGTTCTGCAAACTGAATAGGCCATCACTCCGCTCGGCTAGGGGAGCATCCAACTGAGTCGATAAAGAATCGTGCTCTCTAGGGAGTACAGATAATTTTGTAAGTGTTTCTTTTTTTAAAAAGTATAATTAACCTTATATGAATTAGCTCCTTTCTTTCTATGGGCACACTGTAGCAACAAACACACAGGATCAAAACATTTCCAATATAAACCTCCACAGACTCTTGTCACTTAATAATCATCTATTTTATTTTCCTATTGCATCCTTGTATTTAAAGATCAACTTCATGAGAGCTTAGCCTGAACTGACTTCTATCTTCATTTCTGCGAGGCTTTTTTTTTTTTTATCTCATTTAGTCTTGATTCTTCTTTCCTCCACACCCCAATTTTCAACATCATCCCAGAGGCTCTCTTAAATATCAGCTTTCATGAATATGCTTGGCCTGGTTCATCTTAGCATCCAGCCCTTACTCTCCGTCTTCTTCCATGAGCGTGATACTGTGTTACTTAGAGTTCTACCTTGCTAGCCTCTTTCCCCCACTTCATTAAGATCTTGTTAGTCAGTGATTTTTTTCTTTTTTTTTTGGATTCGAATGCCTTCAGGGCAGGTTTGGCTGGCTCGAGTTGTGGGGATCAAACCACAGCAACCTGAGCCTGACTGCTTTGTTGAAGCAGCCACTTAAAGGACTGAGCTAAGGGGCAGGCCCCCAAACATACGTTCTTCTAGAACTCTATTCACTTTTTTTTTTTTTTTGCAGAACCAGGGATTGAACTCAGGCCTTTGTGCTTGCCAGGGAAGTGCTTATTCCACTGAGCCACCTGCCCAGCCCCAGTCACGTGATTTCTGAAGACTCATCCCTATACATTTGGTTCCTGAGTTCAGCGTTGTACTTCTATAATCACTAACAAAATCTCACGAACCTAAACCTGAACACATCTACCTTAGATTGTAAACTGGTGGCTCCTCCTCCTCTAGGAGTCATCTTAGGAGTGTCGTACCAACACTGTCTCTTTGCTTTGGAAAACTCATTTATTCTTTAAGATTTATAGCAAGTCCCACATTGATCACAGAGTTTTTGCTTCTGTGTGTCTGTTCTTTATCTTTCATAGCACCAAATTCTTACTTGTGCCTAAGCTTATGGTGTCATTTTAAAATTATTGATAAAATACTTTCAGTCTACTGTTGGTCCTTTCTAAGCAGGGCTTCTAGTTATTTATTTCCATGTATTTAGGATCTACCACTATGTCACACAAATGAGAAATTGCAGAAATGCCTCTGAATAAATGAATGAACATTTCCTCTACTTTTGAAAATAGAGTCAAGTTTAGCTGTATTAGTCATTCATTTATTACATTTTCTATTTCCTCAAATTTAATTATGTTCCATTTCAACTAGCCTTTTTTATAACTTAAATTCTTGTTAATTTTAAATAGTTAAATAGTTTTAACATAGCAGATAAGTGTGTTGAAATTATTTTAGAGAAATCATAGTAATATTTTCTTCTTTGAATATTTCTTAATCCAAAAGGACATAATTTTTTGCATGGTAGAAATAGAAGTTCTTGACCACCAACCATATCTACATCATTCAAACCATAACTGTGATTAAAGGCCTATCCTACCCTTTGGATCTAACATTATGATTAAAGCCTATTTAATGATTAACCTGATACCCATAAATGCTCACTATTTGTTGAATGATTTTATGAATGAGTGACTTCATCCACTGTTTCAAGTTTAGATAGTATGTGGACTCAGAGTTCACAGCAATCACAAATAGCTGACAGTGACAGCTCATAATGTGTGTAGGAACTGTTTCTTCCTGTTATGTATGTATTGTCACATTTAAGACTCATAACAATTTTAATTTTTATTTTTTGGTATTTTAGGGAAGGGTCTAATGCGTGTTCAAGGTCTTACTACTAGATCGGACTTGTAGTGATCACCCTGTTTACAGCCTCCCAAGAGCTGGGATTATAGGTGCGCTACCACACACAGTCTTAATTGCGGTCTCAGCATGCCTTGGGGGTGGGGCCGACACAGCAGGACCAGGGATTGAAGCCCCTGCCCCTGCGCCTGCTTGCAGGTGCTTTAATCTGCTGAGCTATTTGGCCAGCCCTTCATAACAACTTTATAAAACAACATTATTATTATTTCTGTTTACAGCTTGAGAAACTAAGCCACAGGGCTGTAGAAAACTGTCCAGAACCTCATCATTAACAAGCAGAACAGCTGTGACTTCAGCTTAGTAATCTGACTCCAGTGTGTGTGCACCTAAAAACTTGCTATGGTTCCTCTGTGATAGACAATATACTCAAATATGCTTCACTGAAATGTGATTGTTCTGGCTATGCTAAACAGCAACAACAACAACATATTTTCTATACTGGAGATTAAGTCCAGGGAGTCATAGTGAGCTAGGTCACCAGCCATTTTTAATTTTCTTATTTTGATGGAGGGTCTAAGTTGCTTAATTGCCCAGCTAAGCTCAACTTGAATCCTCCTGCCCCAGGGTCCCAGCGTACAGGGATTACAGGTAAACCATGATGCTTAGCTTTTGACACTTTAAATAAATTAATATAACAATATTTAGAAACCCATGACAACTGAGTGAACAATAAAATCTTTCATTATTTTCTCAAATGTCCCATAATTTTGAGAATGGTTGCTAAATGATATTAATATTATTTTTTTCTATCCCATTTCTGCTTGTTTGATTGTTTAGTGGCAATCTACTTCCATATTAGCTACGTGCCAAGCTTTGTTAGTTATTGTTCTGAACATTATCCTCTCACTAACTCCTCTGCTTTCACTTTCCTTTTTTGCAATTGTTCTACTGGGCAAATAGACTGCTGTTTTCCTTTTTAACACTTTTCATGCTCTTGCCCTTGGATGAAACCCCTCTGAAGTGTAATCTGTGCATCACCACACATGTGACTTTCATATTCATGTATACAGCAGAATTTATACTCTGCAAAAGCTATGAAATCCTGTTTAGCATATCAGACTAGGGACTCTTTTTATGAAGATTTTCATATTTTTAAAATATCCTCAAGCTCTACTTAGCTTCTAAAACAAATCATATAACAAAAAATTCCTCTCATCCCCAGACAAATCTAAAAGGAAATCCTGCTACTCATCTATAGAGGCAGAAAAAATATTAACTTCTGAGAGATTGGCATTCAAGAAAATGAAACTGGAAAAATGCTGAGTTAGGTAATGAAAAAACTATGGGCTGTAGCATAAAAAGTTATTCTTTGCTTCTTCACCCCATAATAATTGCATTTGGAAGGAGAAAGCACATATCGTTACTGTAATAACACAAACTCACCCACTTATCAGTCAGTGCATAGGGAAGACTGAGCCCCTTAAAACTTCTTGGGTGAAAAGCGGTAACACTTTCATTAGTTCAGTGATACAATAATTGCGTGAAATAAAGTGCTCTCAAGAGTTAAAATATTATTTAGAAATAAATATAACTAGGATGTTAAAGTATAAAAATGATCGAATACACTTGATAATCTATGAGCCTTTTATTTTATTTTATTTATTTATTTATTTATTTATTTATTTATTTACAAAATCTCAACACAAGATTTTAGGAGAGTAACAATGGTTAGTACATTGTGTATTGTTACTGCCAAAGTAGTTTCTCATATTACAAGATATAGGCAAGAAATAATAAATAAACAACATAGGTACAAACCTCTGTTTTTTTTTTAAAGTCA
>NW_004524746.1:1687913-1723362 GCF_000260255.1 Octodon degus | reverse complement strand
TGTGTGTGTGTGTGTGTGTGTGTGTGTGTGTGTGTGTGTGTGGTTTTAGCAAACTTTGATAGAGTTTATTTTTTCTTTGATTAAATAATGAATAGGAATTGTTCTGTTTCTTGGGGTAGGGTGTGGTTTGGCATCTGGAAGAGTGGTTACCCAGAAAATCTAAGTTCAATTATATTACAGCTGCTCAACAGAAGTCGAGCTTCTTCCGTAATATTAAAGGCATTTCACCATAAAGACTAGTGCTGAGGCAGCGCCATAGTGCGGAGCCCCTTTAAGGGCTTAGACTTCTCCCAGGTCCTGGGTTTGGAAAGAATAGAGAACTTCCACCTACATAGGAACTCTTGCCACACAGTGCCTGGAGTCAGCAGTCCCACATAGCAAGATACTCTCTTATTGATAATAATTCTTTTCTTGTTAATACTACAAGGGATGGCTTCTTTGCAGGGAGTCTAGGGGTCTGGGGTGAGATTACTTGTTATTAAAGCACTGTGCTTGGAAGTTCTTACTCATCCTACCTAATTGCTAGGGAGCTTGGGTCCTATGGGGGTCACTTACATCACATACATTTCCACATTAGAGTCAAAAACCGTCACTTTAGAAGTGGCCTTTGGTGTTTATCATTCAGCCCCAATTATCTGTTTCACGAGGATGTGAAGTCACGTAGCACACCACAGGCTGCCCCTGCGCTGTGTCCATGGCTAAATGAGTGAAAACGTCCTGGCTCCACTTCCTTCTCTGCCTCCTCATATTTACTCCTCTCCCAACAGCAATATTCCTTGAAAGAACTGTGCCTCCAGCTCATCTCCAGTCTTTCTTTCTGCATTCCAATGAGACTCTCTTACCCATCACTCCACAGGAGCTGCTCCATTGAAAGATCCTTAAATTATTAAATCAGAAGGTCAAATCACAGCGGTCATCTTGCTGGACTCATTCATGGTATTTGACACAGGTGACAGAGAGATCCTTCTTGAAGCCTTTCTCCACTTGGCCTTGGAGTTCTTGCCTGTTTCCTGTCGACTAACAGCTGCTGCTCAGTCTCCTCATTCCTAAATCCCTTTGTACTGGATGGATACAGCCATCATGGTGCCTGAACGCCACCAATTCAGTAATACTTAGAAAAAAATAATGAGTGTCAGGACCTCCCTTGGAGTCACTTGTGGGTTTCCTTTCTTTACGGTAAGTATTACATGAAAAAGTAGCAAAGCAAACTATGTTTGTGTATGCATGATTTTATTTAAAAAATAACAAAGTAAACTAAAAAGCTGTTCTAAAGGAGGTATTTTTGGTATGTCTGCACTTGCACCATATATTAGCCCTTCATAAACAAGTACCAGGTCACATATTCATTTACCGAATGCCTGACACTGAAAATAGAATAATGTTTCCATTTAAAAATAAGTATTGTTGAAAAAGAGAAACATTTTCTTAGGTCACAGTCATAGAGCGAGGTCTGTGCTCTGATTTACAAAGTGCCGAGCAGTTCTGTAAGGACCCAGAAGCATCACTGACTTGACCAGAAGTTCTGCAGCTCTCCCTGAAGATGGCAAAAAGAGCAAGGATGTGGGTCCTAACAAAGACACAGGCACCTTTCCAAGCCCTTCCACTTCCCAGCACTGGTGTAAAGGACGTGGAGGCTGCTGCTTCTGTGAAGGATGCTCTAGAAAAATCACTTAATGGAGAGCAATCCTAAGATCAAAGTTCGGGCACTGCAGCGAAGAAGCCTCACTATTCACTGCGTTTATTTTACTTACCTCTTCAGTAGTGAGTACGATTTCTCTTTAAAGGGAGGAAAAAAAATGGGGCTGTAAAAGAAACTCCATTTACACATTCTCTTGGCCACAAAGAAGCACATTACTGCAAGTTCAAGTACATTACCAATGTAGGTTTACAGAGAGGGATAGTGATGATTTATATCTACGCTTGCATATAAATCATAATTACTGAACCAGAATATTGATCCAAAAATAAAATGAAGGGCAATCTGCATCATAAATTTTATGACTGGAGTTCCTGTATATATTTCATGTAAATATTAGGTCTAAATTACACAGATGCTGACTTTTGTCTTGCTGTTTATAAAAAAATACAGCAACCTATGAAATCAAATTATTGAGCTGGAACCATTTTAGTATAAAGACAACAATAAGCACCTATTTCAATATGTGCATTTAAGCCATAAACATTTAAACAAAGAAAAATGAAATTCTTATTATAGTATAACTCACTGTAATTCAAAGGTAGTGAGAAGCAAAGAGAAAAACAATACCAGTATTTTCTGGTATTTTGTATTTGTCTCATAAATACTTTAATTTAGTGTCTTACATCCTCCTCATTCAGGAATGAAAATGCTATGTTGTACTGCAAGTGAGTAGCTGCGGTTGGCCACTATCGTGCATTTTCCAACTTCTCATAAGACTAGAGTACAGTGACACTGGCTATTCTGTATCTGTCTGTGATGAGGTTCGCTAAAGCACTTGGAAAATCATAAGACAGAGAGTCATTCAAAAGACAGAGCTGAGTACTTGGGAGTCTGGTTTTGAATCTGTCACAGAATTACCTTATCTATAAGGAGATCTCTTTTTTTGTTTGATTTTTTCCTTTTAAGCATCTGGTTATAGAGTATGAGTTAAAGCTGTTCTCTATGCTTAGGCTTAAAATCAGAAAGGACAGAAAAAAATGTATTTTGAGAGAGGTACAAGTATTTTTGTTTTTCTATTTGGAAGTACATTTGTGTCTGGTTCTTTAGCAGTTTAAAAAACGTTTTTCCCCTTAGGATTATACCATGAGAAAAAAAAAATGGAGTCTGGACCCAAAAGCTGTAGAGCACAAGACGGCGAGAGCGTTCTCTGCACTCAAAGAGGCAAGATGACACTGATGGCCCAGCCGGGCTGCTTCTGCTCTTCAGAAACGCAGAGCAGGAAGGGACTCACTGTTCCCACTGGGTCTGCAGGAGCAAGTCTGACAGACTGCAGTATGGTTGGCCGGCCTCACGCATCTACAATTTGAGAGCCAAAAGTGGTTCTTAAATTTTTAAATGGCTGACATGAAAATGGCATGAAATTCACGTCTGTGTATATAATTACAACTTTATTGAGACACAGACATATTTGTCTGTTTTGTGGCGGCATTTACACTACCACGGCAGAGCTGTGTGGTGTAGACACAGGCTGTATGGCCTGTGAAAGTGAACATATTTACTGCCTGCGGCATCAGAGGGAAGGTATGTGGACTACTGATACAGAGAATGATTTATATAACTCTTCCCTAAATTAGACACTTAGGTCAGTGGCAATTTTTTTACATGAAGCATAAAATCATGGATACTTCCCACACTTGTTATATTGACCTGTCTATCTTTGTTTCATTATCCAAAGCACGATTAAATAGCTCACCTTTAATAATAAGAGAGATACTTCGGAAAGAACATTTTTAAAGATCTGTACATTTTGTGGCATGTAAATATCTAAACACATCTCAAATTAAAAAAAAATATAAACAAAATGAACAATACCAATAAACACAGGGAGAAGAAAGAATTAAAAATGCTAATGACAGGTTGTATACTTAGGAAGTTGAATTGAGCTTCCTTCTAGCAAAGCTTAGAAGAGGAACATGACTGTTACTTGCCTTTTGGTGCAGAAATATACCTAGAAAGGTCTGTTTTAAGAGTAATATTTCAATTTTTACTCCACCACATCTAAGAATTTGATTTTTATATGATTTTATTTTTTCTTGTGGCAAGAACATTTTTCTCTAGTACCAGGAGTAGAACTCAGGACCTTGTGCTTGCCAGGTAGGTGCTTGTGCCACAGAGCTATATCTCCAGTCTTGTGGCAAGAACATTTAACAGAAGATCAACTCTCAACAAATGATGAAGTGAGGAATTCAGTAGAGTTAGTTTTAGGCATAGTATTACAAAACAGATCTCTATAATTTATTCTCTAGTGAAATTATGTACTCTTGAATAATGGTCATTCACTATTCCAGCCCCTAGCAACTACTGTCACTTGGATGCCTCATTTAAATGGAATCATCTGATATTTGCCCTTCTATGTCTGTTATATCTCGCTTAGAATAATTCCATCTACACCCATTCCCATTGCTGTGTGTGGCAGGATTTTCTTCTTTTAAAAAGTTGAATAGTACTGAATTGAATGTCAGAGGATGTATAATATCATTGTACAGCCACTGCAAAAAATATTTTTAAGGTTCCTCAAATATTAAAAATAGAACTCAATTACAGTGCACCAACCTCACTTCTGGGGATATATCAAAAAGAATTGGCATTAGGATTTGTAAGAGTCAACCGCATAGCCATGTTTATTGCAGCACTGCTCATAATACCCAGGGTATGGAAATAAATTAAATATTCATTAATCATTTAATCTTAATTTAGAACTCAGATGTTCTTATATTGGGCTTCAGAAATGCAAACCTATTTGATGTAAAGGTCCTTCATACTATTGACTTCAGGAGCAAAAGCTTAGTCTCATCAGAAAGTGTTATAACTATCATATGTTTGCCACTCTTGTGTTTGTGGTGGGAAAAGGAACTGATAGGAGCAGATATCTTTTCAGTCTCTTTGAGGCCTAGGAATTCCTATTTTGCATTTATTTTCTCATTAGAATGTTATTGCTTTATATTTATTTGTATTAGAACAGAATTTTAAAACAAATAACTTCATCAGAATGATCCTCAGAAACCACTCTTTGCAAGGAGCTGTCTCTTCTGTGTGGGCAGGACATATTTTACCAGGCTTCAAACAAAACTGTGGATTAAACTGAACTTCTTTTGTGAAAACAGACACGGAGTTGGCACTGCCATATTGACAGACTAGATTCTGTGTACAGTGGCAAACAGATCACAGAGCAGTTGTTAGCTATTTAAATTTGAATCTAGCTATGTCTGTCTTCAGTTGTGTGACCCGCTGCTATCTCAGAATACCAAATTCTGCCTTCTTATACTTACTCCAACTCCCTCGTGTGGACCCTGGTGCTACAGTATTCTGCTTTCACCTGATGGCTATTCCCAAATGTGTAGGCTGTGAGGACTTACGTCACAGCTAAGATAACTGTCTACTTAACAACAACCAAAGGTGTAAACATAGCAAGGCAGTCTAATCTCTCTTATTTTCACTTGGGCCTATGGAAAATCTTCAACTTTTTCACCACTCATCTGTGTACTAACTTCCAAACCTTGTGAACTGCTTCAAAGTCTTACCGTATACACTCCATAAGAGACTCAAAGTAATTATCCAGAGAAACTTAAGGTCTATGCAGCACATGTAAGGCCATATCCTGTATGGCCAGCAGTTGGCCTTTATTGCAAAGCTTTCTGACTTAATAAAATCAAAACTGAGGGCAACTACACATTGAAAAATACTGGCCAGTTTCTTAAGAGTTGTCACAAACTGAGAATGAAATTCACATGCCCTGTTGTAATATTCCAGGAGTACATCTTACAACTTTTTTCTGTTGATTAGTTTTCTTCCTTGAAAATTCCTACTTATATGTAGTTGTACTGTTTTCCATGGCACCAAAATGAAGTGTACTAATTGAACCTCATAAAACATATTTTTCTAAAGATGAACTTACTATACTTAAAAGTCTCAGGAATGAGACTATTTCAGGCAAGAATACACACAGAGAAGTTACTCCTCCTTATAGAATTCATCCTTCTTGCCATGTAGTCAGCAGTGTTCCTTTTGCTTGCATCTAATGAAACATTTTATTTCTTTATTACAACTGTTTTACTAAATAAAGGATCTACTTGGTGATGGCTTCTATTATCCCAGTGATTCAAGTAGGAAACAAAGAATAATCCAAAATGAAAGAAAAAAAAAAGCCTGCTTCATAGAAGCCACAAAGTAACAGTCCATTTATTCTGCTCTTCCTGCCATTACTTCATCTTCACCTCAGCTTTCTGACCTCTAGGCCACTAAACCTCTGGAATATAACCTTTACTTCTAATTTCCCTTCTCAAAGAAAAATAATAGAAATTTAACATTTTGATTATTTAGAGTTTAGAGGTGCTTCTTGTCTTCTATTTTACTAAGGTTCCTTTATTCTAGCTTGCTTTTTGTCATAATGTGCTTATCTGAACTGCATCTAGTTTACCATGTGCTATGCTTCGTGTCTAAATGTCTCCCCAAAGCCTCTTGTGCTCTAAAGCGGTACTTTTGCAAGGTGATTGTATTAGGGGATTTCAGACAGACTAGGTCCAAAAAGGTGGGTCACTGGGGGTGAGGTCCGGAAGGGTTTCTCTCCTTCCCTAGCTTTTCATTTCACTTTCTGTTTCCTTTCACTGTGCCAAAGCAGTCCTCCTCCACCATTCCCCTCTGCTGTATTGCTCTTCCTTCAGCTAACCAACCATGCAAGGACTGCAACTTTCAGCATGAGTTAAAATAAACTTCTCTTCCTTCAAGTTGTGGGTGTCTGGTGTAGTGTGCCAGTAAGGAGGAAGTGACTATCACATAGTGCTGTCTTCAAGATTTTGTGTCTGAATCATTTTTTCTTTCAGCAGACAAAGTTCTAAACATATAAACATTAAAAACTAGGCATAATATTTATTTAACAGTTTTAGATAATGATTCGTTTTTTGCCTAGTATTACAGAATAAAATCTTTCATACTTGTTTTAGGAAAATACTTCCTTCATCAACTATACACATGCTACCAGCATCTTTCCATGAATTTTTATTGTAATCACTCTTCACAGAGGATAACGCTCTTCTCAGTTCCACTCATGTCTTTCAACACTATACATCCCAGGCTCTTTGTCTCTAGCATACTTCTCTTTATTGTTTCATTCTCAGGCTGATTCGATTAAGAAATGCTACCTAGTAAGTCCACTGCTGACTCAAAAACCTCTTCCAACTTTACGCTGTGATCATTACAGAAAGCAAGTAAAAAAATTTGAATCTCCTTCATTTATTCATAAAGTTATGCATTTGCGTTTCATATAAAATTTAGCTCTAACCACTGAGAGGGAGTCATTTCCTTTTATGCTGTTAATTATCCAAAGATATTCATTTTTATGTTATAAAATATAGAGGTAAGAATATGGCCTATAATTTAGAAGTTATAATTAATTGCATAGAACTCAAGACAATTTGATCCTCCAAATTTAAAGACCTAATAAAAAAATGGACATCAAAATCAATAGATACCTGTCAGATGAAGAAATACAAATGGTCAATAAATACATTAAAAGTTCAACATCATCAGTTATTTGAGAGATGTCAACCAAAACAACACGGAGATTCAATGTCACTCTAGAAAGAATGATTACCATCAAGACATCAGCCAGTAACAAATGCTGGTGAGGCTGAGTGGAGAAAAGGATACTGCTGCATGGTTGGTAGTACTGTAAAGTGCTATGACCACTATGGAAATTAGTATGGAGATTTCTTAAAGAACTAAAAACAGAAATTCCATTCAGTCCATCATTCTCCTACTAGGTATCTTCCTCAAAGAGTTAAAGATATCACATGCATACACATGTGTGTAGCAGCACAATTCATGACAGCTAAATCTTGGAAGCAGCTTGTTTGTCTACCAACAGATGAATGGATAAACTTGAGTCATTTTAGGAAAACAGATGTATCTTGTGACCTTAATTTTAAGTGAAGCTAATCAATAGACAAGCTCAAATATCACATGGTTTCTCTTACATTAAAAATGATAAAAATATATATATGTAGAAAAAAGAGAGCCTACATATACTAATTGTACAGAATTAGAGTTTGTCGTGATACTTACATGCATGCATATAATATACTTTGATTCCATCTACCTGTTACTCACCCTGCCTCTTCTCAAAAGACTCTTCTCCTTCTATCATATTCACCTTTCTACTTCTATGCCACCTTAAACCTCCCCGCCCCTCCATTTCACATATGAGAGAAAGCATGTTATATTTGAATTTCTTAGTCTGGCTTGTTTCACTGAACACAATAAACTCCAGTTTCATCCACGTTCTTGCAAATGAGACAATGCTATTCTTCTTTAATGCTAAATACTCCCCTGTGTACTATTTTCCTTATTCATTCATCCACTGATGAGCATTTAGATGGATTCCACACTTTGACTATTGTGAGCAGTAGTGCTATAAATGTAGATATGTGCATATCTAAAACTAGAAGCTTACTGGATTTCTTACAGATGAAACTTCCACTAAAATGCAGTTCTGTGGCAGACATTTGTACTTTCTTTCTCCATAGTTATCTTCTTTTGTAAAGAAGTCCAATATTGCTCGAGTAGACAGCATGATAGTTTTGTTTTAAAAGGTGTGCTCCAAGGAGGGTTTCATGAAGGTTAGCAATACAGTACCTAAGTCAGGCATGCAAGTCCTGCTTGCATTTGCCCATGGTTGGTTTCCTGAATGCCAAGTCAGGTAGTTTTGGCTGCCAGTATAGTTAGAGCATCTTCTAGAGCCTGTCATGGGCAAAATGAATTCTCAGTATTCACTTGCAAGTTTTTGCATAAATCATGAGCCTTACAGCTGCCACAGCCATTGTAAGCCTAAGCAGAGATGTCATCAAGGCACCAAGTGATGGCGGAGGCAGAAGCTGGAACGAACGTGACTGAGCTGCTTAACACGGAGCTGTTGTTGAAAGAAAGTAAATCATTATTTTGTGAAGTGTTTTCTACTGGGCATTGTATTAAATAGTTAAAAACCCCTTATATATAATAAAAAGCATGTTTCCTATTCAAAAAATCTTGAGTCTTTGTTTTACTGTTGAAGTCTTTCAGCTTTCTTGAGCTTTACAATATTTCTATAAAGCCTGCTTAGTTGGACCAGATTTTATACTATTGTGGGAGAGTGTTGGTAATTTTTGACTTTTTCAGTAGAGTCTTTGTGCTCTTAGTGTATATCTATCTCTGTATTTATATCTATCTATATGTGTGTGCATATATGTCAATCTCTATGTGCACATATGTGTGTTATGGAAAGAAGAGCTCTGCTAAGGAATATTAAGTTTTACATTATTTTTCTATTCCCAGACCTGCCTTTTCATTTACTTTGTATTCTGTCAGTTAGGAAATGGGGCCATTACTGAGGGTGTATGTGATAAATTTTCTGAGTTTTAATTTTTAAATAACCTGATAACATAATTTATTGTGTGCAGCAAATGGATTATTACTTTCACGTTTGTTATATTTCTCCTTTACACATTTCTGAGGGAAATAATTGATACAATGAAAACAACTTCTGAGAAAACATATAGAAATTTTGTGAGAGGTTATTTATGTTCTTTAGTTGAGGGAAAAGAAAAAAAGGAGTGTTGCTACTGTACTGTATTAATGAAATAAATAGTTTCAAGTTAAGGTTGCATGGCAGTAGAGTTTGAGATATCATTTTTCAAAATTAAACAATAAACTATGATTAATTTATATTCATTATAATAAGTAGGATTTTTATCATTTACTTTTCTCTGAGCCATTGAGGCAGGGCCTTGTTATGTAGTTCATGCTGTTCTTGGACTCACTATGTACCCCAAACTGGTCTTGAACTTATAGTATTCCTCCGGCCTCAGGCTCTCAAGTGCTGGGATTATAGGCATTTACCACCACACCTGGCTCATGATTTACTTTTAAACAGAACTAGTTCTATTGCATTATTGTTATTTAAAAGTTAACTGTGCCTGTTTTGTGAGTTTCATTTAGTAGCTCTACATTAGTATTACCTGCTTAGTCTAATTATATCATTATCAAATTTTAAATTCAATAATATAATATTTATTTGGATATTAAAAAGGATATTTCCTCATATGGTATTAAAATAATCCTCAATTTCTGAAATAAAATCACCATTTACAAATTCATTGTAATTCATTTTCCCCTTATAACTGGATTGATAAACAGGCTTCTTGACATTATGGGAAGTATGAATCCCAAAGCTCATTTATGTGTATAAAAATTTAGTAGTTAGTGACTTTCTACTCAAATCATAATGCTCACTTCTTCATTTCATACAAAGGTAGATTTGGAACTTATTTATTTCTGTTTTAAATATTTAAATATCTATAACAGAAATGTCACCAGATGCCAGTGCAGGTAAAGGATTATAGTCACACAGCAAGTGCTTTTAGTTAGAACATTGTTTTAGCTACTTTTCTCTCATTGCTGAGACAAAATAACTGACATCCACAGTTAAAGGGGAAAAAGGTTTATTTAGCTCACAGTTTGTAGAGCGTTTAGTCCATAAATGGCTGGCTCCAAGGCAGGGTGGGTTGGCTGACGGGCATCACAGAGGAGACCAGCACATGGAAAGCAGAAGACAGCAACAGCAAGCAAGCAAGGGACCTTAGAAACTTCTTTTTTGCTCCTCTTATCTGTGTAAGGGGTGAGTAGCACTCACAACCTTAATCCTAGTGTCCTTGAGCCTAGCATTGTACCATTAATCAATTCCAGTGTCACACAGTCTAGATCCAGCCACCCTATAAAAGCCCTATGTATGACATCATGAGGCTTTGGGGGGACATCTGGACACAACCCATGACAAGCTTGATCATCTTGTTTCATCCCTCACTATCTTTCCTCTATCAAAACCTTCTCTGATGACAATAATGGAATCTGGAATCATTACAGCTGCAAGAATTTTATAACCCATTTATGCCATCTCTATGCCTCCCACATCTTATGCTGTGATAAGGAAACCGAGACACCAAGAATCCAAGGCATGCAGTACTTTAGGAACTGCAGAGGCTCTGGAAGCCCTGATGTGATTCTAATACTTAGCAATGAATCCTGCCGGGCAGCCTCCGCTCCTAATGGGCCAAGTATGCCATCCAAGTGTCAGTTTGAAATGAATCACCTTTGAAGAACTGCTTGCTTATACAGGTTGAGATGCACTGAACATGAATAAGTTGTTCAAAATGTAAGACTAGTCTTTGTTTAAGATTTCACTTTAAAGCACTTCATGGACTTACTGATAGTCTAACAGTTATGCCAATACATAGTATTGCGTTAGCACCTCTATCAGGGCCCTCTAGACTCCAGGGGACCTGCTCCTAATGATTTAATATTTGGCACAAATTAAATATATACCTAGACACTCTAAGCCCAGCTTATCTAAAACTAAACTTATGATCTAATATTTGGCTATTAAATAAATATATGTGAAATAGGCATGATATCTTCTCCATACAATATTAGCATAAAAATTACTTTTTAATGAACTAAGAGAAATTAGCTATATAATTATCTTAACTATTGTGTGTACACATATATTTATCTTCTATTCTGGATAACTAGTAGGAAGACAACAATATGCAATATATCAATTGCTATGCCTGTCCTACTAACTTGCTTTGAAACTTGGTTTCATGTTATGTGTATCTTTTTTTCTGTTTAAAATACAAAAAACATCTGGATGTCTTAACTCCAACTAGTATAAAATTGGGTTTATCATTATTTCCCATAAACTTATTTCTTCATGCAATAAATATTTACAGAATGTTACTTTGTGTCAGTAGTGTTTTCAAGTCAAAGGTTTCCACATCACTGTATAAAACAACTTCTCTTCTCCCAGAGATTAGTACTGGACGTACTAGTAGACAGCACTGTAAAACTACTAATAGTATAAGAAATGGCAAAAGAATGAGTGGGTAGAAAAGGGGTGGGAGAAATGGTGGAGGAAGCCTCTGGCCCAGTAGGCTACCAAAGACCTCTCTGGGACGATTTGATCATAGATGTAATTCATGTGCCTTTTACCATGTGTTCTTTTGTCTTAGAATTTGATCTAGTCCTTCACAAAGTATTTGTTTTGTGCCTTGTGTTGTAAGGTCAACCGCCTGGTATGATGTTTGGATGAAATAATCAGAGCGGTTGCCCTCCTGGGTTCACAGGCTCATATCAAAAAAATAAAACGTGCATGTAGTAATGACGAAAACAAGGCAGACAGTGGTAAGCGCAGGGTGAGAAAGGAAAAGAATGATCCTCTGCATTAGTCCTATCTTCCTCCCTTCTATTAAAAGGAGGCAGAAATGATGTGATTTTCTCCTTTGAATCCCTTCTCCCACCACACCTTCTCTGCACTGTTTGCCCATGAAAGTCTATGGCAGGTGACAACTGCTGTCCTCAGTGATTGTTCTTTAAGTTGCGCAATAGGAGAGAAAACTATTTTTATGCAAATTAATCAGATCTAAAACCAAATGTAATTTTCCCTCTGAATTCTCTTATCTACCTGCACCCTAGTCTAAACTGCCTCTGCCTTCTGCCTTTCACTTATTTTATCAGTAACCACTTTATGAAAAGGTGATTCTTTGTGCTTCTTTATCATTCTATGCAGACACTCAGGGCACAGGAGCAATCTATGCTCAAGTGTGTAAGTGAAGAAGTGAAAGGATCCCTTTCTGGGTATTGAATTTGGTATTATCTACTGCAGTTATGAAATGGACTTTTCATGACTAAAGGGACTGAAGAAGTAGAGAATTTAAGTAGAAAAAGAAGCTTTTAAAAGGATGTGCAACTTGGATCCCATGGTTATTTTTATTGGTGTGACAGCACTCCCACTTCTAGCGCTTGGGTAGGTAATCATTTTTTCAAGCAGGTAAGAAAATATAAAAGAACTAAAATAATTATGTGCATAAAATATTCTGTCTATGCATTTAAGTACATGCAGGATTGTCTTCTTTTGTGATCCTTTTCAAGTCTCAAGTGTCTCATTTTAAAAGGAATCATTTCAGTTCTTTTTCAGTCAAAAGATTAAACCATTTTAATTTTCTGAGGGAAGAAGCCCCCAAAGCCACATAGACGTTTTTAATCCTGCCCTAATATAAGCTGAATTCTCCAAAATGCCTGCCTCTGAGGTAAACAGAATCCATTAAAAAGTAGTTATTAAACCCTGTGAACAGAAAACAATATTAGAGGCCTAAAAATGATAGCTCTGGGCAATGAAACTCATTGGAACTAGAGTATAGAAACAGGAACAAAAGAAAAAAGAAAGAAAGAAAAGAAAAAGAAGAGGTCCTTTGACATAAAAACAAGATTATGATGAAAAATATGACTAATTAGCATTTTCATTGTTTCTTTCAATAAAAATCTCAAGAAACTTTAAGGGACAAGTAGGGTTATAAAATGAAGCCTCAGGGTAGGCTACCAGATGGAATAATGTACACAAAAATGAAAATGTGTATAAAAATGGAAACTTTACTCTTTATGTAAGCTGTGTACTTCCTAATCATGTTCTCTGAGTATATTTGATATGACTTTTAGTACTTTGAGGGGATTTAATGTTTAAAAGCATAATAAATATTTTGGAAAGTGGTATTCTCTTACAAGTATAATAAAGTCAAGTACAATTGGGCCAAACATCAGAACTTTTTAACATTGTTAACGAAAACCTACTAACACTTCACTAGCTGGATTTTTGTCTTCTCAATGAGCCCCCATTAAGAGAGAATGTGTATATATCAATAGATACAGATAACTTTCTATATTTATAATCATAAATAGATGGTAAAAGAGTTCTAATAAAAATACACATTAGTAGTAAATCACATATATTCAATATTTACAGGGAATTGGAAATGCACTATGCATACTCTGATGTTGGTATAAATGTAAGTGATGTTTCTGTTAAGCTCAGATCCCTCTAGCAATCTCAGAGTTAATATTCAAGAATCATAATGAAGTTTAAATGTAACACAGAACATGTGTTCTGTTCTGATAAGGTTTACTATAGTCAATAAATGGAGTGAAAGATCAGCTTTGGTCTCAATTCATAAAAACCATGTATTGCACTGACAGTTCCACAAAAATGGCCCACAAATTAATGATCATGTTTCCAACAAAAGATACAGATGGAACACTGATTAACTATATGGACTACTGATTAGCTTCACAAACCCTAAAATAACTCTTACTGTACATGTCCTTATTAACCTAGAAACAAACTTTAAATTCTTTTTACAACAGAGTCCTTCATTAAAAGCTTGCTCATATTGCAGTTTCTCCAAGGAAGCTAGTGTTTGGAGTATCTTACCATCTTAAAAACAAAATGACAGTATTAACATCATACATAACTGTTGGTAGTGAGGTCTCAAATACTGATGACTTCAGCTGATTTCTGTTCTACAAGTATCTAGAAGATAGGCTCTTCTGTTCTTTATTCTGGATATTCAGAATCCTATAACTTAAAATAACCTTTAGAATACCACTGGATCTTTTATATATACTTGAATTGTTACCACCCATTATAAATGGTAATGGCACACCATCTCCATCCTTGATTATTTCAAAAAGATCTGCTGGACTTGTCACTTTTCCTACCCAACCCATGATCTGTTCCTCACTCTCCTCATCACTCTTCCCTGATTCTCCTCAGTATCTCAATTATTGGTTTCATCTTACCTAGATCTGACTCATTCTATGCTATGGAGTACTTGACGCTCAGATGTCAGTCATGAACTTACTTGTATTTTCATTTACTTATAGATGGCTTCTTGGTAGCACTGTCTCTACTGTACTGTCTAAATTCCATAATGCCTTTACCTATGAATGATCCTCTCAGACACACTCTACCCTTACATCCTAACAGCCTGCCAGGCTCTCTGAAATAAGAATAGTAATTCTCAACTAACCATTATCATGAACTTGGTTTGGATTTTGTTTTCCATTGTAATTACTGGTTGGATGTGATGAATGCTTATTTAATTAAGGCTAAACTATTAGGTCTCTCAGATTCTGACCTTTAACCACACAACTCTGACTACTGCAGGCTAAATACCTCAGAAGAAGGATTGCAGTATCATTTTCAGTTCTTATGTACACTGGAGTTACTAGGGTGCTTTTTTTTGGCCGAATGGGGATTGAACTCAGGTCCTTGCACTTGCCAGAGAAGCGCTTATTCCACTGAGCCATCTTCCCAGCCCCAAATAGGAATTGAGATAAACCTTTTATTTTATTTTTTATTTATTTATTTTTTTGGTGGAACTGGGGATTGAACTCAGGCCCTTGTACTTGCCAGGGAAGCATTTACTCTACTGAGCCAGCTCCCCAGCCCCGCCTCTTTTTTTTTTTTATTCTGTGTTATAGCAGCTGGATTCACTGTACTTTGTAACATACATATGGGGAAGAAATGTAAGAAAACAAACTTGATTACCAAGGAAAATGCTAGTACAGTATTTACCAGAGAAATGTAAATCATTAGTGAAGAATTTGTTAACTTTTTAATTCATCTTCGATATCTTGCAGTACATTTATCTAAAAAGGAATCAACTTATAATATTTAATAAATTAAAGAAATATGAGTTTGTAATCAACATAAGAATTCATATGTATTAAAATTAATGACTGTAGCATTAAGCTATGCAGAAGAATACTAACAGGCATTCTGCAGCCTAATAATCTCATGGTTTAAATACTACTAGACACCAGTGTGGGTGCAATTACATTCAGTGATGGAAAGCAAAGCATGGTGGAACTCAATGAAGCCTAAAGTACACCTAAATAAAGTGAATAGATCTAAAATACATATTCAGGTAATAATAAAATAAATTCTATACAATCATGGAAAGATAATAACAAGGAAGCATTATAATCAAGATCCTAGAGCTAGGTCAATAGCTTGGTGGTCCAAGTGCCTGCCTGGCAAGCGCAAGGACCCGGGTTTGACCCCAGTACTGCATGCTACCCCCAGATATGCTGGCCCCGAAACTGGGTATGGTGGTACACACCTGTCATCCCAGCACTGGGGAGCCTGAGATAGGAGGATCACCATGAATATGAACTATGTAGTGAGACCCTGTACCAAATAAATAAAGATTAAAACAAAAGATTCAATAAAAAAAATCAAAGAAAATGAATAAAATGCTTCACTCCCTTCACAAAAGAGTCAGCAAGCTAATTCCTATCTAGCCTATTATAATGCTATGACAAACGAGTTCATTGAAGGATGAATAGAGCGTTATGAAAACATAATAACCTTAGAGGTCAGTCTCATTCCTGACATCTTCAGTTCTAACTTCCTGCAATAGGCCGGAGATGGAAATAGGTATGTGGCAGATGGGAAGTCGCTCTGCAACTCGTTCTTATAAATATTCCAGAGACTTAAGCATATGCTTCACCTTATCGTGCATTCATCATCAAGAAACAGTAGAAATTCAAAAATAATTATAAAATGAAAAACCAATGAACTTTGTAACAGAATTGAACAATTTGTATTAATTTCCAATAATTAGATGAAAACATTGAATGATTTGATGAAATTTGATATTTTTAAAAAAAATATATTTGGTTGTTACAGGGTCTCACTATGCAGCTTGGACTCATAGTGATCCTCCTGCTTTCAGCCTCCCCAGTACTGGGATTATAGGTGTGTGCCACTACACCTGGACTCTGTGGCCAGCTCAGCCCACCCTTGGGGCCGGTCCCTGTGCTTGCTGACCCTGATGAAAGACTTCTAAAAGAAGGTAAAGAACGCAAAATATCCAAAAAAGCTGCAAGAAAAGCAGCTTTGACAAGGATAAAAGGGAGCTTTGAAGCTTCCATTCAAAGATAAAATGGCATGAAATTTCAGTAAACAATAATTATAAAAATTCAATGAAAATGCAACTGCTTTCTAAAGTGATATATAATGAGAACATATCTATTTTGAAATCAACTTGATTATAAAGACACACTTCATGAGAAAAGAAAAACTCCAACACTAGCATACACATCCTTGGTAGAATATAAGAAAAATGGATTAATACTATCATTGAGCAGTTTGGCTTCACGAGCATAAGATATTTATCAAACTGTAGTACTGGAAAGCTATATTTGAAAAATTACCTTTAAGTTGTGGCTGTATATTTTAATAAAAATTGTTAAAATTTAATAACAGGAGGGGTTAGAATGTTTACTTGAAAGTATTTGTATAACAAAATGTTCAGAATATAACTATGTTAATCCCTCATGAAATTCTATATAACATTTAATATGCCTAAACTTTGTATTTTTATGTTTATGTATTTATTTACTTTCCATCAATTTACTTTTGTGAACTGATACTAGACCCCAAGGATATAAAAACAAGGATTTTCAAAGATTTTAAACCTAGTGTCTAAATCTAGACTCAGAGTCAAAGAATCTATTGCAATGCTAATGTAATAAAGGACTAAGATATATAAAGGCTCTTAGTACGCTTAGAGGACCACCTAGGTCAAGTTGATGTGATTTTTATGTGAGGATTTCCCACAAGTGTTTTCTTTACTGAGTTTTGAAGGGAAAATTCGAGTTAAAGAAAAAACTGTAGAAATGGATGGGAGAACAAGTATTCAACATTTGAAAATTCTTTGTGGTTCATGATGCCTGTAGTAAAAACTGATGATGTCTGCCATCACTGAGTCACAGAGGGCATTTTATGCCATACCGAGGAGTTGGGATTTGTTTTGTAGGTCAGGAGTAACCACTGAAAAATTGATAGCAAAGAAATGACATCATAAAATTTGCATTTTGGATGCATTACGAAGGGCTGATTAGAGCAGAACAAAATGAGAGCCTAGTAAGAAGGTCCTGGAACATTTCAGTGATAAATGATAACAGAGGGCAGGAGGATGGATTTGATATTTATGAAATTAATACTTTGATAATCAAATAAGAATGCTGGTTGAAGTAATTGAATACATAAGGATTCCCTGATTTCTACTTTGTGTCCCTGGTTAGCTGCAGGTGTATGCTGTTAATAAGAAAATTAAAGAAGAAAAGCAGATTTTGAGAGAATGACAGTTTTGAATATGTGAGGATTGAGGAAGTTATAAAATGTCCATTTTTTGTTACAACTAGGATTCTATTCTATTGAGAAATTTGGAGCTCCTAAGATTATAATATTAGTTTGGTTGTACTGCCATGACAAAATACAGGAGCTCCTAACTTACAATGGGGGTATGCCTCAATAAATCCATTATTAGATGAAAATATCATAAATAAAAAATGCATCTCACTTATTGACCATCAGAGTGAGCAATACTATACTTTTAGAATGTCAGTTCTTTACCATCATGGTCACATGGTGTACTAGGAGCTGTAATTTGTGACTACTACTGAGTATGGTGGAAATCACTGTACCACATAGCACTACCTGGGAAAACGTATAAATTAAAAAGTCAAAGTACAGATTCTATTGAATATATACCATTCTTGCAGCTTTGTAAAGTAAAACTGATAGTTTGAGGATGGCTTGCATCACAGAAAGGCTAGCCTAAAGAACAGAAGTCCATTTCTGTTCTGAGTATAAAGGCTAGAATGCAAGATCAAAGCCCAAAGTCCAGCTTGTTTGATTTCTCTTGAAGTTCCTTTCCTGAGCTCGTGTATAGCTTACTTTTTGCTGTGCCTACACATAATCTCTGTTCTACAGACAGATTTACATGCTTGTTGTTTCTCTGTGTGGATGTCTCCTCTTTAAAAAAACCAACCAGATTGGATTGGTATTTATTTTAATGGCCTAATTATTATTTTCCTAAACATCTTTTTCAAATCTCAATCTCCAATTACAATCACAGCCTCAAGGTTTGGGACTTAAGGCTTCAACTTCAACTTCACAACCCATCCAGAAACAAATCTGATGTGCACACGGATTTGACTCACTGATTATAGGTGATAACTGAGGAAACATTATCATAGATAGTATCACATAAGGAAAATGCAAATATTAGGGAGAAAATGTGGCTGAGAATGACTAAAACATTACTACAGAAACAGAGAGTTGTTAATAGAGGGGCAAGAGGGGTCAGACACTTAGGAGAGAATTGTGCTATTAAAAAAAAAACCCACAGGCCTTTCAATAGCCAGGCTTGGTCAATAGCTTTAATTACTCTGAAAATATCACCATGGTGTCTGCAGTGTATCCAATGACTGTAACAACAAAGAGTGCGCCGACAACCTCAGCGAAAATGGTTTTTGGAGTAGAATGTGAAGTTGTGAGTGGATGAGTGTTGGGGGTTAAAATTTCTCTTTTAAGTGGAGTAAAATCCTTTATGAAATTATTCAATATAAAGAAGGAAAGGAAGGTGAAAAAGGATTCCAAGTCTCTCTAAATGAGTATATCCAACTATTATAATGAATCACTAGAGATAAACTGGTTTAACATATTGTAGCAAGAGAGGATAATGATAAAGTGAGGTTATTCAGGAGGCAGGAAGAGATCAAAATAAGAACATGGATTAGCTCTGAAGTAGCTTCATGATTGCTCTTTGAAGACAGGAGGGCCACAGGTGAGAAGTTTGTTTCTCTGTATGTATATATTTTTGGTTTTCTGAGATAGAGTCTCCCTGTATAATTCAGGCTAGTCTTGAACCCACACTGTAGTCCAGTCTGTCTTTGAACTCAAGATGGTTCTACTGCCTCAGTCTCATCAGTGCCGGGATAACAAGTGTGCATTACTATGCCTGGTATGAGAGAATTTTAGTACAGGTAAATGTGCAAATCAGAGGGAGGCAATAAGTTGAGGAAACTTTAGTAGATGCATTTTGAAGTGGGAAAGGATTAACTAAATCATTGGATCATGGTTGTACAATTCTTTTTTTTCTTCCTTTCATGTTCTGTGGAACTTGAGTGGAGAAGTAGTCTGTTGGGATGATGCAGGCTGTATAGCCAGGAGTGAGGTAGGCAGATAAAGGGGCAGAGAATGTTAACAAGATAGTGGCTGAAAGTGGGCAACACTGTGTAGGCTGAGTAGGAACAGCAATAAAGCTCTGATGGGAATGGCAGTTTTAGTAAATCTGTGAGTCAGAACACTGGAGAAAGTAAAGAAGTCAAGGAAGGTATTTAAGACAGGAATGATATGGCACAAGGAAAAGATGATTTAGATTAGAACCTTGGCAATTTAACAGAGCAGGTGTGAGACCCTGCTAAAAAAAAAAACAAAAGCAAAAACAAAAACAAAAACAAAAAACAAACAAAATAATCCCCCAAAACTTAAAAAGAAAAGGAGAGCAGAGGGTATATTTGTAACTGATTATAAGTTCCCAGTTGAGATGGTATAGTATCTGTGGATGGTGGCAGAGGAGTTGAAGGAATGATTATCAGAACCCAGAAAGTCAATAAGCTTCACTTTAATCAGGATGCACAGAGAAAATCTTCTAGAAGAGTGTGAGATGTGGTTTATAGATGAGTTTTTTTTGTTTTTTTTTTTTTTTAATATGTGACAGGGTGGCAGGGAAAGGAAGCTTGAGACTGCCCAAGGTTGAATGGCTTTCTATATTCAATTTGGAATCTCTCAGTTACAAATATATACCCTGATGTTTCAAGCTTCTATTTACCACTTATAGAGGAAGTGACTTGCCACCTACCTGGGAAATGACTTGGTAGCATTTGTAGAGAGTTGATGTCTTATGTAAAGCCAGGAATATTACCTGAGTAGCTCCTGTACCTAGTACTTCAATTGGTCAGCTTTGGTATTCATGAGGAATCTGATGGCTATTGTACTTGATCATCCAATTCAAAAGGAAGCTTCCTCATCTTATGAAGATAGGCAAATTTGCAATACACAAAGGTAAAGAAGTTAGAATGAACAAATTTATGTAGTTGGAAGAAGAACAAAAGTTTAAACAAATATAATTATAGTTTAAATCACTGGTTGACAATCTTTTTAAAGGTGATAACATCAGCAATTTATAAAGATTCCTTCGAAAAAGTCAAAACCTAGGAAAGTCAGAGAGGGATAAATCATGATTTTGTAGTGAACTTCTGACGTTACTCCTAAATACAACAGACTTTTGGAAAGATTGGTGGTAATTTCTCAGAGTGGCAGGAATGAGAATCTACTTAGCAAAGAACCCTTGGGCCTGAAAACTCAACCATTTTCCCTATTTGGGAGCTCAACAATGTCTGGCGTTAGAGAATCTAAGGAAAGATAAATGAAACAAAATAAAACAAGTCAACTAGCACAACATGTGAATAGTAAAGATGAACGTGCATTTTGCATTTTATCTCTCAGGAATGATCTAAAATGGAAGCCAAAAAAACCTCTATATAATTGTGAAAAGTGACATTTGTTTTTGGACAAAAAAGCAAGTTGGAGAAACTTTCAAGTCAAAATGGAGTGTAGTAGTGACTTTCTAAATTCCGAGGACTCTTTGGCCTACACAAAGCCTAAGTATAACAAATACATCTTTACTTTAGAGGCAATAGATTCACCTTTTGAAGCAGATTCCACTAGAAGTAGATATAAACTTTCCCCCTAGCTTTTAGGGTTGTTGCTATTGCATGTGTCAGTGTATATGAATTTAATGCTGACAAATGTACCATGGAAAAAGCATAACTTCTCAGAGCGTTAGTGTGGACTAAGTGCTCAAAGTGTCCTCCTAGACACTTACTATTTCTGCAGCCTTCACAATTCATGGAAGTTCAGTGAGATGACTTTGCCTCTGGAGAGTGCTATCTCTATATTCCACACCTCATTGAAGCTTGGAGTTTGGGAACTCGTTTAACTTTTGTCTTGTCCTTTTCAAGTTGGAGATGGTGAGTGTAGCTAGTTTTGCAGTGGGGCATCTCTATGTCCCTCTATCCAAGGCGGAGCATGGTACCTGCTATGCAGAATGACCCCTTGTTTTCTTATATCCAGACTGCCAAGTAAATAAACAGTGGAAACAATCACTATCCCTTTTCTTTTTTAATTCTACCAATCGATCTCAATTCTCTTTGTGATATTATTCTAGCAGTTTAAAAATCATAAGGTTCTTTTAGAAGTGAAATACATACCAAGTTTATATTCTTCATTATAGTATAACTTAGTTGACCTTGGAGAAGGACACTGGTGATCCTCAAGGTATTTATTTGAATGTTATGAATTTTACTTTTGAGTAATTCATTATCATTCAGACTTCTGTTCTAAGTATGTGTAACAATGAGGCAAAATTCTTACTTTTTCCTCTCTAAGAAAAAAGGAAGCTGAGTAGCTCTGCTTATTAAATCCTATTTAGTTGATTCTGCTAAGATCCATTTTGAATGTCTTAATATTTTACAATTATTATGCCTTCCATAAAAAGAAAGAGCTTTATTAATCCATTTATACACTGAAGTAGACAAAACTGATTGTTAAAAGTTGTTTGAGAAGAGCTTTTTAGAGACAGGATAATCTATAAAACATGTTTAAAAGGAACTGATCAAATTTTGCAGCTGGTCCTGGATAACAAAGAAAAATGCCAATGTAGTGAAAGATGAAAACTGAAATGATTTGGTAGCTCTATCATCATAAATATCAGCGAGCACTGTAATTTTAATGTTGCTGAAATTGGCACTAGGGCATTATTGATTTTCTGTATCATCTAATGGTTTCCTGCAAATATCTTTTATAAAAATGCATTATATGTCTCCTTAATAATCTTTTCTCGAGTCATATACTACCAAATCCTGCAGAGTACTATTCATTCTACAGTAAGTTAAAGTCATTAACCACATTTCTATTAAAATTTTATTACACTTAAACTAATACCCTGAAACTGATGCAATGTAATTTTACTATTTGTCCAACTACCATGATTGTTTCATGACAAGAAACATTTTAAAAACCAGAAAAAAATCCTAAAAGTATAATTAGAATTTATGAAAATTTGTTTTTTTGGCACACCTAATGCGGGCCTAATTATGTCAAAGGTCTATTGTTACAATGGCTCTCTTTTTCTAGGGATGCCTTCCTCGTTTCTTCCTTGGTACTTTTCACTTGGGTAAAACAGATATTCTCATTCATGACCTATGTGAAGTGTATATTAATTTTGTTGAATTCCCAACTGTTTTACATCTTGTCATAGAAGAATTACTGTATCACACAGTGTTGGAAAGATACAGATAGAAGATAATTACTGAACTTTAAGTTACTACTGATGTGTGAAAATTTCAAGGAAGAAAACCTATTCATTTTGATAATATAGGCATACCAGTTAAATGCACAACCCATCCCATGAAAATTTTATTCTTAGCACAATTTTTTTCCCTAGTCAACCATTTTTCAACAGTGCTTTGGTGAATTTGGATTTTATCCTTGGGCTTATGTGATGCACATATTTTATTTTTTTAATGTGTGTGGTTGTCACAGAGTCTCACTGTGTAGCTTGGATTCATAGTGATCCTTCTGTTTTCAGCCTCCCCAGCGCTGGGATTAACAGTTGTGCGCCACCACACCTGGCTTCTGTGGCTGGCTCAGTGCACCCGGGGGCAGGGCTGGTGCGGCATGTGGTGCCTGGGATTGAACCCAGGTCCCTGAGCTTGCTTAAGCTTGCCTAGGCAGGCGCTTTAGTATGCTGAGCTATCTCTCTTGGTCCCCAATGATACACATTAATATGCATGTACTTCTTTTGGATTACTCAGGTATAGTAATAAAGGTTTTAGTTGTGGGACATTTCATGTATGCTGTATTTCTCTTGTTTGGGGCTGTCAGTTGTCTTTGGTCTTAGAGGTCGCCTTTACTATCTCACACCTCAGAAGATTTGTCTTTCTTTGGAGGGAAATAAACTGAGAACAGACTCTACTGACATGTCTGTCTGGCCATCCTATCTTTGTTCTTTTTTTACTTCTGCTTTCTTCTTTTTGTGAATCTCAAAAAAAGAGAAATACTGGATCTATTCATGTCTGCTGAGCAGAAAGAGAAATTGGATGGTTATGAGGTTAGCTATATTTGGTTAAAATCTATTTTTAGATGAAAAGAGACTCACAGGGAGTTCTCTAATACTTTTAATATCACTCATGGAAATGGAATATAAAGCTGACGGCTCATCTCACCCATTGTGGTGCTTCTTAGATGTTTAAGAATTTAAGAGGACACACATGTGCTGAGATCACTGTGCTGTGTGTCCTTAGCATAGTGATTTTTAGATGTTTCCATGATACAGTATAGAGTTCATGTTCTTTCTTATTATTGTAAGGAATTAGAGATGTGTGTAGGACAGCAACAACATGCCACCCCATGGGGATCTACGATGGCTGCAAGGATCCTGAGACCACTCTGAATCTGTATGCAAAGTGCTTCTAGGTGTGTGCTTCTGCAGCCCTTGGGAAGTTATGTAGCTTTTACTTGACTCAAATGCCTGCCCCCAGTTATGAATCTTTGTAAAGAGGGCACATTACACTAAAGAGCCACACTAGGTTTTCCTTAATGACATTTAATATCAGAAATCAAAGCATATCCACTTGCTGTAATAAAAGATTTGCTCCAGCAGAGGGAAAGGTGGCTAAGTTTAAAACTGGTCCACTATTCCACATCCAAGGAGGTGGCTGATGGAAATTCAGCTTTTGAATTACTTCATTCTTATGGAGTCTTTTGCATAATTTATGCTCTTTTTACACTGTTTCTTTCTGTCTCCCCATTCAACACACTTTTTTCAGTTTTTAATTTGCCTCTTTCTGTGTATAGTTTAAAAAATTCAACTAGGGAATCGAGACTTCCTGAATAAGTTTGGCTCTAAAGTTTCCTTACTATAAGTTTCCTAAATATTGAATTAAAAAAAATTAAATAATCTATTAGTTTTTCTATTGGATTACCTAGAGATACTAATGGGAGGGTCAGGTAAAAAGAGGTGGATGGAAGTGCAATCTGTGAGGGCACCTCGGGTGCCAGGGGAGTGCCCATGTGCCTAGCAGCACACCACCAACTCAGCAAGCTTGGGCTTGGATCTGGGGCGGGGATCAGGTGTCATCCTGTCCCGCGTGACTTACGCATGCCTCACAGTCTGGACAGGGAGCCAGGAAATGATAACATTCTCACCTGCACATATGCTTATTTCTTCTTAAGTAAATAGGGGCAAACTTCCAATGTGCAGCTCCTGGGGTCACCTAGAATATCATTCATATTCTGTGGCCCTGATTTCGGAAACTGTATTTGTGTTAGAGACCTGCTTTCCCCAAGTAAAATAACTGCATCTTCTCTGTTAACATCTTTAGAAAATAGCTTGGTACTTGACACAGAATAGATACTGGAAACTGGCCAAGTATATTTCTCATTCCCAAATGGTGAGGATTCCCTTTTTCTCCCAGTTGATTGTGGTCTATTAATTTTTTTTTTCTTCTATTCCATTGCTCACGATGTATTACCCCTTACCCCAACACCAAAATGGCACACTTAACATCAGAGCTTACAATTTGTCACAAAGATTAATATTTGAGGTATTATTTGTAAAAATAGGAACCATATGTAAAATATTATCTGTAATTACTAATGGAGCAATTGCAAATTCATCCTTGATTGGGTAAGCATGCTTATAGATGATTTTTCCATTTGTTATTTGAACAACTGTGCTTGTAATAAGCAGACATAACCACAGAAAGATCCAATCTAGTTTGATCATTGTAGCACTACCGAAGAAAAGGAGATGGGTTGTATGAGTCAATTATCGTAAAGAGAATGGAACGTAAATGACTCCAGTGATTTCTTTTAGATTAGTATAAGCAGCGCAGAAAACCTCCCAATTTCCCTTCTTCCTCCTTAACTAATTTTATGTGTGTTTTATTGCTAGCAAGTTCATAGGCATACACAACACCTTTCCCTCACACACTAAGGGAATAAAAGCTGTTGACAATATTTGGAAGAAAATAAAGGCCTGAAATCTGTTTTTATGTTACACAAACATACAACTCAGTAAAATGAAACCAGTTAAAGAGAAATTAACTCAATTTAGCTACTGAAAAGTACACTGGTATATCAAGCAATGTTGTATGTGTAAAACACATTAAGCTTGGGAATTGCCTTTGAGAGGCAAATGTCATGTTCAACTGAAGTATCTGTTATGTTTTGAAACATAAAACTACAGAAGGACATAACTATGAACTCATCAACCAACTCATAAGCAAAATTACACTATTTCAGCAATTAGTCAATAGTTTATTTTACTATGACTATATACAAAGGTAATTCTTCTGACTCTAGCTTGCATCTAAATATTCATTTTTTTGCAGTATTACCTGAGTGGCAAGATATAATTTACAAACCCATGACGCTGACATGACACAAAACTCAACTTTTCTGGAAAGATGAGCAGCATTAAATTACTAACATAATGGTCAGAGTGTCTAGATAAAACATGGAATCAAAGGTTAAGGGCTAAATGAAAACCAAGGATTCATGAATTCTGTTCTCCTACACTACTTTCCTTTGCACGTGTCCTTCTAATTGTGCTTGTGCTTGAACACCTATTTTACAATTTCAAAGTATGGACAATTATACTCTTTGCTAGTGCTAATTCATTATTATCTTTTAACTACTAATGATAAATATGTGTTTCTTATAGTTTATTTCTTCCTCTCACCTTTTCTTTCTACTTTCCTTCCTCTCTCTTTTTTCTTTTCTTCTATGAAAGAAGTTATCATATAAATTTTACTATGAGCATAGCAGGGCATTACATTCAAAATATAAAGATACTAATTTGGATATCAGTCTTATATATAAAATTATATTCAAAGATGTTGATGATTCATTTTCTTTGAGGACTCATTTATAAAATATTTTGAGCAAGGACAAATAAACACATCTTTAAAAAGTAGTTGTTTGTAAAACAAAAGACATTCAAGATGGTATCTTACCATCTTGGGCTAAAAGTTAAGTGCCCAACAAAAACTAAAACACTACTGCAATAGAAATTGCCTGATAATCATTCAGACATCAAAGTGTGTGTGTGCATGTGTGTGTGTGTGTGTGTGTGTGTGTGTTCACAAGCCTGTAAATTCCGGTGTCTGTACTTAAAAGGGGCTTTGGTGATGAAAGGAAGGCCACAATGATAGTTCATTAAAGATCAGGCAGACATTAACTCACGTGCATTGACTTCTGCTCTCCTATGCAAATGTCCTAGAACTATCGCTGGATCACTGAGCACAAGTGCTTTAAAGTGTGTATAATGGTCAGGAAGCAAATTGCTGGCTCTTGAAAGACATAAAAGCAGATAGACACCGAAGGTCAAGAACTTTTGCAGAGGGTGTGTGTATGCTACTCTTGCAACCATATTAACCTGGGATTTAATTTGCAATATAACAAGTGAAAAACTGTCATGTTACAGAAAATTAATCATATACTTGTAAATACATGTATGCCATAAATGCATTTTTATAAACAGGAAGAGTGAAGTTTAGGGACATGAGAAGAATAAAATGGTGGGGGAGAGTGGTTATCTAATCCATTAAACATTGTGTTTTTTCTACAACTAACCAATTGTCAAGAAATAGAAGGTCATGATATATAGGGAAATAAATGATCCATTTTTAATTGCAGAATCCTTTTCACATTTGCTTTTGTTTCATTTACAGAAAAACAAATTATTAGGTAGCTTTCTTTATGTGATCTTTGTTTCTTTTTTAGAAATTAAAAAGACAACCATTTTAGTTATAAGACTGAGTGTATGATGGTCACTGTACCTAACTGGAAGAAAGACTAGAATGTGAAGAAGACAGTCAAATCTTGTTTCTGTCTTGGACAACATTTACAAAATTAAAAAAAAAATCAGATAATTAAGTTATAAGTAACAGTACATCATGCCCCTATGTTGAATTAGAGGGGAACAAAACTTATGTTCCTTGTAATAGTTCAACCATGACCATCCATGATATCTTAATCACACCAAACTTATATTAGTTTTGTTACTTTTTTTGTTTTTCAGAACTGAAGATTGAACTCAACCCTTGCACTTGCCAGGGAAGCATTTATTCTACTGAGCCATCTCCCTGGCCCCTTGTTACTGGTTTTCAACCTGGTAGAAATTAGTTTTCTAATTAAATGACTTGTAGATTTACCTACTATTTTTCTTATGATCTGCAATCAACACTACAGTATAACATTTTAAGCAATGGGAACTTTCACAAGTACAATAGCAAACATGCATTTGCCAGTCATGCTCTACTACTGTAGGCGCAGAATCTAAGTATGTTACATAATTCCACATACAAATGCTTCTTTCCAGGTGGTACCTCTGGTAGTACCATGTTCATTAGATTTAGGTCTCTGGGAAGGGGACCACGTGGTCGCATCATCTGCAGCAGTAATTGTGACTCACAGTCATAGTTAGTAAGGACTTTGGAAGCGGAAGTTCTCCTCCATCAGTTCTACTGTGGGCTAGACTGTAGCCCAGATGCATTTGTCCTAGAGACCCTCCACATAGTTCGGTATAGAGGAAGACATCACAGGGCTAGAAGGAAACCCTGAAGACTCTCAGGGGAATGATCTTCTCTTTCTCAGGTCCTTCCCCTCCCTGGGGACATATTTGCTTCTTATTTTCCTCTCACAATCTCTGAGTTTTAGACACCTAAGACTTCACTTACTGTCTAAAATCTACCCTAGCCAAATTATTTATTCAGATAGTTATATACTGAGAATTATTGCATAAATAGTAAGGGTTAGTAATTCCAATCCCTATGTATGGCTACCTTTTTTGTGACATTTAGGTTTAAAAATCTTGTTAATCTTTGTATTTCCTCAGTACTCATGACAGTTCTGGTACAGATTGATCTCACAGCACCTGCTTTATGCCTCGTGTGTTAAATGAATGTGTAAGTGTAGAAGGAACAGCCCTCTACAGACAGCATTCTTGTAACACAGTATTTTAATGTAAGGCAGTAAGATTATTTTACTAATTAACAAGAGATTAACTATTACAGCAATGGAAACCAAATCAGGATAGCAGCATGTCAAGATGACTAGCTGAGCATGTGATGGTGTTGCTGATTTAGATGATGACTTAATTTTCCATGACATTATGGAGAACAATCATAGTTTAAAATACAGTGTAGAAAACTTGGCCAAATGAGAGAGCATGACCTTATTAAAACAAGTTTGGATACTTTGTATAATCTTCGTTTCAAGCATGTATGTGAATTGCTTCCTCTGATACCCAAACTCCATAAAACCCAACAGACACTATATATCATATTTTCCAGGTTACATTTATTTGATTAAGACAGAAGTTTCTCACCTGTTTCTGTGTTTCTGGCTTATTGTGCCTCTGGTCTGTGTTTAACCCTTAAAAGACTGCAGATGGAGTTATGTCTAGATGTGGGTAAAGGGAAGAAACCTGGACGACTCAGTCTCTCACTCATTTGGAGCTTCAGCTGTCACTACTGATAGGTTTTCTTCTTGAAAAATTGTTTTCTCTTGTGTGAAATATCAAACACCCATGTGCAATTTTCCTCACGGCACTGGATTAGATGTATTGATCAACTTGTTGGAAATGTGCAGAAAGCATTAGATAAGTCTGAGTTTGAACACCTATTTATTTATTTATTTATTTATTTTGTGTGTGTGTGGCCAGCTCAGCCCACCCGGGGGCGGGGCTGGCTGGCATGTGGTGCTGGGGATTTAACCGCGGTCCCTGTGCTTTTGCTTAGCTTGTTCTAAGTAGGTGCTTTAGACCACTGAGCCATCTAAGCAGCCCTTGAACACATTTTTTGAAGTTTTACAAGCTGAAATAGGAATACTAGCGAAATCCTTCTGACTGTATCTTACTGGCCAAGAATAAGCTCAAGTAATACAAATCTGCATAAATCCATCCATTATTTAAAACCAGGACAAGTCAAAGCACATGGCTGATGGGGATAATTTAAGAGTATAATCTTCAGTACATCAAAGGTCAACTATGGTTCCAAATGAGGGCCAAAATCATAACAAAGAAATTCTGACATATTAAACACATATGTATCCCTGTTTTCATATCTATCAGGACAAAAAAATCATTTGCCTATTCCTAATAACAAGGGTTCAAATTATCCTTCACTGTTTTTGACTTAGCTTTTCAAAAAAGGCTGTTGCATATTCTATATAAATAATGTTCCCAATATTAGCAATAAGAATGCATACACCTGAATTCTACTTCTCTGTCTATCTGGTCCAGTAACAATTTCCTTTTGTCACTACATGGTTATTATAATTATTACAGCTGCTTATTTCTTTACATGACTCCTTAGCCACCCCCCCTAAAAAATGACATTTTCCTTCTCTGAGCAAGCTCTGCTACAAAGCTATTTCTCTCTGCCCTTTTGGTATAAAGAAGCTTTCTTTGGACATAAGTTTGCTGTATTTGCATGTGTGGCCCAGAGGCCTCCTACAGTCTCAGCTGGATAGGTCCCTGGGAAAGGGAATAGCTACCATGTCACATTTTATGATGAGGCAGCCAGATTGTTGTTCCCCTTTATGTACCTTTAGTCGTTCTGCACGAGGGACTCCCTAGGGTGAACGGAGAGATAAATGAGGTGTTGAGGGGAATAATAATTTTGCACAAGGTGAAAGGATAAAGAGAAAGTAAAAAACATTTGTGCTTAGCCACAGGATAAGTCACATTAATTAGTCTGTGTATGACACAACTCCACAATTGGAAATGAAATTTATGAAAAGAGAATCATTAAATGGATACACCTCATAGATAAATATCACTTGAGTGCTACACTTCACAGCCTTTCCACATTGTATAAAAATTACTTCATTTTTCATGACCTTATTAAAACACATTATGGGGATACACTTGGATATGAATTCTAAATACTTAATCTCAGCATGCTCTGTGTATTTAAGACATGATGAAAGATCAATTTCTACAATTTTTGATTTAGGCATTTGCCTTACAGTGACAAATCATGAAAGGACATAGTCTTCTATGGTTCATTTAGTAAAATATGGTACTGTGAGTCAAGCGCCATTCAGGTTAGTGTTGTGCATAATCTAAAAAGCGTGTGCCTATATTTACCTCTAACAGATAGACTCAAGCATTTTCTACTTGTTCATTTTCTGATTCTGCTCAGTTTAGAATACTGCAGAATGCTGCATTGATAGGTATACCACAGCTGAGAGCTACGAAGGCCAGGCCAGCCTCGGAGAGAGATACACGCTGTTAGGGAACTTCCTTTAATATTTAGTACAAGACACAGATAATCCGTAAGTAGCGAAAGAAAAGTTAATAGAATAGAAAACATTTCTGTTTGTTGAAATAATTCTGAAAAGCCTAAATTAAGTATAATTTAAACAAATGAAAGAGAAAAGTATATATATTGAGCATATGTAATCAAGGTATAGGTTTTTTTCTTTAATCTCCATCTACTGTATATTTCTATTGATTAGTTATATAGACATAATATTTAACTAAAATATAGGTAATTCTTCAAATTAAAACGGTAACTGTTTCTAATGTTTTATTTTTCTCACTGATATTCAACTAGTTATTTTTAGATTGTAGGGGTTTAAAATATACAAACTAATCAAATTTAAGGGTAAAATTTAGTTTTATTGGGCCAGTCAAATAGCTCAGCAGGTTAAAGCACCTGCAAGCAGGCACAGGGGCTGGGGATTCGATCCCCTGGTGTGCCATGCTGGCCCTGCCCCTGGGGTATGCTGAGACAGCAATTGATTGCAAGTTCATTTTTTTGTTTGTTTTTTGCGGTACCAGGGATTGTACTTAGGACCTTGCGACTGCCAGGCAAGCACTTATTCTGCTGAGCTATCTCCCAGGCGAGACAGCAATTGAGACTGGGTGTGGTGGTGCGCCTGTAATCCCAGCTCTTGAGAGGCTGTAAACAGGCAGATCATTATGAGTCTGACCTAGTAGTGAGACCCTGAACACCTATAGACCCTTCCTTAAAAAGAAAATAAATAAAAATAAATAAAATAAAATTTAGTTTTATTTCCAATGGCTTTCTACTTTTCAATTTTTAACTACACTTAGAATTGACTGCTACATACAAATATAAAATTGTACCTAATTATGGAATATTGTGATATTTTGATATGTGCATTAACTGCAGTCAGTTAAAAGTATTTGTTCCCTTAAACATTTATTCACTCACAATCCTTTTCTCTATCTTTTTTTGTTTTTGTTTTTTGTTTTGTGAGAGAAGGTCTCACCATGTAGTCCAGGCTGGCCTTATACTCATTGTGTAGCCCACATTAGCCATGAACTTAAGCAACTTAAGGTGCTCCTCCTGCCTCAGCTTCCCAAGCATTGGGATTACACACTGTGCCTGGGCTCCCTTTTCTCTATCCTTTTAAGGTATACAATATCCACTTGCTATCTACAGTATGGTGCTGCACTACATTAGAGCTCCTTATGCCATCTAACTATATCCTAGTAGACACTGATCCACCCTTCTCCATCACTGTCTCCTCCTGACCCCCTTCATCCTCAGCTAACCATCTTTTTACTCTCAACTTTCATGAGATCAACTTCTTTAGATTTCACAGCTGACTGAGATCATGTGGTACTGGCTTATTTCACACATAACACTCACCAGTTCTACTCATATTGCTGTATATTACATTTTCATTTTAATGGCTGCATAGTACTCTGTGGTGTGCAGAGAGCATATTTTCTTATCTACTTAACAGGCAATGAACCTGTAGATTGTTCTCTTTACATGGCTATAGAGAATACAGCTGCAAAATATGAAAACGTAGCTCTCTCTTTGAAATACTAATTTTATTTTTTGGGCTGTATACCTTCGAGTATGCCTTAGGATAATATTAGGTCTATTTTTTTTTTTTTTTTGGTGGAACTGGGGATTGAACTCAGGCCCTTGCGCTTGCCAGGGAAGCGCTTACTCCACTGAGTCATCTCCCTGGCCCCCTATTTTTGTTTCTTAATATGCCCATATTGCATGGTATCATGGCAGTCCTAACTTACACGCGTCCCAGCAGTGTGCAAAGGTCCTCTTCTCTTTATATGCAGCCAGCACTGTTACCTTGTCTTTCTGGTCACAGTCATTCTAAGTGGCAGGAGATGATGTCTCCTTGTGCTTCTGATTTGCATTTCTCTAGGAACTAGTGGAATCGAGCATGTATGTGCTGACTGGCCATTTGTATATCTTCTTCTGAGATAAGTATCTATATTTATTGTCCATTTAAGTTTTTTTTGTTTTTCTGTGAGAAAGGTAGTAGATCATAAATAATCTAGAATCAAAATCTACACTGACTTTGCTTATGTATGTGCACAATTTTAGAAAACGTTGAACACAAAATTTTGCTGGAAAGGATGATATTTCTTTAAGAAATGCATCTTTGTTATTAATATATTCCTTGAAAATATTATATATAAACATTTTTATCAACAAAGTAGAGTCATATTTCTTTAAGATATGCTTATATCAGCACTCTTTCTCTTGTGATGAAAGGCGCAATCACTACAGTATAATAATTATCTTTTTTTTCCCAAGGAGCAATTAGAAATGCAACCCTGCATAAGTAATGGTGTGTAAATTACTGCTGGCATCCCAAGGATCCAGTAGCTCACATATTCTTCTTTTCAAAGTTTTTTTTCGATTATTATACCTAATTTACGCTACCAAATACAGGATTCATTTTTTTTTTTTTAATAGCTGATACTGCCTGTTTTGGAATAAAAATAATTGTGTACTTACTTCTTGGGAGAAATTTTTTTTTAATTAAAAAAAAGTTGCAGGATTGTGGAGGTTTCCATTATTATTATTTATTTATTTATTCATTTTTTTAGGGGTACTGGAGCTGACACTCAGGACCTTGTGCTTGCCAGGCAGGCACTTATGCCACTGAGCTATCTCCCTGGCCCTCCATTAGATTTAAAATGAAGAACTGCGTGGCCAGTATGTCCTGAGAAGTGGCTGTATGAAACCATGGGAATGAAGTCAATAGGACAGTGGAGACCCCAGGAATTCAGAGATGCTAGTAACATAGAAAGTCTCAACGTCATAGGCAGCAAGGCAGAGGCCGTGTGGACTGAAACTAGCAAAGCACAGAGGTAGGGCTGCCAAGGCCACCTGGAACTTTCGCTTCACCACTGTATTTCCTACATGCTAGACATACAGTTATGGAGGCTATTGTTTGCCCTGCTCAATTTCAGGTGCTTTGGGCCTGTTCATTTCTATGCCCATATTTTCTTTCCTTTTTGGAATGGAAATATTTATATTGTATCACTGTGTATCATATATTGAGAATACATAACCTGCATTCTGATTTTTCCGGGCTTTATAGCCATAGCCTAGAGAGTAAGTCTCTCTCTCTCTCTCTCTCTCTCTCTCTCTCTCTCTCTCTCACTGAGGATCGAATCTAGGGCCTTGTGCATACAAAGCAAGAGCTCTATCAGTAAGCTACCTCTCCAGGCCCAAGACTTTGAACTTGGACTTCTGAACAATATTAGTACTGTTAAGACTTTGGGAAGAGATCAGTACATTCTTGGTTGTATGTGGGTTAAGGAAATGTGTTTGTATGTCTTGTTTTGAATGGGAAGAGTATGACAGTAAAGCTAGGCTATCCAGGATTCCCTTGAGAGCCATCTACAGAGTTAGTAAAGCACATTCTTGGTATATTTGGGTGAGCAATAGAGACTTCGGGTGCTGTATGTGGCTCCGGGCCCTTTTTTCTCTGTGTTGTTATCCTGTTCTCCCTCTCAGCCACCAGCAACTGGCAGATCTGCTCCAGTCCACCTTTGAGTCATGCCTCTGCCTTGCTAGGACATGGTCTGTGTCCTCTGACACTACGAGTCAACCTCAATCCCTCCTCTTTTAAAAGGCAAGTGTTGGGTATTGTGTTCCAACAACAGGAAAGCTGACTAATGCAGTTGTAATTATTACTATATATTAACTGAATAAGTCAATGGGTTTTACCGCACAACTTCCATGTACACATGTGCCTGGGTCATGTTCGCCTTCCCTTCTGCCCTCTACCTTGTTTCTCTCCCTCCTTTCCTCAGTTCCCTCTTAGGTGTTTTTTTAAAAATTTAATTTTCACATATGACAGATAACAAAGCAAGCATTGCTTGACTAGTTTAATGTTATCTTTTGAACATTATTGTACTACTTAAATGTTCTTTTTTTTTCCAAAATAATGAATTTCAGTATTGACTATATATTATAAAAATGACACAGGATTAAAAGATCTCCAGCACCATTGTGTGAGTAATGATGCGTTTCTTAGATAATAATATAAACTAAAATGAAAAACAATGATTACAAGACTAAACCGCCTGAGTATAGCTGTGAAAGGAAGCCTGTTTCTGAGATCTAGTCCCTAATGATACCATTAATTAATTATGTATCCTTGCCAGAGTTCTCTTAACAGTTTTAACCTCACTTTCCTCAACATTTAAGTAAGTTAGGATTAGTTGTCTTTAAATTCTTTTCTTCCTGTGTCAATCAATTTATGAGTCCACTTGTTTTTATAATAGGTACATTCAATTTGCTATGCAGAAAAACTCATTAATGTGATTAGGCAGCTTATTAATCTTTATTCACATCAATATTCAGTCTTCCAATAAAAATTGAGGATTATAAAATCAGAATATGGTGCACAGTGGCTTAGTAAGAGATGTTAGTTAAGTAATGAGAACAATAATGCCCATTTCTAGGACATGCTGCTCCACATGAATACACGGGTGAGTGGTGAGAGTGCTGTTACATGCGCACAGCAGGCTGGGGAATCAGCTGCTTCCGAAGGCCCAGGCCTATGTGGACTTCTGCCATTTTAAAACAAGTACAGAAAATGCCCAATTTGAAATCTAAATCAACCAATAAGCCACCAGTACATACCACAAACAAAGAATT
>NW_004524746.1:1676507-1687278 GCF_000260255.1 Octodon degus | reverse complement strand
GCTGGCATGTGGTGCTGGGGGATTGAACCGCGGTCCCTGTGCTTTGCTAAGCTTGTTCTAAGTAGGTGCTTTAGACCACTGAGCCATCTCACCAGCCCGCCTCATTCATTTTATACTTCTGTTGAGTTCTCTCACTTTGTACCCGCTCGCCTATCTTGCTGTGCTTTCCCTGCTTCTCTCGGCTTCCTCGTTCTGTGTGACCTTGCTTGTTACCTCCCTATTTGTCTTATGCTTTTGGCTACTGTGATGTATTTCTATTAACATTTAGTTCTTTTCCTTTCTCTTCACTTTCTCTGCACTAACTTTTTACTTCAATTTCCAGTGTCACCTTACAGTTGCATCTCAATTTATCTGTTATTTTTATTTCCTCGTTGCCCTATTTTTTCTACTTTACATTTCTTTCATTCCAGTCTATAATTACCATTACATTTACTTATTCATTATTTACTTATAAATATTTATTGTCTTAAGTGAGTGCCTTAAGATATTCTGTTACTTTTTATGGAGAAAATATAGTACCAAACAAAACAGGCATTTAAAGAGGGAAAAACAAATATTTTTGTCATGCCTCATTTTAAATCTGAAGTATTAAATCTGAAAATTTTTATTCATTTTTCATTCATTCATTTAAAAAATACTACCATTGTCAATATTATTGTATGTGGACATAACTGTAAAACAAAGCAGCACTCTTGTCTGTACCTACATGTTATAAAAGAATATCCACAATCATGTGCACAACTAAATCTACACATATATAGAAACATACTGGAGTAAAATGTGTATATTCTTTTCATGTTGCTGCTAAATTTTTTATACCTTGTGAACAGTTTGAATGACTATAAATACTACATTGTACATGAAAATACTAATATATATATATATATATATATATATATACAGGGTTGACTGTTAAAATAAGTAAAGTACAGCAAAGTTAATTTGACAGATATTTAATAAGGTACGTTAATATTTGACTGAACAGCAATTAGGCAAAACCAATAAGTCAGTCATGGAAATGAAAATCAGAAAATCATTGGTTTTTCTTTCCTCAGCCAGTTTTTTTAATAAACTTTTGCCATATAACCTTAGTAAGAATCAGAAAGTATTATGGTCAATATAGCTGTAAATTAATTTAATCAGATTTTCCTATTAATGTAATTATACAAAGAAGGTGGAGGGCTCTTGGAGTGCAGGACCCTCAAAGACAAGAAGCTTTATCATCCAGGAAGTGACGGTAATGCCCTTGGGTCGATGGACAACCAGGGCTGCCCACATAGGGAGCATGAGGCCAATGTGGTTATGCCTGCCTTGTTAAAAGCATGGCAGGTGTGACTGGAGGCCTGTACCTTGAAGGTAAAAATGATGTATAGTTTAAAGCAAATTATGACCAAGGGCTTTTGGATTTGGATATATTAAATCAATAAGTAGAGTACTATGAACAAAGCATTGGGCAGATTATCCTATAATCTGATATCTATCAGATTATCTGATAGATATTAAGGTTGGGCATTTCATAATGTTTTCTGAGAAATAAATATCACAACTTAATATTATAGTGAACCCTTTATCACTTTTAAAAACACTATATCTCAGATATGAATCTAAAGTTTAAGGAAATAATGTCCTTGAGTTATCTTTCTATAATTTAACTTTCTATAACTTTGAACACATCTGAGTTGGTTGGTGAAAAATGCACTTTGTAAATTGTTTTCCTAAAGGAATATGATTTGCACTAATTTTGTATTGAATCTCTTTGCTGAGATGAAAACCACAACTATTTCATCATTTTCCCTACTGATGTGATATCTCTAAATTACCTTACATTTGACCTGAAATACCTTCATTTAGAGGCAAATCTTTGCACTTCATTTTCACCTTGCTTTCCTCATAAAGTGGAAGCCACACGGCCACGCATACAAGCTTAGATTGGCAAAGACTTCTCACTGCATACTCCTCTGGATGAAAACCACAAAGCAGGGTCTGAGTCATCAGAATGCATACAAAAAATACAAATGTGAGCATTAAGACAGAAAAAGAAAATCACCACAAACAAAGCTGGCAGTTCATATCTAATTTTATATAAAGCACACAGAAATAGTATTTTAAAATGTCTAGGTATGATCACCTCCTGGAGTGGATACCAACTCCAGGTACTGGAAAAGAAAAAAGGAGGAGGTATGAGAGTAGAAGGAAAGAAAGCAGGGCGGCGTGAGTTCACAGAGGACAAGGACTGCAATGCCATATGATGGGTGTTGTGAGGATAAATGATTTTCAAATTTCTCTCCACCATGCATTTAGAAAGAGTGCGGCTGTGTTATTGGGTAACATATGTTTGTGGGAAGAAAACCTTGGGTCAGATTGTCATCACACAACATCTAGATCACAGAATAAGCCCAACAGCCTTCAATGTAACATCCTAAGCTCATATTTTTGTTCTTTTGAAGGGAATCTGCATTTGCACAAAAGACAGCAAAGCTGCATCCTTCTAGCAGATGCTTCAAGAGGTGTTTCTTTTCCTCACCTTGTTAAATTTGAGGCTTCCAGTTCTTCCTAAAACAGATTTTGCTAAGCGTCTTCGGAGCTCATGGCTTGATCTAAATGGATATTAAAATATGTACCACTGGACACATGAACCTCTGTTACCATACAGTTTATCATGTGGCCAGATGATTGATACACTTTTATGGCAGTAGGGCCCGGAGCTAGAGTTCTGTTCAATTTCTTCATTTCATTTTGAGGACTGGATAGACTTCTGAACTTATATCTGTTTCACTAAACCAATTTCCTGAGTCATTTAACAATGTATAACAAATGCCTTCTGAATGCAGATCACTGCAGTAGGCACAGAGAGTCATTAAAGGCAGATACCGAACATATAAAACATTTACAGTGAAGCAGAACAGAAAAACTTCACAACGCAAAAAGAAAGCTAACAACACATAAAAAAGACAAACTATGAATGCATTCAATAAATAGTCATTGAATATCATGGTCCAGATACTATCAACAACTGTGGACACAGATGTAGCTAAAACAGTCTGACTGCAGTCTGTGCATTTAGACCTGATTAACTCTGTCAGTAAATGCAGTAATCATGAGCTTTTAGAATTCTCAATAAGGATATATCCAGGTCAAGATTCATTAGAGGTGGTAACTATTAGATACACAAATAATTCATGTCCAAAACACTGATCATAAGGTAAAATATTCTGAAGGTCAAAATATAGAACCTGATTTCTGAGCATGAACATTTACCAGTAAATGAGTCTTACACCTCTCAGGAAGCTACTGACTACACTTCCGGAACACGTATATCTCAATCACTTTGGGAATTATACAACTACTTTTCCTACAAAATATTTTAATGCAAGTGAAGATACAAAATTAGATGTAGAAACAAAATCTTTGCTAGTGATTCATTGCTATATTTTATTGTGACATGATTTTGTATTATAAAAATTAAACATGGTTACTTCCTGGTACTTTATTCACTTACAGTGGTTTAAAAATTGATTTTGAAATCATTCATCCTAGTGATCTCTGTGGTAAAGTGAACGGGTCTACTTATGGCATCTACCTTTGTATAGCTATCTAATTTTTTACTTGGTAAGACAGTCTTAGTGAGACTTGGGCCTCAGAAATGCAACTGTGTTCTAAGATGAATACTTCTATCACTAGAGTGGAAAAGAGTAATGTCCCTGAGAGGGACAGCTCTTTCATAGATAATGGTCATGAGATTCTCTTCTCACTTTTCTATAATATTTTCAAATTGCTTTTGCAGCCTTTAAATATTACTTAAACTAACTAACCTAGTAAATTGTGTTCCTATACCGATTACATTCAGTTCTTAAATAGGATGCTACTTAGGCTTTAAATATATCTCATCATATATCTACATATATGTACAGTAATCTTTATAATAAACAATCTATGTAATAAGTAACATTTTTTTAACCAAAGTTTAGGCTAAAATAGATTGTGCTCAGACTAAAAAGCTACAACTCTTGTTGCACAGGTCCTGCTTTACCTTGGTCTTAACCATCCAGTAGAAAAGTATGAAGACGAAATATAGGAAGTAAAGCCATGTTGTTATGTTGAGCTGTGGGGGACTCAGGTCAATAATTTCTGACATTGCCAGTTAAACAGAAGATCCAATGCTATTATGGGCTACTGGACTCTTTTAGAATATTTTGCTGAGTTTACACACCTATAATATTCAATAACGGAACTTAAAAAAATCGGGTATAACTATGAATGTCCATTTTGTATCTGTGTATTCAAAGTGGTTGGGATAGATATATAGTTGCATTCTCTTAATGAATCAAATGATTTTTTCTAATGGCGTTTGTAAATAGGATCACAAGTCTGCATCTTGTACAGCAATTAACCACTAAGAAGAATATATGCAGTATATTATTTGTTGAAACTGTACTTTCGATTTGATTTGAAACTGTCTCATTGCTATATGTTTATCAATAAAACTTTGAAAAAAAATAGATTGTGATAGGTAATAGGAAGAAATGAATTTAGATTGTTTCTAGTTTTCCTAGTATTATATCCTGAAAACAGTTAGTTATACTATAGCCTGGAACTACTATATTAATATATGAAAAGAACTATTTTTATCATAAATATTTCTTGAATTCATATGATTAAAAATGAGTATGCAATCAAACATTCTCTAGGTTGAAATTAGTTGTCTGCTTCACTCATAGTTCAAATGCTTTAAATTCTTACAAAATTTTTTATATAATGAATCATTTTGTTTTATGCTTTTTATATCTAATATGGAATTGGGAATATATTTATATTCAACTTCTTTTTAAAAAAGTTATGTAGTCTTTGTCAGTCTTCTGTGCAATGATTGTCTTTTTTTTTTCAAAGTTTTATTGATAAACAGCAATGAGACAGTTTCAAATCAAATCGGAAGTACAGTTTCAACAAATAATACACTGCATATATTCTTCTTAGTGGTTAATTGCTGTACAAGATGCGGACTTGTGATCCTATTTACAAACACCATTAGAACAAATCATTCTATTCATTAAGAGAATGCAACTATATATCTATCCTAACCACTTTGAATACACAGATGCAAAATGGACATTCATCGGTATACCCCATTTTTCTAAGTTCCGTTATTGAATATTATAGGTGTGTAAACTCAGCAAAATATTCTAAAAGAGTCCAGTAGCCCATAATAGCATTGGGTCTTCTGTTTAACTGGCAATGTCAGAAATTACAATGATTGTCTTTTAAAAGGACACTGGCTTTTTATATTTTGAGATGATTTCACCAATGTCTCAAATACTGTCATTTATTTTCCTAAAGTCCTTAATGGATATTCAGAATGAAAAGCTATATATTAAAGTCATAAAAACATATTGCTTTGACCAAATCATATACATGTTGCAACACAGCTTGCTTTTCCAATTGTGAATTGCATATTCCCAACTTGTTTTGAGAATATGGAAATTTTCAATATTGTCCATTTAACTCCACAAACTAGAACACTTCTTATTCTATATTTCTTATTCAAAAATTAGCCTATCATCTACTGCCTACCAATTTAATTGTATGTGAATGTTACTCATGAGATTAAAATTCGATTGCCCCCCCTTTTTTTCCTGTATTTAGGACAGGGTCTATTGGGTCTATAGTGTCTCACTGCGTAGATTGAACTCGCAGTGATTTTCTTGTTTTCAGCCTTCCAAGTGCTGGGATTACAGGTGTGTGCCACCACGCCTAGTCTTAATCAACTTCTCAGCATGCCCTGTGGATGGGGCTGGCACGCTGGGCATTGAACCCTGGCTGCTGCGTCTGCCTGAGCAGGCGCTTTAGTCTGCTGAGCTATCAGGTTTGCCGAGTGCCCAAATTTTAAGCATGAACTTCCTATTCTTATTTTGAAATTCTGTACCATTTTTATTGTTTTATGTTGCTTTAAAAAAAATCTTTGTAGTATATTTTTCTTTTCTTCTTTAAAATAAAAAAAATATACATTGAGCATGGCTAATATTCTCAGTTTCCTAGGCCCCAAAATAAAGCTTACATGTGGAGTACCAAATGAATATTTTATTTTTTTATGTATTTAGTACAGGGTTCACAGGGTCTCACAACACAGATCAGACCCGTAGTGATCCTCCTGTTTTCAGCCTCTGATTACAGGCTCATGCCACCATGCTCAATTTCATTTGCCATCTCAGCGTACCATTGAACCCTGGTCTCTGTGTCTAACTAAGCAGGCATTTTAATCCCTTGAGCTATCTGGCCAGCCCTCCCCACCCAATGACTTAAAAAAACTGCCCTTTATTCTGTAAAAGATTCCAACATGTAATACTTACTGCTATAAAAGTGTCTTCTCTTATTTATTATCAAACATTTTTTCACATTTATTATATGTAAAGCTAAGTACTGCTGAACCCAAAAGGGTTCTTTAAAAAAGGAAAAAAAAAACTGATCTGGAGGTTTTGTAACAAATCTTATGGAAAAGCAGGATCTGCAAGCTGGAAGTTGCAGGGAAGTAGTTACAGAGTTGAAATTTTATTATAGAGATTCTCATACATGCTGTGAAAAAGTAAGTATGGCCTATTGACAAAGAAAAATTGTTACTAACCTAGTTGCTTTGCTTTCTTTGTAAAATTTTGAACTTGTCTGGGACTTAATGTTTCAATCTGCAATACATGTTTTGTAGATGGTAAGCTTAAATAAAATTAAATAATGCTTATAAGTGCTATCAGAGAGCCATAAATGTCCACTGTTACTATACAACATGGTATCCTCCTTAAAGGGGTGGAAGAAGGGTAAAACGAAAACCTCCAAACTACACTAAAGGAGCTTTCTCTTTCAACTATGCAATTATATCCATTTGGGATATTGTGCATAATGAAACATTAATCTGTATGTCCACTGTCATGAAAAGAGAGACCTAGATCCAGACATCCCTTTGAAGGCAAGCTCAATCTCTTGATCCTGGGATGTATTTGTGGTATAAATAGGAAATAGTAAAAAGAACTGGCCATAGTCACCTCTCAGAAGGACACAAAGAAAAAGAAGCATTATAAAAGGAAACTCACACTGCAAACATAAAGAACTATCTTAATTAGGTTCTTATTCAATACAATATTTTTGTTACATGAACTTAAAATAGGAATCAAAATCCCAGCACTATAAGAACAAGGCAATCTTAAGAACTCTAATCTTATTAGAGAATAGATGACAGTGGCTGGTTTCTCAGGCTACATGTTCATAGGTGGATATGAAAGTGCTGTGCTTTTATTTCATTCCTTTTATTCATTATCTGTTATGTTTCATAATACAGAACACTGGTTATTCTTTCCAGGAAATTTTTATAATTGGATTTTAAAGCATCAGATGTGGAAAAAGAAAAAGGAAAATGCTTAGACAAATTTTAATATAGTTCTCACTTTTACAGGAATATCTACAGTTTAGTGACGTAATTATGTCATTAATAGTGTCTATATTTTATTTCATGTCATTGCTTGGGTACTAAGCAGTGAGACTTTGAAGTTTTACTCAATGCCCCATTGTAAATGGGGGGCATTTTCTCTGGGGTGCTTATGCAGCCTACTCAGAAGTCCAATTAAAGTTAGTGAGGGCTGGACATCTAAAGGGAAAGAGCGGCAGGAACTTGGGGAAATTTTCCATTACCATTGTGATTTACACAAGGTCATAGACTCGTTCGGGCTCTCACAGCAAGCCCACGGGATTGGAAGGCTTAGCTGGAAATCTTGCTTCTCTGTCTCCGGGAACTCTTGAGGGCAAAAGGCCATTTGGAATAGCTGTGCTAAAAAGGTCATCTTGTTCAATTTCTCCCATATGTTCTCATTGGGTTCAACATTACAGGATTAGCTGAGTGCTGCCAAAATGACAGCCCCCAAATGAGATGCCAGATCTACAGAATCTAGGTAATTGGATCTGCTGGGTTAACTAAGCAACTGGTATCAATGAGGCCCTGAGGACTTCAGTCAGAGCCTGTTTTAATTCTCCAGATCATTAAATGGTCATAGTTGGATATAAAAATAGCATTCCTCAGTTAGCTCTTTTTCTGTGTCTCCATTCTATATTCTTTCTATGCAAAGTGTATCCCATGTAGAAAAACTTCAGCTTGGATCACCGTCATGGTCCAGCTGGACAGCTCGATGGTGAACGGCATCTTTTAGACCAAGAGATCAAATGAAGGAGCTGTGCCATGACATATCAGTAGTAGCTAAATTCACAAAACATCTGACACAGTATCAGACATTTTGAAGAATTTCTATTAGAGCTTTAGTCTGTTCTCTAAGGAAACACGTATTTATGAAAACATAAATCATTTTAAATATATGGAACTCTACAATGTTGATAAAAAAGATTTACAATGCCTTTTATGTTTATGATGCTTTTTTTGTGCCACACAACTATTTAGTGAAAGGGTTCAAGAAGCCTATTGACATTTACTTTTCGTTGTACCATATATTTATTAAGCTCGAATATAACATTCACATTAACATCAAATACACGTAAAATATGAAATTGCTAGAGAGGAATGATGACATATTTTAGTACTTTGGTGGTGGTGCCAACATTTCAGTTAGGATATTTATATGTGTCATCTAAAAAGGACAATAAATTTTGGTGAAGGCTCAATATATTACAAGACTTTTCATCAATGTACTCCATAGGGTAGGCTAAAACCACAGAGGGAAGGAGGAAATACTGCTGAATAATCAATCTTTGAAAGCATTCCGTGTTATTAAAAAAGCTACATTTAAAATATCCATAAGTCTAAAAAATGAACATGTCAAGAGTGGTGTGATGTGCATGTGCAGGTGTGAGATTTCCATGGGACATTTACTACCCTAATCTTTTTCAGCATTGAGTATATTAGGCTGAAAACCATTCAAAAAGACAATGAAATATTCATGATGGTAAAGTTTTGGCACAAGCTGCACGCCAAAAGGTAGACAGACATAAGTTTAAAAAGGAACAATTCATTTTGGCTCACAGAATCATAAGTTTTAAGACAAATCAAGATATACCATGCACAGTGCAAATTCCCTATGCTAAATGTTATCACTGCATATCTAAGATGTACCAATAAAATAAAAAGTAATAGTAAACCTTAAAAAAAAAAGGGTAGAAAATCCTCCTTGTGTAAAACTCTTGTTAATTCCCAGCCCCTGCACTTGCGGGCAGGCTCAGCAGGACTCCCGGCAGGGCGAGCACACAGTGACGTGGACCAGAAGAGCTTTTCCATTTTCAGGAAAGCTGAGTTGGATTAACCAAATTCATTATTCTCATATTCTTCTGAAGAATGGAAGAAGGTTTGCTTTCTAATGTTCTACATTTGAACTGAGTACATGTACTACATCTAGTACTTCATCATTATAAATAAATATTACTATGAATTAAAATAAACAAATATCACCATGTACCAGCTAACTGAGCAACAGCAATGAGAAGAAGCTGGGTATGGAAACCTCTTTCTTCCTGAGGTGGAATTACATGTTCTCTGCTAGAACTGCTCTTACTATATTTTAAATCGAAAGGCTAGATTTCATGGTTCAGAACTGCAGCTCTGTTGGAGGGAGTCATTCTATTCCCTATACAAAAGACCACCGGTATTCTTCCTTAAGTTTTGAAACTTAAAATGTATCATATTGAAAAGAGACATTTTATAAGATTCTACAGTAAAAGAAGACCTAATTCTGTGGTCTTCTGGAGTTAGTATTTTACTTTCATTTGCTCAATGAATAAAGTTTGAAAAATTTGTTTTCTATCTTCTACATTCCCAAATCATTGCCACCAAAGGCACTGCAGACTTTCTCCACCCTTTATTCGGTAAAGGCAAGGTGTATATGCTAGCATCGGAAGTTTTTTCCAGCATGCATGAGGTATACGAAAACACTTTATAGCATTATTTTGAGCTTTAAAATATTTTTAGTAAAATGTCATGAATGAGGAGTTTGGCAGAGTGACAATCTACCTATCTTTGTTTTTCTTTTACAAATCTGTGTCTCACATACATATAGATACACAAATACACACAAACCATAAGTCTTCTCTCCCAATCTAAGTGAAGATTTTAATTGTAATGCACTCTTTTTTCCTGGTTTGTCTTTATGCTTTTTTGTCTTGGTTGTGCAGGTATTTTTGCAGAACGTTACATTCCAGTACTGGCTTTTTGTACTGTACTTTAACTGGCAAGTATTTATTCCTTTTGGTCTTCATTTAAAGCTCTTAGCAACAGCCACATGGGGCTAATCTCACCAACCTGGGTCCTAGAACTCTTGATGGTTATCATACTAGGCAGACGATTGATAGGGATAAAGACACTCCAAGCTCTTAAATCATCTTAAGAATTTTGAAGAGCATATTTCCTAAATCTGACTTAGTAAATATTTACCATAGATAGATTTCTTTTCCAGTTAAACATGATTCAATCAAGTTAATCTACTTATCCATATCCCAAACTGGCACTAAAATGGATAGGGAAAGAGTGACCTCAGGTTAATACTTATATCAAAAATGGACAGAAATGAAGACTTTCTGTGCTTGAGGACTATTGTTGGTGTCAAAGAAAGGTTTCAAGAGAGTTTTTTTTCCTTACTCCATAAGTGGATGACTGCTTTTCAGTAACTGAAAAATGAAATATTTTTATACAAAAACATGAGTAAGAATAATATTTTTAAAAACCCATTATCTATTTTAAGTCTGGCTACAGCCTCATGATGTGGCAGGGCCAGCATGATTATGATCTGTACTTTCT
>NW_004524746.1:1671840-1676377 GCF_000260255.1 Octodon degus | reverse complement strand
TTTTTTTTTTTTTTTTTTTGGTGGAACTGGGAATTGAACTCCGACCCTTGCACTTGCCAGGGAAGTGCTTATTCCACTGAGTCATTTCTCCGGCCCCTCACCAATGTATTTCTATGCTTGAAAATATGTGAAAACAATAAAAAGAGATTTTCAATATCACAGAGATTGTACTAGAGAACTGTTGATGCTCAACTAACTTTGGCAAACATTTTTGGCAATATTTCCTGTTTTGAAATATAATTCAGCTATGAATAAAATCTAAGTATTGGTCTGGACTGTATGTTCTTCAAGGATAGATGATACTTCTTACTCATCTTTGCCTCAGAGAGGATAGCAAAGCACTGTCACAGAGCAGGTGCAAAATGCATGCTGCTTGAATTAAATTATAAATGATCTTTTGAGTCTGGATGAAGTATTCTGTCTCTAATTTGTCTACATAAAAAAGTCACATAGTTGAAATTTATATGGGACAGTTTTCCTAGTCGTAGTTCCACAAGTCACTAAGTAAAACATTTTTGGTTGCTGATTATCCAGAAAACGTATAAGCACAGTATGAAACAGCTGAAGAGCTATGATACTTTCCTGCAGATTACAGACGGGTAAGCTGCCACTTTAGGTTTTCTGAAAAATGCTTATTTCTCGATTATTTTTGTTTGTTTAACCTAAATGACTTCCTTAAAAGTTTATTTCAGAGAACTCTGCACTGCACATCTTCCTGTTGCCAAGATATTCTGCTAAGATTCAAGTCATATCATTACACAAGCAAAGCTTCACTTATATGGGAATTTAATCCCTTTGTAGTGAAAACAGCACAGCTTCATTTGGTAATAAGGAGAATACTGGCAAACACAGCAAAAAAATGCCAGTTAATCACAAATTTTAACCACTATCTAGTTGACATGTGCCTGCTGTGCTAATTGCTTCATTACTTAATTATGCAAAAATAATAGCATCCACAGCAAACAGAGCCCACAAAGCATTATTAAAATACAAAGAAACATGGTCTACGCTCTTTAGTACAAACATAAATATTTCATAATGAGGAAGAACACTTTTTATATAACAGTAATGAGAATTGTGCAGCTTGCCTGAGTTCTACTTTTTCAAGTAAACCTTTTTAACATTTTTACAGACCATTGCTTCTGCTGTGTGTAGTAATAACCATATATCTTACCCTGACATCCACTCTGAGAAGTATGGTTTTTAAAAAATTAAATTTCGTATTAGAGCACTGATATATATCCTTTTTTTTAACATATAACTGTTGATCATCATACATTTGTTAAATAAAAATAAAAGACAATATAAGTAGATAAACAAATAAGAAAAACCCTTCTATCTATGGGGGGCCCAGTGACACATGTGCTATAGCTGGCTGTTGTCACTGAAAGTTCTCAGAGATTTTGCCCTCACCCATTTAGGGTACAGATGCAGAATTAGCGAGCACATCCAGGAGCCCCTTTACTAAGAACAAGGAAATTCATCTTGCAACAGGACCATAGAGCAAGAGTTAATTTTTTTAGGGGCCAGGGAGATGGCTCAGTGGAATAAGCACTTGCCTGGCAAGAGCAAGGCCCTGAGTTTGATCCCTGGTTCCACCAAAAAAAAAAAAAAAAAAGAGTTAATTTTTATATATGTATCCTGGGGGGATACAATGAGTAGTCTCATTTGAGGTCTTCCTATTTACTTGTTTTAAGTGATTTTAGATTAAGACCTAGTTCAGGACAGCTTAAGACTCTTTCATGAACTTCAGCTTTACTATTTTTTTCTACTTTTTAAAAAAAGATAAAAATAATATTTTATTCCTGCAACTGTTGTCATCATATGCAGTTCTTACATTTAGATGGTTTAAAAATTCAATGGTATAATTGGAGGTCAAATATTAACAATTATTGATGATATTCCAAGAAAGATTTCATGACTCTGAATACAATTTCAAATGAAACATTCTCTAGTACCTTACTTCTATGGCAGCACTCTGGGAATAAATCTGTGTGTTTCACGGTATACATTCTGAGTGAGGTTAGACTCACCTATAGATCTTATATAGATCCTACAGAATCTCTGTACATTTTCAGTCTCTCCCATTTTAACAATCATATTACCAATATCTGTGTAATTCCTGCAGTGTTAGGCAGCTAAATGCTCCTTGTTGCTTTGTTCATTCATGTTTGTGCATCAGTTGATTTTGAATGGCAATGTTTCAAGTTCTACACTGAGCATTGAAGTTGCAGCTGTGTAAAGGTAGATAAAGGAAGATGTTTTAAGTTTCTCTATTTTCTGAAGGAGAATAAAAGGAAAGGAAAACCAGTTGGAGAGCCTAATCTGGTTGAAGGTGTTGGGAAACGGCTTGCTAAGGAAATGATGCCTACAAGTAGATTTTGAAGATCAGTAGAACTCACCCATATGTATAAAAGGTAAGGATGTTCCAGGAAAAGAGGGAAACAGAACAGGACCAAGATGTGAGAAGAGAGGATACAGAGGGAAACTGCAGCTCCTCCAAGTTTAGGGACATCTAGACTGCAATGTGGGAGAGCAGTCTGAAGGTGTAGGCTGGGGGCAGGCTCAGAGTCTCATCATGTTTTTAGATGTTAAAGCCACTGGGAAGCAATACAGAGTTTTAAATAGAGAAGTAGCAGTCACTTTTCTTTTTTCTTTTTTTTCTCCAAAAGCCTTCAGGGCAGGTTTGGCTGGCTTGAGTTGTGGGGATCGAACCACAGCAACCTTAGCCTGACTGCTTGGTTGAAGCAGCCACTTAAAGAATGGAGCTAAGGGGCAGGCCCCCAACTTTTCTAATTTCAAAATTTTACTTTGCATGAACAATGGAAAAGAGGTGGTAAACGAAAAGAGAAAAATGTGAGTAATTTCTTTAGACTTACTGCAAGTATCAGGTGAGAAACAATGGTGGCAGTAGGTAGGCTAGGAGATGGACGGCTTTTACTGCTTACTAGCATAACTTCAGAGAACTTGAGATGCACAAGATCTGGAAAGCTAGCTGAAGGAGATCCCAGTATAGCACCTAGGGTTCTGGAGTGAGTTTACAGGCAATGGCAGTACCAAGTTATATGCAAGGGAGTAGTTCAGTGTTGGTCTTACTTAGTTTGAAATGTGTGAATTCAAATAGAGATGATAGGGGGTTGGTGGGTTAGCTCAGTTGTTTAAAGTGCCTGCTTGGGCAAAATCTGTCACAGTTCGATCCTCAGCACCACACGCCACAACGGCCCAACCTTAAGGCAGCATGAGACAGCCCCTCACCCCTCAAAAAAGAATCCATCCCAAATAGAGATGATAGGCTGTTGGTAAGATACTCTAGTTGGCAAATGATATTTAACCCTTAGAGTCTTTTGGTGTTCACAGTGTGTTTTCTTATTAAACCTATGAACAAAATTTTTGATGTAGAAAGACATCGTAATAAATGTTTTTATTTAAAACACATCCATTGTTGAGTATTCTCAAGTTAGGAAAGCTCAGAGAATTAGCATTTGCAATTAGACTATGATCCTAAAATACATAGTTTCATTTTTTTTTTACTGTATTGATGAAATCAATAGCACACGGTCTAAAAAGATTCTGCATGCAAATGTATATAAAGAGCAAAGCAATATTAGGTGGTCTTTAGAATTTTGATATTATTTTTAAAAGCATGGTTTTCATGTGTTTAATAAAATGCTTCCTAATATTAAAATAACTTCAAACTACTTGCCTAATGTTCAGATTTGAAATTCTTGCCTTTTCAGCCAACTTCAAATTTGTATTTTCTAAAACAATGTAAAATCTTGGTTCTCCTTCAGGCTTATTAGTTTACTGAAACATCATGCAAAGGTTGTCCTGTATTAAGAGGTTAGGGGCTACTACTAAGCGTTCTCACTTACATCCCATATTATGAATTCAGTGTAGAAAAATGGGTAGACAATGTGCTATGAATTGCTGTTCAAATTTTATGTCCGCAGTTTAAAAATAATTTTGATAAAATAATCAAACTTTTACTTCTGTTTCCTAATTTGTAGAGAATAATGACACTCATGGTCTTTTGAAAAACTAAGTGTGATGCTGTAATCCCAAAAGATAATACTCTGGTTTCTCTTCAAATCGAATAAATCTTTCATCTTTTACCAACAGCTATATCCATAAATATGGTGCTTATTAGCACAGGGATGACCCAGCATTACTTATGTCTTATTGTCACAGGAAATAGCCTGGCATTCTCTTCTATATTTTTATTGCTCCTTATTTTTTCAATATACTTTTTTTCTTTTAAAGAGAAAAAATACAACAAAATTTCAAAGCGAGATAATAGGAAGGTAACAATGGTCAATACAGTGCATATTGTTATCTTGAAACTAGTTATTCAGAGGCTGGAGAGATGGCTCAGTAGAATAAGTGCTTGCCTGGCAAGTACAAGGGCCTGAGTTCAATCCCCAGTTTCACCAAGTAAAATAAAATAAAATAAAATAGTTATTCAGAGTATAAGATATAAGCATTTCATTATCCAAACAATATTAGCACAAACTTTTCTTTTAGTCATACAACTATCTTA
>NW_004524746.1:1661751-1671740 GCF_000260255.1 Octodon degus | reverse complement strand
ATTTTTCAGTGTTTTTTTTCATTCCCCTCACCCCAGTTTCTCTTTCCTTTTGAAGTTTCTTCCCATTTTACAATCTCTGTTGTATATTTTGGATCTTACTCTTTCAGCTTCTTACACTAGGAGAGAATATGATGTTTGTATATGTGTATCTGGTTTATTTCACTAATGAGCATGGCCTTGAGTTGCATCATTTACCTATAGAAGTCATAAGCTTATCCTTCTTTCTGGCTGAGTAGTATTCCATTGTATTAAAAAGAACATATCTTTTTTTATCCTTTCCTCACCCGAAGGGCATCTGGGTTGTTTTCAAGATGTAGCTATTACAAATTGTGTTGCTATTAACATGGAAGTACATATTATACTTTTAAAAACATAAAGACTCTACAAAATTTGAGCAATACCAATTCAAACTCCCTGTTCACAGAGAAAGATATCAATTATTGAAAATATAAAAACTTTTATCTTGAATAAGGAAGTGATTGAGGATGACTTGGAAGTCTGCAGCCTTAAAGCTTGAATTTTTCTGTAGTAGTAACTCAGCTTTACCAATATAAATTTGGATGTTCATACATTTTATTTATTTATTTATTTATTTATTTATTTATTTATTTTGGCAGAACTGAGTATTGAACTCAGGCCCTTGTGCTTGCCAGGCAAGTGTTTATTCTACTGAGCCATCTTCCTGGACCCAAAGTTTTGAAATTTTTTTTTTTTTTTTTTTTTTTTTGCTAATTCAGGATGCCTTAAGGGCAGGTCTGGTAAGGCATGAGGATCTGAGGATCGAAACATTTTTAAATTAAAATTCTAAAATATAAAGAAATTAAAGTATGGGTTTTGTTGTTTTTAAAATGTAAATTGCAATTGCATGCTTGTGCTGAAAAGAAATAGACCGCTGTGGGTGTTTGGTCACAGGGCAGAGATGGTCCGAGAAGCCTGTTCTGGTCATCCGTGATAGACTGCAATGCAATGGCTGTGAGATGAAGGGACAGGAAAAGTGGGAAATGTTTGCTCGTAGCAGCTGTTGTCAGCATTCCATGTGAGAATGGGCCTACCAGGAAATCATACAAACAAAAACATTGGTGTGACAGAAACTTGCGCCGTTACTTGTAAAGCTTGGAGCTGCACGTTTTCTTTAAGGGCCTTAAGAGTCAGGTAAATGCAGAATAGGAATCTAGAGGAATTTAATCAGAAACTGCAATGCAGATTTTGCAGAACCTAAAAACTAGACTTTGCCGCAATCAGCATGTTGGCTTTATGCATCCAGAGTGTGAGGCCAGCTGGAGGCTGTATGGCCAGCCAGAGCACACATAGGTCAGCCACACTGACAATTTTGAACTATAATCTGTTTCTAACTGATATAAGAATTAATTCAGACTGATTTCCAAATTCAATATAGTTTTCTCTGAAATTTTTATGGCAAATATGGTCTACTGGATTTTTTTCTGTCCTCTATGATGCACTTATAAATTATATTAACATTTTTAAAAAGTGTGTCCATTACCTGGAATGTGAGTGGTCCATAGGCTGTTTCAAACTGGTAAAATTCCAAAAATATGCCTTCCTGTAATCTTGGCCATCTACTAAATAATGCTCTGACACCTGGTTTCCTTCCATTTAAGTGCATAGCATATTTAGGTTGCTCCTTTATACTGTGGTGCATGTTTGCAATGTGCTTTTCCCTACACTGACAAATCATCTCGCCAATTGGACCAATCCCTTTGGATCTCCCTGCCAAGTTTGCCTTAACAAGATCTTTACAACCAATCACTTTGCTCCTCTTTCAACAGCCCTAATGAGAGAGCAACTCATTATAAGTAGGAATAAATGGATATTAGTCTGAAATGAAAACTAGATTATCTTTAGCTCTGCCTCCATTTGATTCTTACTTGCTCAGAGAAAGACCTTGCTTTCAATTCTTTTTTTTTTGTACCTGGGATAGAACTCATGACCTCACATTTGCCAGCCAGGCACTGGGCCACTGAACTATATCCCTGGCCCTGCTCTTGATTCTTTTTTTTTTTTTTTTTTTTTTTAGGGAAGGGTCTACAAGGTGTTCACAGTCTCACTACTAGATCAGACTCGTACTGATTCCCCTGTGTTCAGCCTCCCAAGAGCTGGGATCACAGGTGCGTGCCACCACGCCCAGTCTCAATTGCCATCTCAGCAAGCCCTGGGGGCGGGGCCAGCATGGCAAACCTGGGGATCGAACCCTCAGCTCCTGCACCTGCTTGCAGGCACTTTAATCCGCTGAGCTATTTGGCTGGCCCTTTTGTTCTCAATTCTTGAAATGAGAATAATCCGAAGTTTACACGAGTAATTTATAATGATGATCAAGCTGCTAACTGTACTGTTAGAAGAGGAGTACTCTCTCTTGTAGTTCACTAACACACTGCTAGCAAGAATAGCAGATGATTTTAAAGCACTCTTCCTCCATCTGGGGACTGAACTTAATTCAGTACAGAAAGCGAGTCCTTGCCAATTATTCAAGTCTCTTTGCAGTCTCTACATAAGCAAGGAGGGGATTACGACCTAACATGAAGTCCTTCTAGGCTTCCAGTGGAGCACAGTTTGAACCCTAGCACTTCTTTATTATTGGGTGAGCCACAGGACCACTCTATGCTCGATTTCTCACCAGTGAAATGGTGCATAATCCCTTGTGAAGTGTATGGATTTGGTGGCTGAATTTGTACATTGTGTTTATTATGTAGAGGGAAATAAATACATCAGGTTAATATTACATTAGTCTTCCCCATGTATAGGTTTTGTGACTAGCAGTCAGTCCCAGTACAAAATATTAATATTTGTCTTGATTTAAGAGACCATATTTACATATCTTTTATTGTGGTATATTGTTGTAACTATTTACTTTGTTATCAGTTATTGTTGTTAACCTCTTTTTATCATAGATACAGATGCATAGGAAAAACAGCTTGCATGGGGTTCAGTTCAATTCACAGTTTCAGATAACCATTAGGAGTCTTGGAATATATTCCTTGTAGATAGTAGGGACAGTGTATTATGTAAAAAAATCACAAAACAGATAAAATAAATGTCAAGACGTAGGACATTTCAGCCAAGTATGATTTTATCCTCTTTTTATGAAAAAGCAAGATTACCAAATATCAACAGGAAGAGATACATTCAGAATATTCCTCTCAATCCCCAAATAATTCCAGGGAAAGCCATTTTCTTTTCTTTCCCATAATTTTATTGAGAAACAAATAGCAATGAGGCAGTTTCAAAGCAAATTGGTAGGACAGTTTCAATAATTAACATATTGCATACATTCTTCCTAGTGGTTAACTGCTGTACAAGATGTGGACATGATAGAGAGCCATTTTCTTATTTTGTACTTTGTGTACTTCACCTCTTCTAAGAAAGTAGTAACTGTAATTTACAGGTTGTTGTCTCTTGACTTTCAAAATTCATTTCAACTACTTTCAATTTCTTAGATGCAAGGTGTATAAAAATGCAAGACAGAATTATTTATTTTCTGGAAGTATGCTCCTGTTTCCTACTGTGCAGCATGTGTGTATAGATACTGCTGAAATTACATCCTAATGATATCAAATTGCAGAATTATGAGATATTCTGTATCATCTATTTTTTTAAGAAATAGAAAACTGGGAGACTTTAATAGCAGATGCTGCATTATGAATACAATTTACTGGAATGCTCTTCTCTAATCATATAGAAACAATGTTATATCCTGGAGAGGTTATAAAAATATACAGAAATCCATTTATCCTCCAAGGAAATTGAGGTCTTGTTAGAATAATGGCAAGAACTTGAAATCGAGTTGGGAGCCCTGACATCATGAATTGAGACAATATCCTAATGATTTCATTTTGTAGAGCTACAACATACTGAATGCATAAATAAAATAAGGACAATGCTTACCACATACGGTATCTATCATTTTAATCTGTCTTTGTTACTTCTTAAAATTGTTAGAGTTTGTACATTTTTATAATGAAAGTTCTATAATCCCCATTTAAGGGTTAAATAGTAAACAATGAGATATACTGCTGCTTTTATTATGAGTTAAAACATACTAAAATAAAATTATTTCTTCACATTTCCTATTTGTATATATAAAAGCCCACCTATGCAGTGTAATATGCAATGAGAACCATAGTCATTCCCTTTGTGCATTATCTAGAATGCTAACTTCATAAAATAGTTAAAAATGCTGTTAGGAAAGCATTGCATCAAGTAGAATACACAATTTTATTTCCTGCCAGAGGAAAATTTTAATGTTGATTTCTCTGTGTATCCTCCTAAGAAGTGAAAAATGCTCATATAAAGCTTGCATTTTTAATGTAGTCTCTCACATTTGCATTATTTTTAAGCCTTTGCAAAGCAATGAGTTCCAATAACTTTAGACTAGTTTAGATTTTTAAAATCATGGGAACTCACATCACAATTCTGAGACTATCTGAATGTTGGACTACCTCATATGATATGTTCATGTTTCAGTTCTGGATAAACACAATGGCATCTCAGAAAACTCTTTGGATATATAATGACTGTGTGATAAAGATTGCAAGAATATAACTCAAGTTTGCAAAAGCAGTATTTTATGATACCCTACTTTTTATATAATACCACCTGAGTAAAAACAAGATCAAAATATTACTTTGATAAATTTTCAGGCATTTCTCAAGATAATAGATATTCATTTCCTTTACTCTCAACAGCTTTGGAAGCAGTTGTTAGAAATACATTTAATCTCTTTTAAACTGCAGCTCCTTAAGGCTGATGTGATCACTAAACCAAAGATTTTCTAATTTACAGATTTACTTAGCAGATGCAGTTGGTGCGAGTCTCATAACATTAACAGGCACATGCACCTAATTTCAAATTCCTTCTTAAAAGATTGTTGCAGAATGCTTCTGGCAAGAATAATTTTCATATTAACACAAAAATAAATGAACATGAAAAGCTTTAACTTAGATGGTTTAAAACTCCTAGGAAGTCACATTGTGAAAAAGCACACGACCCTGACAGCCTTTGAACAATTCCCTTATTCTTTCAACAGGTTGAAAATTCCTTAGTGATAGTAGAAGGTCTTCCATTGTAATATATGCATCTTTATTTACTTCATTTCCTTATTCTTTATAAAAATATTCAAAGGAATTGTTATGAAATAAAAGAGGTATAAACTTGTTGGATACCATTTCTGTACCATTAACACCATATCATAGCTGTATATTCTATAACTAAACATGGAAAATGGCATTTAAAATCAGGACAGGAGAAAAAGCAGACTTTTTGCACATTAAGGAAATGCAACAGCAACTTTGACTCTTCAAATCATGATCCATTCACTAAGATTCTGTCTCACATTTCTTTCTTTAGAATATCAGTGTGTTAGACCATTTGAAAATGTTAATGAATTTGTACTTGCCAGTGAGAGACTATCTCTGTGTACTGGGAGCAATACTGTCCGGCCTATCACATCGTTATGAAAGAGACTTGCTAATTATTTGTCTATGCATGGTTCAGTGCTGAGTACTGTAAGATTATATTAGTATTTCATCTTTTGAGACCCAACCTTAATGAGAGATATGTCAAAAATATATGGTCATCTTATTTATCTTCCCTAAATGTCAGTCTTGGGACATTTTTACTCTGGTATGCTCATTCCTGGATCCTTAATTATGATCTTTATATTGATTCCTTTCAACTTTATAGCTTCAGTCTCAACTTCTTTCCTGCATACCAGACTCACATATTCAACTGCCTACGTACCATCTCTATGTAGATTTTCAAATGACAGCTCAAGTTATGACCTAAATCAAACTCTTAATTTCTACCCATCTGTTTCAATACAGCTTCATTATTACAGTTGTTCAAACGTAAACATTTGGGAATCATTCTTTAACCCCAACCCTTCAGACCTCCAGACTCTAAGTACATCTAGAACGGGGCTAAACACTCCCAAAGTCAGCCAGGCAATAGAACCCTTCTCTGATTGCAGAAGTCTTCTAACATGAAAATTTAACATGGACTCCTTATGCTTTTGTCATCATTCAAAAGGCAGAATAATTAATTTAAAATGTTTGATTAATTTCTAACCCTCTCAAAATAAAATCAAAGTTCTCCACAAGGCATACAAAGTCACTATCACCTGCACATGTCTTTTCCCCCTCATCAGGTCATCTCCTTTCTACCTCAATCTCATCACTTGAAGCTTTTTACTGGTAATCAAATAGGTTGAGCTCCCTCCTGTCCATCTCTCGGGACAGGAGCTTTGTCTCAATAAATATATTCTGCTCAAAAAAACAAAAACAAAAACAAACAAACAAACAAACAAACAAACAAAAACCAAATAGGTTGAGCAGTTCTTGCCTCAGAGGCCTTTGGATTGATTTTCTACTATGTAAATTTCCCACAAATTTACATATGATCTTTTTTAGTTTCTTTTTAAGCCATTTCTGAAGTGACATCATATCAGTGTGTTCTTCCAGGAGCTCTGTATCACTTACACCCTTACCCTATCCATTTCTCTTAATAGAATTAATCATTTTTGATATTTGTTGTTTATCCCTTGAATAAAGTTCAAATCCTTGAGTTCTGTGCCTTTATTTTCTCACCGTGGTTTTAATAACACATAAGAACAGTGCATGGCACTAAGTAGGAACACAATAAAAATTTATTTAATTAATTCAGAAAAGCCACATGCAGGCATTGTGTGGAGAATGAGTAAATATGTTAATTACAAAAATGTCTCAGGCTGCTATTTGGTTAGAGTTTAAGGATAGCCTCTAGAATTTTTGGACACATAGGGAAACATGTTTCCACTCTGGGGACATGGCTAGTTCTGATTTCATTAATATATTTTTATTTATGATGCCTATGCATCAAGAGCAATATCATTCTTGCTTTGTTCAATTACATATTGAATCTCTGCTTAAATCCTGACTTGGAGAAGCAATCATTACAAAATTAGGATGAGTTCACAGATTTTTTTTCAAAATTTTATTAATAAACAGATAGCAATGAGACAGTTTCAAATCAAATTGGAAGTACAGTTTCAACAAATAATACACTGCATATATTCTTCTTAGTGGTTAATTGCTGTACAAGATGCGGACTTGAGATCCTATTTACAAACACCATTAGAACAAATTCTATTCATTAAGAGAATGCAACTACATATCTATCCTAACCACTTTGAATACACAGATACAAAAATGGACATTCATCGGTATACCCCATTTTTTCTAAGTTCCGTTATTGAATATTATAGGTGTGTAAACTCAGCAAAATATTCTAAAAGAGTCCAGTAGCCCATAATAGCATTGGGTCTTCTGTTTAACTGGCAATGTCAGAAATTATTGACCTGAGTCCCCCACAGCTCAACATAACAACATGGCTTTACTTCCTATATTTCATCTTCATTCTTTTCTACTGGATGGTTAAGACCAAGGTAAAGCAGGACCTGTGCAACAAGAGTTGTAGCTTTTTGGTTTGAGAAGGTCAGTGAAATGCCCTCAGGATTTATCCTGAGATCCTGTACCTCAGATTGTAGAATCTTTGTCAGTGCAGCCATGTGGATGAGTCACGGCCATTGCTTGGCCAATGTGCTCTCTGTGAAAGCCTGAGAGAGTGTCTTCTCCTCATGTGACCCTCCTTAGGCACACTCTACATCATCGATCACTTTCCTCTTTGTCCCCATAATCTTCTTGATCAGAAAATTTGGGACACTACCGAGGTACATGACGTTACAGTACAAGTTCTCATATGTCCTGAGTCTTAATTGACCTTAGAAGGCTGGCCAAAATGTTGGCTTTCCTTGTAGCCCTCCTTTTTCTCTAATTTTGGTCTGCAAACTTAGGTTGTTAACCATCCAGAAGATAAGCTTATTGTTATTATCAAACAATTTAGGCTATCAAGCTTAACCTCACTATCTCACTGCATTTCAAACATCTTAGGCATAATAAGACAGATTTCTTATGAGGACAGTTACAGCTGGGTTGGCATCATGCTAACCAACTTTTGTGAGTGTCTGGAAGTGTACATATTCCCTTTCTTCTTGAACTGTGGCATGTCTGTACTGACATGCTCATCGTACGCGATGCAAGGGCCAATGAGTACCCGGACTTCATCCTAAAGGGAACATGCTGCTCTGAAAACAGCATGGATCCATCTGGAAGTTTGCTTTTCACATCTTTAGTTTTCTGCTCATTGACCTCAACTCACAGGAGACTGAATCGAAATTTCTGTCTTACTTAATTAGTCTGAATCTTTTCTTATTTCTTTATAATACAACAGTGGTTCATACATCTTTTTTTTTTTTTTTTTTTTTTTTTGTATTTTAGGGAAGGGTGTTCAGGTCCTCACTACTTGATTGGACTCTTCCTGTTTACAGCCCCCCAAGAGCTGGGATTCCAGGTGCATACCACCACACCCAGTCTCAATTGCCATCTCAGCCAGCGAGACCCAAGGGCAAGGCCAGCATGGCAGGCCCAGGAATTGAAGCCTCTGTTTCTTTGCCTGCTTGCAGGCGCTTTAATATGGTGAGCTATTTGGCCAGCCTTTTTTTAAAAAAAAATTAATTCTTATTTTATTTTTTTTTTACTTTCAATATTTTTGTACATTCATTGCTATCAGTTCTTCTTAGATATAAAAAATGTTGTAATATTGTCTTAGAGCCAAAGATTCCTAAAACAGCAAGTAAAACTTTAATATAAAACTTTCTGGGGCTTACCAGATAGCTCGATGTATTAAAGTGCCTGCTTAGGCAGACCCTGGGACCGGGGTTTGATCCCTGGCATGCTGTGCCAGCCTCGTCCCCTGCAGTGTGCCGAGATGATGATTGATACTGGGCATGGCAGTGCACACCTGCAATCCCAGTGCTTGGGAGGCTCAAAACAGGAGGACCACTATGAGTCTCATCTGTGGAGACCCTGTACCGAATACATCAAAACAAACAAAACTTGTGGGCCAGCAGAACTTCTTTCTTTAATTTCTCACATTACTCATTCTTATATATGAACTGGTATCTTCATGTTGGATGCCTGTAGGCCTTCCAAACAAAGGTGATGGCAACAGTAGGCTGTGTCTGTAAATAGAAGGGTTTTTTATTTACAATAAGTAGATGTTCTTAATATTGTATATAATGCATTATAACTGTATTTCTCTAAAATTATATAATTAATCACATATAATCCACTTAAAATGCTGTATACAATTCTATAAGCTTGAAAATCTTGACTCAACTATCTGGATCATTGCTGTAGTCTTCAATCTTAAATTACAGTGTAGACCAGAGAATAAACCTTTAATGCAATAAAAGTGGTGAGCTCATTGGAAAGCCTGTAAATCTGACTGCTAAAAAGTCATTCATAATGGAATTAAATTAAATTAAGGAACAATTCTTTAGAATTGAAATAAACTCTAGTGGTTAACATTTAATAGGAACTTCACTCTTCAAAATAGCATTAATTTAAAAAATTGACACAAATCAAAAATTGGGATGGAATCATACTATTAATTGTAACTTCTTTTTACGAATCACATGTTAAAACTTTGAATCAAATAGCTCTTTGTCAAAATGAATGAGCGTTTCTCACATGTCCAATTTAAAATAATTATATACAAGGTAGGACATTGTTTATGTTCCTTTGCTTTTGCTTCAACCTGATTTAAAGCTCTTCAAAGAACACGACATATTTCTTAGCTGTATTCTCATGACAAAATGCACATTATGGATGTTTAAAGGGGAAATGGTAATTCAATTTCTGGTTCCATCTAGGTTCAGATGTATAAAGTAACCATTTGAAGTTGTATTATAGTATAATAGCCTTGTGGTGTTTGATGAAAATTGTGCTGTGCACAAATAGGATGTTGATCAACTCTGGATAAAAATACTTGACAGTTTCAGAGAGTATCACACCGTGGAGTATATGTCATGTTTCTAACTGGAAGGGAACTTAAGGATCCTGAGGAAAAAGGCATGTGGTTTCTTTAGGATATTCATT
>NW_004524746.1:1653602-1661530 GCF_000260255.1 Octodon degus | reverse complement strand
TTTACCTTGGTCTTAACCATCCAGCAGAAAAGTATAAAAATGAAGTAGAAGAAGTAAAGCCATGCTGTTATGTTGAGCTGTAGGGGACAATTTCTGACATTGCTAGTGAAGCAGAAGACCCAATACTATTATGGACTACTGAACTCTTTTAGAATATTTTGCTGAGTTTACACACCTATAATATTTAAATGATGGAACTTAACAAAAAAACGGGATACAGATGAATGCCCATTTTGTATTTGTGTATTCAAAGTGGTTAGAATAGATATATAGTTACATTCTCTTAATGAACAGAGGGATTTGTTGTAATGGTGTTTGTAAATAGGATATCAAATCCGCATCTTGTACAGCAATTAACCACTAGGAAGAATGTATGCAATGTGTTAATTATTGAAACTGTCTCCCCAATTTGGTTTGAAACTGTCTCATTGATATTTGCTTCTCAATAAAATTATGGAAAAAAAAAGAAGTTAACCCCAATTGACTAGGCAAAATTTCCCTAAACCTGCTTATTTCTAATTATCACAATGCCCTCAAATTTGAATGTCTGTCTCTTCCCTCACCAACTTGTCTATGTTATTTCTTCTAATCACATAACTTCTTGGACAAATACATCATTGCTCAAAATAAAAAAATGTAATGCTTGTCATATAGTCTTACACAGAAAAAAAATCCATTTAAAAAAGAGAGAGAAAAAAGCAATGATTTCCCAAATGATAAAGTGAGTCATATTTGAATCTTGAAAATAACTGCATCTTAAGATGTAATGAAGAATACTTTAACATTTCCAATTAAGTTCTAATATTCTAGAAAATATTTGGTAATTCCTTTATGAGCTGATCTCAACATGTATCATTTTCCCCACACAATTGGTAGAACTAAATGGTACTGGCTGGCTATAGAACTTATTCTAAAACCACATATTCATATCCTCAATGACAGTGCATTAATCTCAGAAATAATATTAGTGTCATCTAGCTATGACTACTCTTTTAACACACTTTTCATTAGAAATACAATATATATGAATATATTTAATGATTAATCTCATTTTTTAAAATTAATCATTGCTAAATCTCAAATGACTAGTAAGAGGCCACATTTCTTTTTTTATGCTCTCTACTATAATGGTTGTGACAAAGTGCCTTTTCAATAAATACTTTTATTGTATATCTGGAATATTAACTTCTTATAGTCAAGTTTTCTATGTATAAGCAAAAGTGAACAAGGCAAATTTACAAACTATTTATGAAGCAATAAAACAGAAAATGCAAGAAAAGTAAATTATTAAAAATTAATGCAGAACAGATTCTCAATAATAATCTTAAATTTAAAACAAAAGCTGTAACAAGTACAAACCCTGTTAGAGTAGTTGAAAATAAATTCTGTTTTAGGTTAAAAAGTACTGCAGAACTTGGGGCTTATTATTCTCTTGTAGTACGTTATTACTTCCACAGTTAAGTTATATTTTCCTCAAGCAATTTTACAAAGTTAGTTTAAAACATTTCCTTTAAAATTTGCAAAGGCAAGATATCCAGGAATTATCCTGATCAGTAATAGTAAACTATTAAACCTGTATCACAGATGGGTCCAAAGTATGTTTGTGTTCTTGTCTTGTTTGACATATCCCTGATTTTCACAACTTTCTGTGAGAAAGCTATTTGAATAACATTTTTCAATCAGATTTCACGTTTCAAAATTTCAATAATTTTTAGAATTTATTTTATTTTTACTGAGTTTTCCATAAGTAAAATAAAACTGCATCTCCTATAAATAACTGATGCAATTTTACCTTGAGAAATTTAAATGGAATGCGATACCTCAGATTAGACAACAAAGCGCATAAAATCACCTGAGTTGATACCAAATGTGGAACACTACACTATAAGTATGAAACACTTAATAGAGATCTAAAATAAAATCTTATTTTGTTTGCATTAATGTTAAAATTATGTGATAATAGCCAACACTGTTGCAAACATAGAAAAACATCTACAGATCTACAAATTAGAATAGAAACTCTGTACAGTTCCTTCAACAACATCACTATATTTTTTGCCTCACTTTGCTATTTCAGTATTTTTTTTTTCCTGCAAATTACTTACTCTCCTTCATTAGTTGTTAAGTGATGCAATACACTAAATCACTTGATCACAGACATCACTTATGAGGGCTACTCCTCAGTTAATTTTGTGGCAGCTATATACTCCACTTAGATGCTCACATCATACAATATGTGCCAAGTCTCATTCTGTTTTCTCTGTGGAAATGAATTACATAATAGGAAAAAAAGTTGAAAGTAGAGGCTTTGACATATACATTAGTAAGTGAATTTCTGAGCTGTGAACCTCATAAATTTATGATCAAAGCTTGTGTTCAATCTTTTACAGTACTGTGTAATCAAAACAGGTTTTCCAAAAACAGGACTAATTTGCTCCTTCTACCATTACATAAATAATTAGAAATTGCTATTCCCTATTTGTACATTTTGCTCCATTACAAAAGATAATCAACTGGCTTATATTTAATCCTTATAAACGTAAGTTGTTAATAATGTCATAATCAACTGTTGAATTACAATTTTATTAGGTATAAAAATACAATGACATTTTGCCCTAAATATTAATCTTCCAAGGAAATACAGTAAGTAAGGTTGCTGATGATCTCAAATGTGTGGAAATACCTACATTTGGGAAAATTGTATTATGTTAGTTACTATGTATCACTGGTAGAAGAATCCACAAATTTACCCTGAAATTGAAATGCACTCATATTTGATATAGCTGTTTGGTTGTTTTTAGAGCTAGTTAGCATATGATTTAACAAAGCAAAAAAAGATATTTAAGGACATCTTATATTTTGTGATAAATTTAAATCTTGGAAATCTAATTAAACATACTAGAAACTACAGCCAAGACGGTATTGAATTACACAGATGCCACTTTTTCCCTTAACATCAACAATTTTATATAACACAATCTGGAATAACTTTCCCAAAAAACAAAATTGCCACTTCCCAGATTCTGCTAAATTTTTTCTACAATTGTTCATTGCTTGTCAAGTAAACATTTGCATTGATCAACATTTTCAGACTTATTTTTAACCTAACTTAAATCTTACATGTTAAACATTCAGGGTATACTAATCTCAAAAAATTACTTATGCTTTGCTCCTAGCACAAATTCTTTTACAAGCCTAGAACTACTTTTCTTACTCCAGTGACATTTTTTTAATCCTTCAGAATCTGCACAAACGCTCTTACTTTAAAGCATTCTATAGTACCTCTGTTTGAACATCTTTAAAAAGTGGTCATTTCTTTCATTAACGTTTTTTGTCATCAACTTTATAATTGAAATAGTTTGTCACATGTTTTCTTTTTAATTCAAGAGATATTATCACACATTGCAATGTACTAAGTATAGTGAGGGTTTGGCACTCAAAGTGTGTTCAGATGGACCACAAGCTTTGTTAAAAGCTTAGGCAAATTCACATGAAATATCACATGAAATCCCATGAATAAATGTAATTTTTATGTATCAATTAAAAATAAATTTTGTGATAATACAACAGTTTCAAATTATAACAAGATCATTACACAATTATAGTTGGAATAGCTCTGTTTTAGAAGACATAAATATGATTTAATTATAGCCTTAAAATAGTTTATCTGCCTACAGCATCATGCAACACAATCAAGACAGACTGAAAGAAAAGATCATGAACATCTAAAATTGAAATTGCTAAAATGAAACAGGGAAAACACTTCAAGTTATAGACACATGTCAACACTTTCTGAATAGTATTCCAACAGCAGAAGAATTAAGAATCAACAAATGGGATCACAGAAAACTAAAATTTTTCTTCATAGCAAAGGAAACAACAGAGTCAAGAGAAAGTGTACAGAGTGGGAGAAAATGTTTGCTAGTTGTTCTTCCAACAGAGGACTAATATCCAGAAAATACAAAGAGCTAAAAAATGTACCATCAAAAAATCCTCAAACAAAACAAAACAAAACAAAACAAAACAAAACAAAACAAAACAAAACAAAACCGAACCAATGCATGAGCAAGTGGCTTGAAAAGACACTTCTCAAGAGAACTACAAGTGACCAGTAATTATATAAAAATTTTTCAACATCTTTTGTCAACAGGAAAGTATTAAAATTAGATTGAGATCCTGTCTCACTCCAGTCAAAATGGATATCTTCATTAATATAAAAACTAACAAATACGGGCTAGGATTCATGAAAAACAACCTTTCTACACTCTTGGTGGAGATTTAAATTAGTATAGCCACTAGGGAAAAGTATGAAAGTTTCTTGAAAACTAAAATTGATTCTAGAAGGTTGAGGTTCAACATTAGGTTGCTTATTTGAGCTCATTCTGAGACCCAGAAAAGCAAAAAGAATTCTGGGCAACAAGGACAAAGAAGTAGGCATCACAATTCCTCACTTGAAATTATGCTGCAGAGCTACTGTGATAAAAGTAGCATGGTAATAGAAACAAACACACCAAAAACTAGACCTGAGAATCAATGGAATAGATTAGAAGAGGCAGAAACAACAATAAATACAGTCAGCCACCTTATCCATGACAAAGGGGTCAAAGTGGAAGAAAGAAAGCCCCTTCACTTTACTATATGAAAAACAGCCTCTTTAATAAATGGTGCTGCTTCTCAATAAAATTAATTAAAAAAATGGTCCTGGTAAAACTGGCTTTTCCACATGCCAAAAACTAAAATTAAACCCATGTCTATCACCATGGACTAAATTAAAATCAAAATGGATTAAGATCTAAATATTAAAACATAAACACTAAATATGCTGGAATAAAAAATAGAATTCTTGAAGGTATATGTGTAGGAAGAGACCTCGTGAATAAAACCCTGACAGCACAGGAAATACTACAAGAATCAACAACTTGGATCTCATCTTATTCCAAAGCTTTTCACAGCAAAGTAGATCACCAAGAGTGAATATGCAAACCACAGAGTGTTGAAAAAAGTCTTAGCCAGTTGTTCTTCAGACAAAAGACTAATATCTAAAACATATGAAGTAAAAAAAAATGAGACTCCCCAATTAAAAGATCCAATCCAAAAATGGCATCTAAAACGAGTAGACACTTCTCAGAAGAAGTACAAATGGCAAATAAATACATGAAAAAAGTTCCAATATCACTGACCATTTCAGATATGAAAAATAAAACAATGCTGACATTTCATCTCACCCATAATAAATGGCTATTATGAAAAAATCAATCAATAACAAATGCTAATGGGACTGTGGCAAAGAAGGAACCCTTTTCCACTGCTGGTGGGACTACAGTCTGATGCAACCACTGTGGTAATCAGTGTGCAAGTTCCTCAAAAAGCTAGGACTAGTGATTCCATTTGACCCATCTATGATCCTTCTATCTTCCCAAAAGAATCAACATCCACAGAGGTGTTTGTGGCAGAATACACACATGTTTATAGCAGAATATACCACACCCATGTGTATAGCAGAACAATTTGCAATAACTAAATCCTGGAAACAACCAAATATCTACCAACTGTTGAATGAATACAAACTTGTTTTCTTTTACAATGCAGTCCTACTCAGATATAAAGAACAATAAACTAGAGATACTTATAGCTAAATGGATGGACCTCGAGACTATACTGTCAAACAAAATAAATCAGATAAATATATGGAAACATCACATTATCTTTCTGCTGTGAGAAACTGAAAGTGTAAATAAAAACAAAAATGTTTAACAGACTTTGTGAAATAGGAAATAATTATTCAAAGGGAAAGGTGAATTGGGGATAATGGAAGGGAAAAGGAAACAATGGGGGAAAAGGACGTAATAGAAACAAACCTTCATAAATACGGATGGAATGAGGAGTTAAAGGGAGAGGAGGAAAATGGGAAGATACACTGTGTACAGGTATATAATTCCTTGTGATGAATGTGATCATTGTGCATCTCTAAACTGTACCAATAATTTTAATTTTTAAAAGCAGCACTTCACTGTTCTTAAAATATTACAATTAAAACATAAAACTAAAATTAAGCCACTGCTGGATCTAGCTATACCATTCCACAGTCAGCATGTGGAGCTTTACACCTCCATGCTCATGTTTATTCTGATGCAATTTTCAACAGGTAAGCTGTGGAAACACCCTTGCTCCCCATCAACTGAGAAATGGATTGAAAGTGTGACATGCATACACAATGGAGCATTAAGCCAAGGAGAAGGATGAAGTCATGTCATTTGCAGGAAAAGAGCTGAAATTGGAGATCACCTGTTAAATGAAATGTCAGATTCAGACAAATACTGTATGGTTTCACTCACAGGTGGAATTTTTGAGAGAGAGAGAGAGAGAGAGAGAGAGAGAGAGAGAGAGAGAGAGAGAGAGAGAACACATGAGGGTAGAAGAGAGACTTTTATGGAAGAGAAAGGAAATGAGGGGTAGGGAAAGACCAGATTAAAATATTTTATAGGTACCTATGTAATCAATATGCTTTAATATTGAAAAAGAAAGGTTCATTAAAGAAGTATAAAGAAAGCTTCATTGTGTAGGGAGCCTGTTAAAGCGAAAAAGATTGCAAATAATTATGAGTATGATTATCACTAATGCCATGAAGTCCCACTAGTAACAATAAATGTTAATTTTCTAATTCTAATATTTTTTTTTACCCACATAACATGTCTGATTTCTGATCTTCAGGTTAACCATGATTATAAGTATTCTCACTTAATGTATGAGCTATAATAGACTGAAAAATTTAGACATCAGTCAAGTAGTTTTTGAATCACGATTGGAACACATGTCTATTTTGTCTGTTGGTTCTGCTTTTTAAAATTCAGTTGCCAACACTTATTATTTATGTCATTATTTACACATCATCCTTTCCATTCAATATGTGGTGTTTCTCCCAAACATACATGTAAAATTTTTAAAGTTTTCAAGTCTATTTTGTATTTCTCTGGTTTTCCTACAGAATGGGTTGGAGGTGAAGAAGTCTTTTTCAGTGCCATTTGAATATTAACAATCCTTCAAAGGACAATTTTTGGAAAGTTTTAGTAATATAAGGCACATAGTGGTTTGGTTTAGCCACAACTACCTAAATATAAAGAAAGAGGCCTAAAATATGTGCATATGAAGGGGTGTGGAAGTATATGTACATGTGTGTATGTGTGTATGTATGTATGTATGTATGTGTGCGTGTGTAAGGACAAGGAGGAATTATTCTAAGGGTTGAGAGACTATGGCAATGGCATTCAGCTGATGGTTCCTTGACGCTTCTGTGCTTATTTGAATGTAGTGGGGAGTTAGACATGCATTTTGAATATTCCATGTATTTGCTTACTTTAAGAAACGGACTCTACAAAGAATTCTAGCAGGAGGAAAAAGGAGATGGTAAGTGGGAAGGGCAGTAGTTGCTCTCTGCTCATTTGGACCTAGAGCAGCCAATGTGCCATGGAGTACTTTTATTTGGGTTTATCACTGTCATTTAAGTACATTTCACTGATCTTTTATATCTTACTGGTGTTCACTAACCACTTCAGAATGTATGACATTTAAGAATTAATTTTATTAACATTTTTGAAGTTGAAAATTTAATAAATCTTAATATCACAATTACTATTCACAATATCTCTCATTAGCTAAATGTACCCTTTTATCTTCAAGATTTGATATAAAATAAAAAAACTTTAAACCTTGTAATAGCACCAAATTAATGGCTTATGTAAAGCCAAAACAACAACAAAAAAAGAATTTTACATGATTAATTAAATTACCTAATAATCTTAGGGGTGATAATATTTACATTAAAACCTCTCATTAATGGTCCCACACAAAAATCTAGGAGATGTGGGGACGGGGAGATGGCCCAGTGGAATAAGCACTTCCGGGGGAAGTGCAAGGGCCTGAGTTCAATC
>NW_004524746.1:1637560-1652272 GCF_000260255.1 Octodon degus | reverse complement strand
TCAGTATATATAGTTAGTCAGGGTGAGAATCTTTCCAATTAACTCCTAGATTAAAGAATCTTCTGAATATTCTCAGGATCATTGCCTTGCTCATCTTTTATATATAACTGCATGGCTTAACATTGCCATGTTTCCTAGCTCATCTCCTTTCTAGGAGATGTATTTTGAAGTAGCCTCAGGTTTTCACTCTTACAAGAAAATCCTATGTCTGCAAATGAATTAATCTTCATGGATCTCTGAACCTCAAATCTGATATCCTAATAATTAATTCATCCTTATAAAAAAGTTTAACATATGTTAAATTCTTTTTAAAATAATTTCAGACACAACAGTTACAGATTGTTTAAAATCCAATAAAACTTAAGAAATGCTTCACTTAAGTGGAAAATTATTTATTTATTTATTTATTTATTTATTTATTATTTTTTGGCGGAAGCTGGGATTGAACTCAGGCCCTTGCACTTGCCAGGGAAGTGCTTTTTCTACTTAGTCATCTCCCCGGCCCCAAGAATTATTTATTTTGGAGTAAAATTTTTTTTATCTTTGTTTCTTATAATCTAGTACAGCTATAGAATGTTAGACTTTCTATCATAACATATTAATGAAAGAGAACATTTGAGACATGAGGCTAGTTTCATCCAAAAAAACCAAAAGCCATCTTCTCCTTTTTCCTCTGTATTTGAATATTAGTTTCACTGAAGTATCACAGTCAGTTGGATTCATTCAGAAGAGTGAAAAATCGGAGGAAGGGCTGCTGCTCACAGCACTCCTCGACTCTGCCTCCATCTGTCGCTGGCAGTTGTCAATGGACACACTGCACTGTGCGCCTTTAATCTTGTTTTCTTCTGTGTTTGCAATGTTTCTATTTTTTGTTTTTTAATTTGGTTGCAGGATATGTTTTGTCTAGTACCAAGCATGTATAAGCTTTGAATTATTTGTACTTGATGACAAGATTTAGTAATACTATCTCATTTTCTTTTGTATCATCATTATTTAAAAGCCTTTTCTTAAATAAGCAGATCTTAAAATTGGTACATACTTCAACTTAAAACTAATCTCATTGTCCATATTGCTTTAATTTGGCTCCATGATACATTGGGTATTTATCTCAGACTCCAGAAGGGGTATTTGGGAGCCTCTAGGTTAAAGTATACAGCAAAAGCAACACCTCCACGTGCACTAAAAATTCAGTACCTCATCCTCCAGTTGTTTAACTGAAAAAGAAAGCAAAGTCTACCAAGTGGCAAAATGGAAGCGAGGCCATAAGTACCAAGATACATAAAAACTAACTTTTGAATTTTCCCTAAAATGAGTCTAGGCTTTCCCAGGACCCACATTTCCATGGAACAGGATTTTTACTTGCCCAAGATCATCTTATTTGGATCAAGATTTCAAAATTTAACATTTCACTTTTCTCTGTCAGTGTGGTGACTTAGTATAGTTCTTAAAATCATGAGTTTCCCCAAATTTCTGGAAAATAAATGGATTAAAAATTTTGCTTACTTTACCCAAGAAATTTAAAGCCTTTTGCATTAGGAAATCACAGAGGAAAATGCCTACTAGGAAGCTTCGATTTCTATATTAAAACCACAATCTTTTTTCTTATGTTTAATGCTTATTTTAAAGAGAAAAAACAAAAATGATAAACTTTCAAAATAAGACAGGAAATTAACAATAGTTATTGATATCTTCAAATAGTTGCTCATGTTGCCAGATATAGGCACGTAAGATTGGTCAAGCAATATAAATAGTAGCTCTCAATGAACTAAGAATAATTAATAATACAATGCTCTTATCTGATGTATACATATCTATCTGTCTGTCTATCTATCTATCTATCTATCTATCTATCTATCTATCTATCTAGTCCCCTTCCTTTCCCTTATGTTTACTTTTCTTGGATTTAGTGTTGTTCTTTATGCAGAGTATATTAACTGAACTCTTACTACATGCCACGGCTGTACTAGAGACTTGGGAATGGAAAAGCTAAAGCTATCCCTGTCCTCAGTGTTTCCTTTGGACTACAAATTATGTCCTCAGACTAGGTATTATGGATTACAAACACATGAAACAAGTACTCTTTTTTATGTATTTAGTACAGGGCCTACAGGGCCTCACTACTCAGACTCTTAGTGATCCTCCTGTTTTTAGCCTCCTAAGAACTGGAATACAGGTGTGCACAACCATGCTCAGTCTCAACCGCCCCAGTGTGCCCTGGGGGCAGGGATGGCACGGCACACTGGGTGTTGAACACCAGTCCCTGAGCCTGCCTAAGCAGGTGATTTACTCTGCTGAGCTATCTGGCCGCCCCAAAACAAGTACTCTTGAGTGAGACAGTTTTTTTTATTTATTTATTTATTTTTTTGTTGTTGTTGTTTCTTTTTTCACTTAGGATTTTGTCAGGTTTTTATATAACAAAATGAATGACAGGGTTTAAATAAAAAAATTCATAACACTGTATATATTACTTAAATGAGATGATTTACTTCTCTGTACTGATAAAAATCATCTTAATAACTTCACAACTTAAAAGAATGGAAATAATTTATGTTACTGGACAGAAAAAGTATTAATTTTAAAGACCTTAAAAAGATACTCATTAAAAAAGGATACTCATTCACTAAATATAAGCTTTGAAAATAAAGCAATTGCTTTAGTATCTGTTGGCAAAACAAATTATTTTCATTGTCTTGTCCCACCAAAAATGTTGGTAGTGCGATACAAATGTGGCTTTTATATTTGTTTCATGAGTTCATAATTAGATGTTCAGTTTGCAAAAGATTATCAACCAAAAATAGTCATGACAAAAAGAAAAATAAAATTAAGGCTTCCTGGCTGCTGAGCTAATGCTCTTTAAGGAACTGCACCACGTGACCATCTTCTGGTTGTTTCGTTTCTGTTGCCATTGTTACAAATTCTATTTCATTCCTGTAAATTACATTTTCTACATTTGTATGCACAAAACACCATTCATTATACCAGTGCTTGGTTTCCTGGTGTCCTCAATACTGCATGCACAGTTGGCTGCACATTTAAGCTAGTTCCTAGTATATGCAGAGTTACAAATCTTCAGGAATGTTTATGTTTTGGAGCTTATTATAGATAGCTGTCCTCAAACAACATCCTCAGATCCTTAGTCAACAGGACAGGTACTGTTGTGTAAAATGTTTACTGATATTTTCATTTTTTAGCATGTTAACAATTTCATTCTTCATTTAACAATTTGACAAACATTTAAGATAAGTCTACACATGAGGTATAGTTTGGTACAAAGTTTAAGTAAATAAACAATGACCTTTAACGTCTAGAATTCCTCTGGCAAATCTGCCTAAAATCTCAAATGTTGAATACAGAGAAAATAAAACAATACAGCAAAATGATGTTGAATAAAATTAGTCTACAGGACCAGCGAGAGAGCTCAGCGGACTCAAGCATCTGTTTAGGCACGCTTAGGCAAGCTTAGGGCCCATGGTTTGACCTCTGGCACCACATATCATGCCAGCCCCACCCCTAGGGCAGGCTGAGCTGGCCAGCGTCTAAGCATGGTGGCGCATACTTATAATCCCAGCACTGAGGAAGCTGAAAGCAGAAGGATCACCTCGAGTCTGAGCTGTGTAGTAAGACCCTGCAACAACCAAATACATTAAAAAAAATGAACAGAAAAAAAATTTAAAAGTAGTCTACAGTCAATTATAGTTACTTATTTACTGTATTTTAGGGAAAGGTCTACAGGGTGTTCAGGGTCTCACTACTAGGTTAGACTCGTAGTGATCCGTCTGTTTACAGCTTCCCAAGAGCTGAGACTATAGGTGCATTCCACAAACCGAGTCTCAATTGCCATCTCAGGGCAACCTAGGGGAGGGACAGGTACGGTCTACAGTCAATTAAAGTATAATTGAAAAGTCCTTGAATACAGAGAAAGTATAAATTAGTTCACTAATAGTTCAGTATAAATTAGATCACTCATGTGTTAATTGGACAAAATATAAAGCAGAAAAAAGATAGTAAAACTTGTGTTTTTCTTAAAATAACTTTGTATCTATTCTGTGTGAAACAATGGTAGTTTAACAAAATATTAAATGTTAATTAGTTTAATAACTGAAAATCTATAATAAATAAGACATTAAAAATGAGGAACTTTAAAGCTAGCATAACTATAATGTAATTCAGAGACTTAATGAGAAATTATCCTTATAGAAGATACATTTTAGGAAGAAGAGAATTTACTAATAGTTACTTAGACAGAAAGTTTAGGTGATGTCCCCACCACCTATAGATGGCTTATACATTTGTGAACACAGTCTTTGTTATCTCCAAGCAGAAAAATATTTACATGAAGCTATGGAATTATATTTTATAGGAGAGATACTACTCTCATTTTTATTTTGGTTTCAAGTTAGCAAAGTGTTTAAAATGGCTTTTAGCAGCTTCATTACAAAAATCTGGAGCACACTCCATTACAGTTTCACTGTAAGGCTTCATGCTGCCTAGAGTTTCGCAGTGAACTGTTATTTTGGATGTTATCCAGAAGGATGCAATTAAGGGAAGCACCTTGCTTTCTGTGTTTCATGTATAACATGCTCCCAGGTCATAACCTAAAATACTCTGGGAAATAAAGTCATCTACGTGCAACACCTGGAATATGGTACACAAATCTTGTCTTCTGAACGTGACATTTGTGTTATGGGTAAGGCTAATATAAAATGACTAATGGGATCACTAGGTTGGTTTAATTCATTTTTTAAAAGATGACTGTAACCCCTGTGATCAGATGTATGTGCAAATGTGGCTGTTGTGCTCAGATGTTTGGGAAATCAGGCAAACAGGGTTGCACTAAAAGCACGAAGAGCTATGGACAAAAGTAATTAACTGCAGCAGCAAAGCCTACGAAGAAGATTAGGCACTGGAGTCTGAGGAATGATCACCTGTGGCTCCTCTTAATAAATACAAGATATAATCTAACACACAGGCATACAAACACATGTGGGTACTTTTATAGTGGGGATCCAAAATGTTCCCCCAAAAGACACACTGAGTTGAACGTCTGCTTCCTTGTGGGCTTCTGGGAAGTAACTGGATGATGAGGGTTCTAATTTCATCAGCAGATTAGTCCACTGATGAGGTCATAGTATGGTGACATTACTGGGAGGTGACAGAAACAGGAAGTTGGGCCCAGCTGAAAGGAATGGATCATGAAGGTCTGAGGTTGGGCCCCCACACCCTTTCTCTCTCTCTCTCTCTCTCTCTCTCTCTCTCTCTCTCTCTCTCTCTCCCCCTCTCTGTCTCTGATTCTTTCTCTCCCCGTCCCCCTCCCCCATTTTGGCAGCTGCGACTGAGATGCTTTCCTTTGTCCTGCCTTTTTCCACCATGCTGCTTCTGCTCTGCACAGTTCTAAGCAATGGATGCAGCCACGGTGAACTAAACTCTGAGACCACAAGCCAAATTATTTTTCTGTGGGAGTTGGTCACAGTGACAAAAAGCTAATTTTGTACATGCACACATCTAAGGTAACTCATTTCAACAAGATATCTTTAATAAATCACATAAAAGTAAAAAATAAAACAAAAAGAAATGAAAAGGAGAAAAGAGAAGAAGAGAAAAGACAACAACAGTCTAATTTAGCAGTTTCAGAATTTGTAATCTAGCACGGATGCATCTCAGGAAAGCTAGAATGAGTATAAGCCTTCGGGAGCACAAAGAACACACAGATTTTGAAGGAAAGCTTTTCTTATTATTTACTTGTTGGCTAAAAGAGTAGTACATTTGACCTTTTTTCTACTATTATCTTCTTGGGCTAGGCTTGTGAACATTTTAAACATAGAAACATTATAATGAGACCATTTGGTTTTTAGAAGTTGAGCCATTTTCAGTGTGGTTTACAAAATATCACACAAGTCACATTCTGTTCAAAAAGAATTTTAAAGCCAAGTACAAGTAGAGGGACTATCAAAGTAAAGCTCATGGTTCTAGTAAGTCCTCTTTTCTGAAGCAAAAACAAAGACTAACAATTACTGTACGATAACTAGAAGAAGAGGAACTTGAGTCGTTTGTACATCCTTTCATTATAATTGCAACTATTTAGTTGTGTTATCTGGATTAAAAAAGTATGAATTTTTCAGGGTTTCCACTTCTCCCTGCATAGATAGTCTGGCTTTGTCCCTGAGAAGAGAATGGTAAATATTTCTTACTAAAAATTCTTTGAAGTCTCACGTCTAATTCTAAAAATTATGCAAATGTTGCATTTTACTCTACAAGTTGTCATTCTTCATTTTAATACAACGTGATGTTTATAATTATGTTTTGAAAAAAGATCATTACAAAATTTCATACCATACTTACCCTGTGGTACTGACTATCTCTTAGCACACAGCACGATAGTAAATGAAGATTCAACCCTATGCTAATTACAGTGTAACTGGTTTAATTTGGTTTAACTGGAGAACACAGACATCTAAGTGGGAAAGTATGTGTAAGAGGAAAAGGTATTGGGAGATAAAATCTAGTAGACTGTTGACAGTGGGATTAAATGAAGCAGCTGAACTCCACAACTACAAATAAAATTAGATGAGACATTTTTAGTTCTAGAGACTTTCATGTAGCTGATGGGGAGCTAAGGTCAAATCAGGCAAATATCTGAATGATTCTTCACTTAAGTCTTTTCTGCCGCCTTCCAAGACATTGAGCTTGAAATCTAATCCTCTAAATTTATTCCAACAGATTTAAAATGGTTTATTAAAGAATTGTTTACTTAAGCATTTTATATACTAATAATCTTTGCTCACTAACAAACATTGTAGCATATATTTGTTAATTTTATCAAAATAATCTTATAGGGGGCTGGTGAGATGGCTCAGTGGTCTAAAGCATTTACTTGGAACAAGCTTGGCAAAGCACAGGGACTGCGGTTCAATCCCCCAGCACCACATGCCAGCCAGCCCCGCCCCCTGGTGGGCTGAGCTGGCCACACACAGAAAAATAAATAAATAAATAAATAAATAAATAAATAAATGTCTTTAAAAAAATAATCTTATAGCTTTAATAACTAAAATAGTTAAAATACAAATGTTCTTGTATATGAAATGTGGAATTTGACTTGCTTCATGTCTTGGCAGGGGTGTAAGAGCTTCTGGTTAGACATTTAACAATCGAGACAATAGCAAGAGGACTATAATTCTACTCCTGAAAAATGACAAAGGGCCTGAAGATAAAGGGCCTACATCTTCAGCAAGAATTCCTCCTACATAGGGGTGAGTTATGTGATAGTACAATTCGAGGGCCAATTAAAGGACTAGGAATTTGTTCATTCTGGAGGAGGAAAAAAAACAAAAGCTGAAATATAACTATTTTTATTTCTGTATATTATAAAACCCTCTTTCTTGAGGTTGTAGTTATGCAGCTATCTGCAGGCAAGGAGTTAGCCAACTGACCTTTTGAATTTCTACAGTGTGCTATTTTTCTGAATCACTGTGTAATAGCCAGAGGGATCTCTCAGATCATACGGGGATGGGGGGGGGGGGGGGGGATGAAATTAAGCAAAAGATCCAGGTTTCCCCTGAGCAGAGTACTGAATACCTAGCTAAGGTTCTATGGCTGTCTTTGTGCCTTGCTTGGACTCCTACAAACACTATTCTATAATAAGCAGTGCATGAGGAACTTCTCCTATTTTACAGTTTCAATTTATAAAATGATTAATGAAACAAGGTCCGAGAGGCACATGTAGCCCTTTTCCAATTAATCAATAAAAAATTAAATTATTTTAACATCTTTCTAAAAATGCTAAAGAGTAGCTAAAATGCTAAAGAGTGTAGCTTATTAAAGAGGAGCTGGGTGAGATCCATGTGATTATGTCACCCATAAATTTATCATACAGGCTGATAACAAGAAACCAGTAAGCACACCATAAGTAGCACCTTATTCTTTTAGGCACTAAACTCCAGTTGAAATAAACACTTTTCTTAAGACTTACGACTTGCTAGTGAGCTATGGATATTTGCATCATGGTGTGCATGCAGTAAAGAGTCTGTTTACTCAAAGCAGAATGATAAAAAAGAAAAATATTTGAAAAATAATGCAAAAATATTTGTGAAACAAATAGGCATGTCTCATATTAAACACAGTAAAGTAGACAGAATTGTTTTTCCTTGTCAACATACCCCTTCATCATTTATTTAGTACTTCAACAGCACACCGTATGTGTTATTTCCTTTGCTGCTGACTGCTCCTTAATTACTTTATTTAATGGGAAACACTGCTGCACATAAAATGAAAGTGTTGTGGAGAGATGGAACTATGGAACCGAAGTACAATATTAACTCTTTTATTTCATGAACTACAAGTTTAAGTGGGTGGGCAAAGGAGGATTCTAAAAATCAGTTATGGTGTTTCATTCCGAGATAGTTGCCAATTCAAATTCAGCTGGAGTTGTTCATCAGCCCTTCATATACAAATTCAGGGACAAATTAGCAATAGTGCAACGGCTCTCTGTGTTCCCATTAGTAGTAAGAATCCACAGAAGACATATTTTGGGTAGAAAGCACTATTGACTAAATGTTCTGTAAGGTGGACTGGGAAAGCTGTAAGAACAAGAGTGCATTTCCTCAGGATGCAGTGTATTTCAGAGTCTGGATAACTATAAAGATTGTGCTGAAACACACTTTTTTTTTTATGGTAATAGAGAACTCAATTGAGCATTACTGCAGAGCACTGCCTACAGAGTTTAAACTCCAGAGGGCAGAGTTGCTTTCCTACGAAATACCCATTTCTCTTCTACCACTGTTGGTGGCTTCTGTAGAGAAGCACAGGCAGGAGCCCTGTGATAATTCCGGGGTTTCATAACCTTGGAGGATACTGTAAATGTCACCAAAAGGATGTCTCAAAGGTCATTTTACCAGGAGATTCACACTGGAATGAAGTTCATTTTGCACCTTCTTGTGGAGAACAGAGAATGAAATTTTTTTTATGTTGGCACTGCTGAGGTTTTAGTTTGTGTATCCCGAACAATGTGTTCCTTTCTAATCTCATCAATTCCATCAGGATTTTCTGGACAGAAACTAGAGTTTTAGGAACAATCTTCTCCCATTCCTTTTTAGTACTCCTCACCACAACTCTAATTAAAAAATCATAAAATCCACTCACATCAAAATTGGTGCAGTTCATTTCTGTGCTAACCTGCAACCCCTGACCATGTAGGGCCCTAAATCACACATTTTCCATGGCTAGACCGGACTAAGTATCTTTGAAAAGTCATCACCAGAAGATTTTTTAGGATTCAAGTTCTGAATAAGAACTTAGAATCTGCAGAGAAAGTATTTGTGGCTTCACATTTCAGAAAGGTACAGTAGCAAAAAAGGTGTGCAGTAATTAAACAGTATTTGCAAACTTCTTGAAGTTTATTAAATGCTAATGCAGGCAGGAACCCAAATACCAGGCCTCAGGGTCCTCTTTGATTTTACCATGTGTCACTTAGTTCTTAAAGAGTACTGTTGTAGGCAGTGGGACACAGGATTTTGCAAGCAATTATCCTCTCTTAATAAGAGGTAAGAGTTAGCTGGTATGTGTTATCTCTGGGATGGTAAAATTGGAGTTTTCAGATCTAACATTAAATGTGGTTTGCTGTAGATGTGAAGCTGCAGTTGTACTAAGAACAAGGTTGAGTGGGTGAAATGAACAAAAGCGCAGGCTGAATTTAGATTCCTGAAAATGCACATTTATCTACATAACCAGGCAATAAAAAGCAAGGTGAGCAGATGAGCAGCACCCTGTTAATGTTCTCCTTCGGTGTGAAAATAGGTATTCTAAAAAGAAAGAATGTTGCTTCCTTAAAAATGATATAACTGTGGAATAACTACACAAAACTCTGCAAGTAATTAGTTTCCACATGAATAATGATTGCATAGTATATCTATTCTGTGTTTATCTCAGGGCTGGTAATTAATTTGTTTCCTCCAGGGCCTTATCGTTCAAGCATAGTCTGCAGACTAGCAATGCAGGCATTTCATGAAAACTTGGAAAACGATACCCCATCTGGCAATGCACCCTGGATTTGAGACCCTTATGACCCATGTGCAGGTTAGACAGAGTGTTCCAGGAGATTTTTCTTTTGTCCCTTCCTTAGGAATAGGATGCATTAGCCCAGTGGTTCCACAAAAAATGTTGGTTCCAGCACTATGAGCATTTTGGTTATCAAGGAAGAATATCTTGCTTTTGTTCTTATAATGGTTCTGATGGTCTCATAATCCTCTACACGTGGAGACCAGCCCTATTCTTTAGGAGGCAGTGCCCTCATGCCCTCACTACCTCTTACCAGGCCACGCTGCTTGGAGATTCCATCACCTCCACACTGCCAACCTGGAGGACTGAATTTCATCATACGAGCCTTTGGAAGACACACTGAAACCATGTCCAAACCAGAGTATGAGTGAACCTAAAACAAGTAAGTCTTAGGAACCTGGTTTTACCATCTTTCCTTCACCCTGCACTTTCTATAGATTTTCCATATTTTCAGACGATATATATATATAATTTTTTTAGGGAATAGGTCTAATCACAAACTTTGGGGGCTTTGTGGTACTTACAGAAAAAGAAGTACTATCTCGGCTACTGTAAGTTGCACCCTAATTGATCCACTTCCATGCTGTAGTTTGAGATCTGGACTATTCCCCAAAGGCCCATGTGTTAAAAGGTTAGTCTCCAGGAAAGCAGGACAGAGTTGTGATGGAACACTCAGGAGGTGTGGCCAAGTCAAGAAAGTTAGGCCTTCCAAGGCATGCCCTTTCTGGCGGCATAATGGAACCCTGGCTCCCGACCCCTGCTTCTTCCTTCTTTCCAATCTGTGGTTAGGTGAGTAACCTGCTCTGCACTGCACTAATTGCCGTGATGTTCTAGGCCAGCACCAGGCCCAAAGCAGCAGAGTCTAGGAACTATGGATAGAATCTCTTAAATTATGACCCAAATTAATCTTTCCCTATTTCAAGTTGTTTATCTTAGTCATTTTGTCCAGTGTTGGGAAGTTGATCCTTTTGCTAATTAGAACCAGTGTTCTCTTAATGTTCAGGCCATTATACTATTTCTCTTTTCTGAAATGCTCTTTATCTTGAATACAGCATAGTCTACCTCAGGTTGTATCTTGAACATATATAATAACTTTATAGTTCTCCTGGCGAAGCCTATCAAACAAGGATGAGAAGACAACATATTCAACTTGATGGAAGAACTCAATGAGAAAACCCACACCTGACATAATCCTCAGTGGTGAAATTCCATGAGGGTATCATGAGACCAGAAAAAGACAATGATGATGCCTACCTCATGAATTCCATTCACATGTTATGTGTTTCTAACCAAGGAAATTAGGCAAGAAAAAAAATCAAAATCACTCAGAGTGGAAAGGAAGAATTAATACTACCATTGTTCATAGATGACAAGATTGAATGTATAGGAAGTATTAAGAAATACACACACAACTATTACAGTCAAGAATAAGTTAAGTGTGATTATAGGAAATAAGATCAGAGAGTAAATTACATTTCTATAATATATAATAAATATATAATAAACTACCTGAAAACAAAATTAAGAAATTATATTTTATAATAGCTTCAAAGTATAAAATGTTTAAGAATAAATTCAATGATAGAAGCAAAAAACTATATATTTGAAACTATAAGCATCTAAAGAAATCAAGGAGCTAAATGAATGGAAAGTCATCTTTGGATTGTAGGCCTCAATATTATTCATTAGCAATACTTGTGATCTATGGATTCAATATATTATAATTTATTTATTTACTTATTTTCTTCTTTTTTTTTGGTATTTAGTATAGGGTCTAAAGGGTACACAGGGTCTCACTATGTAGATCTGACTCATAGTGGTTCTCCTGTTTTCAGCCTTCCAAGTGCTGGGATTACAGATGGGCACTACCACGTCCAGTCTCAATCGCCCTCGCAGCACGTCCCACAGGCGGGGCTAGCATGGCATGCTGGGGATCAAACCCTGGCTGCTGTACTCTGACTAAGCAGGAGTTGCAGTCGGATGAACTATCAGGCTGGCCCTTTCAATATAATATAATTTAATATAATCCCTGTAAATCCCAACTGACTTCTTCATAGAATTTCATAATCTGATCCTAAAATCCATGTGGAAATTTAAAAAGAAAAAAAAAACTTAAAGCAATTTTGAAAATCAAAATCCAAGTTGGAGGACTCACATTTTCCAATTCTGAGGCTTATTACAAATCTATACTAAGTAAGGCTGTATGATACTGACATAGACAGCCATAGATCAATGTGAAGATTCAAAAGTTCAGAAATAAACACATTAATAGTAAAACCTGAATTTTGGTAAGAGTAAAACCTGAATTTTTGGTAATCCCTTCCGTGCACTACCTATAAAAATTTAATTCATTATGAATAAAAAAACTATGCATGAATTGAAACTATACAACAAAAATAATATAAGTTAAAGTGTTCATGATCTTAGACTATGAATCTTTTTAGATATATTAAAAGCATAGTAAGAAAAATTGGTAAACAGTACTTAATAAAAGTTTAAAAACTATACTGTAAAAGCCACTGTCAAAGAAGTGAAAGGTAGCAATGGGTATTATTGAAATAAAGGAAAATGTAAGAAATATTAGATATCACTTCACATGTACTAAGAAGACAATAATTAAAAGAAAGGTTAGAATGTATGAATTCAGAAAATAATAATGATAGGAATGTAAAAAATGTGCAGTGCATTTGGAGAACAATTTGACAGTCCCTCAAGAAGTTAGTCACAGAGCTATGATGTGCCCCATTAATTTTAGACACTATGTATACTGGGCAGAAGTGAGCACATTTTCATACAAAATCTTATGCTTGAAAGTAAATAGCAAGAGTCCCAAATGGAATAACTCTAATGTCTATCAATTGATGAATAGGTAAATAAAATGCTGTATATCCATACAACGGAATATTATTAAGCAATATAATGCATGATGTATTACTACATGCTATAGCATAGATAACATGGATAAACCTTGACAATGTTACAATAGGTGAAAGAGGAAAGTAAAAGAATGTCTAGGGTAGGCACATATACAGAGGTAGAAATTATGTAATGTTTTACAAAGAGCAAGAGAAAAAAGTGTACAAAGCAATTGCTAAAGAGGATCAGGGTTTTTCTTTACAAGATGATGAGCCTACTCGGTTTAGATGATTGTCAGGTCGTGCATCTGTTTGCAGGCATTGCCAAATGTGTCAGACAGGTCAAAATATTACATTGCATTGCTATAGAACTATATAAACTCATGTGAAAAGATAGTGAAGTTATATTGTTCAGGGATAATAATTTTTAAAGAGGTAGAAAATCAAAATTACACTGGTTTTTATTCAAAAGATGGCTTGCATATCAAGAAAGAGAAAACCACAATTAGATAAGGTAGGGATACCTATAACATAATTTTCTTATATGAGTAATTGGTAGAATAATTTCTGTATATTGAAGTCATACTAAAATATTTAAGAGGTCAAATTTATGAATTTTTAATAATTTTTATATGAAAGGTAATACATCATAAAATAGCCACTTTTTCCATTCTATTCTTAACATAGCATTGAAAAATATTCAGTCTGTTTTCCACAATGATTAAAGTACAATTATATAAATAAAAATAAATCAAACTTTTGCATATTCAAGCCAAGAGTACAGGAACACCTGTTTTCATTTTAATTGCTACAAAGAACACTGAAATCTAAATTGGATTCTCTAGAGAAGAAACAACACCCTCCTTTAAAATTACCATAGCACAAGACTAGAAAGGTAGGCCTTCCTCCTCCAGGCTCACTTGAAAGAAACAGTAAGCACTAATATTTTAGCCGTCATTAAAAATGCGAGTCCTTATCTGTTTTAAATCACATTGAGTCCCTCCATGATCCCATGTGTATGACTCATGAGCTTACCCCCATTTCATAGCTGGAGAAACTGAGGCTTAAGAAACTAGACATAGGAAACAAATGGTAAGATTTCAATACCCCCATTCTGGATTCAAGCCATGTAGTCATAAAGCCTATATATTAAACAAACATCCTACTAAATTAGTGTATTTTAAATTTATACTATAAGGACAATGTAGAATGAAGGGTATGATTAAGACTGCATTTCTTATTATCTAGAGATGAATTTTCAATGCCAACTTTGCTAACAGATGGAAAAATAAGTATGGTGTGAAGGCTGTACATATGCTTTCTTGAGACAGAAACCATAGGAAAAACACTGGCAGTGTTGGGGATTAATCCCGATGCCTCATGTGTGCTAGTCTGGCTCTGCAATACTGACCCACTTCTGTATCCCAAGACTTGACACTGGGATTTGTGATGAGTAGAAAATGTCAAGCTATGATGTGTGCATGTACCCAAGGATCAGGGGAAGCAGCCGGATCCAGGATGCTTAGTGAACAGCCAGATGTGCACCTCTGCCTGCACAGCCCTGCTCGTTACTGGCCTCTCCTTCTTTCTACTGCACCAGACTTTTGATAACAATATTGAAAATTAGACAATGTCTATAAAACCCAGGCTGGGCACTAGCCACAGCCCAAACTTTATACACAATCTATGAGGGCAACGAAAATTTACTACCATGCCTACTTATTTCTTAGAAAACTTGGGCTGGAGAGATGGCTCAGTGGTCTAGAGCACCTACTTGGAACAAGCTTGGCAAAAGCATCGGGGACCG
>NW_004524746.1:1596639-1637385 GCF_000260255.1 Octodon degus | reverse complement strand
AACTTGAAAGCCTAAACTCTTGATATGATCTGTATTCTGACTGTGTCCCAAAACATAGTCCTCTTGGGAGATGAGAGAAATTTTTCCTGACAAAAGGCATCCATGATAAACATTTGCTAAGTTGAGGAGCTATAATAGATTACTTCCACATTTAGTATTATATTTTAATTTCATAGCCATATAAAAATAGGAAGTTTTTTTTTTCTATATATTTAGTGCAGGGTCTACAGGGTCCCACTACACAGATCAGACTTGTAGTGATTTTCCTGTTTATAGTCTCTCAAGTGCTGGGATTACAGGTGCGTGCCACCATGCTCAGTCTCAGTCGCCCTCTCAGTGCACCCCGGGGGTGGGGCTGGCACAGCACATCGGGGATTGAACCCCTGTCTCTGTGTCTGCCTAAGCAGGTGCTTTAATCCGCTAAGCTATCTGGCCAGCCCTGTAATTTAATTTTATAAATGAAGCCTCAGACATCTGAAGTAACTCCTAACAGGTCCCGTGTTCTGTAAGTCATCTGTCCATTTCTGAGTTAAAACATGCCAGACATTTAATAAATTAAAGCAGGTCAGTCTATGTGGGCTCATGGATTTAGGACATTCAGTTCATTGAAGGCTGGCACCAAGGCAGAAATAGTGGTATGGAAGGAAAGCTGCTCAAAGCGTGGCAGTCAGCAAGCAGAGAAAGAGTACAGGCCTGAAGACACGCCATGACTGTCCAAACCACGCCTCAGGCCACCATGGCGCTGCCTCCTCAGTGTATCCAACCTTTAACTCATCAGTGGATGCATCAACTGATGAGTACAACATATGGCGTCCCCGTGGTCTGCTCACTTTGCAAAAGCCGCACCTTGGCCATATGAAAGCTTTGCAGGACATTTTAGATCTAAACCATAACCTTTGTCAATTGAGACAAGGTCGATTTTCAATTGCATATGCAGTGCTTTTTCTGCTATAGCAGGGTCCATATACTGAGTACATAATTTTTTTTTCTTTGTAGGAACAATTTTTTTTTTTTTTTTTTTTTTTTTTTTTTTTTTTTTTTTTTTTTTTTTGCGTTGTGCCTTAGTCGCTTTCTCATACTGGGACACAACACTCCAAATGAAAGGTTTATTTTGGCTTCCAGCTTGTGGACATTTCAGTCTGGCTGGCTCCAAGGCGGGGCAGCACAGGAGAGTGGCGTGGGAGAGGAAAAGTAGCTTGTGGCATGGTGGCAGGAGCAGAGAGAGGGGTGGAGGGCCACGTCCCAGGGGCCACCGGATAATCCACTGAGGAGTCTCCCTCCTTCATATCCAATCACCTCCCCGATCCCCACTGATGAGTGTATAAGGCACTGGGGGAGACATCTAGATAAAAACAGTAACATGCTGCAGTAAAGCATTTTTGTCATTTAGTAACAGACTCAGTAACAGAACAGAATTTTTGTTGAATTACTTTTCTTCTTTGTTTCAGAAGTAGAGGAGAACATTTCAATAGATTTTTAAGAGCAATATTTTACTCTCACAAAGTGCTTCTGTATATGAGTTTTATTCCAATCTTTTCTATTTTACTTCAAGGATGCTTAAGATGTTTCCATAACAAAACAGAATGAGATATATTAACATTTGCAGTAATTTCTTTTTGAATTGTGGACTTCCATTCCTTAAGAGATTGAAGTAATTTTGTTTGTTTGGGTCTTGAGGAAAATACATTTTAAAAACAGATTATCTAAATATTTCTCCTCAATGTTTAGATTAGAAACTCACACTTTTTAAAAGAAAAATGCCAAAAATTGTAGAACATTAATATCACCATTCAAAGGGGTTTTCTCAACCTTGTTACAGGCAAAAAGGGTCTGTATCTTCAAACTTTCTCCATGCAGAGAGTGGGGAATATGGGAGACTACTCACCCCGTCTGGACATACGAAATAAATGACTGCTGGAAGCTTCTGCAGCTGGAGTGCAATGACAAGGAGGACAATAAGGAGAAAAATGGACCCTCAGGTTCAGTGGTTTTCCACACTTAGATGATCATTCAGACCCAATATATTCATCCTTACACAAAATACATTCACAAGTTCCCTAAAATAAGGAAATTTGATAAATGTAGATGTTGAAATTTTCCTGAATGGTATTTGTGTCACTTTATTATTTACACCCCTTCCACAAAGCCTTGAAGTAGGGGAAATCACTGTCAGTACGCAGCAGGATCTGCAGCTTTTGTTCAGTGCTTAAGGAAGAGCAATAACTAACGCTGCTTGCTGCTGTAGGTCCTAAATCATTTTCTCTTATCTTCACTAGTTGGTTTTATATTTGAAGATTTCCCTCTCCATGTCTTCAAGCCGATTAAACTGAAAAACACTGAATGGAATTCGATATGGGCCTCACATATGAGCATGGGGGCCTATAAATTAAGTAAGAGGGGTAATCTATTCTAAAAAAACATTCTGGTTCCGTGTTGGTGAGGAGCTTTGATGCTTTTAGTGGACAACTGCAGGGAGAATTTTAAATAGGTGAATGCAGAATGTATTTGTCAGTGTGGGTTGGCAGGTACGAACTCTTACAACATACGACTCTTGAATCATGCTGCTAGGTTACCATGTCATATAGCATGCAAAAATATAACTCACAATTAGCCTTCAGCTGCTATCTATTATTCTGTGGAGAAGTGGATCCTAAGAAAGAAGGTTAAACTTCATTTCCTCTCCACAGAGTAGCTCTTTATAGCAATGACCAGTCTGTGGCATTGGGGAACCAATACTCCACATGGTGAGATTAGCTGTGTCCTGGAAACTGCTTCATGTAATACAAAAATGCCTTTGCTCTGAATATACTTTGTACTTTGACTCATCTGTCATCTGTCTATCTATCTATCTATCTATCTATCTATCTATCTATCTATCTATCTCTATCTCTCCCTTTTTTTCTTCCCCCTCTTTATTTGCCTCCCTTTCTTTTTTCCTCCTGCCATGCCCTTCCCTTTCCTTCCTTCATTTCCTTCTATTCCCCCTTCCCTCTGATTCTTCCTTTCTCCTGGCCTGTGGGATTCCATTCAAATGTCACACCCTTTGAACAAACCTTTTTCGGAAGAACTGATCATTGGGTTCTCTATGTTTCCTTCACAAGGGCCCTATGAGTGCAGCACAGGCAGTTTGTTCCATGCTGTGTGACACTTGTTTTAATATAATGACAATAAGTGCTAGTAAATACAATGTCCCAACTTTGAAGGGATTTATAATACTATACTTCATTTACACATCCAATCCATTCACTAGAATGGCACATTCAAAGAATGTACATACTGTTAGAAACTAGAACAAGTGTTCACATAGGAAAATAAAACAGTAGAAAGTGCTTACTGACTGAACACAGTTACTAAAATATGCTACTTTTTAGTTGAAAATTAATCTCAAATTAATATACAAATACAAAAACTTAAATAAAATTGGATCAAATTAAGGAATGACACCTAATGGGATATTTACATTTTTATTAGTACATCAAAATGATACATGATTAATGATTTATGCAATAGTATAGCTAACACTCACTGAGATAAATTTATTAATATATTTTGCATAACTGTATATACCATGACAAATTTTCACACTCATGTAGGAAGTTAGAGTTAGGGAAAAAGGAAATCTATAATTTCTTCAAATTTTAAGTAAGTGATGACAAATGATGTCTTTTTTTTTTTTTTGTGGAACCAGGGATTGAACTCAGGGCCTTGCGCTTGCCAGGGAAGCACTTATTCCACTGAGCCATCTCCCCGGCCCTGATGTCTTATTGTAATAAGCAGTAATGCTGATTTGATTGTTTGACACATCATTTTCAGTCCCATCTATTTGGAAAAATCAACTGAAAAAAACCTCAATAATTTACTTTCTTAATCTAATGACTTTCTTTGGAAAGAACATTTGAAAATAAAAACTAATGAAGTTTTAGGTCCACTTGGAAGTGTAACATTCTTAAATGTCTAATGTTCAGGAAAGTTAGAACTTCATAGAATTTTTCCAATGAAAGATATTTGAATATTTCACACATCTAGTAATTTTAAGAGTTGATGGGACCATGTTAATTTGGTACACTAAAGTTTAAATTTCTAAGGATAGAACTAAATTACTTAAAAAATTTGCACCTGGATAAATTTCTTTGCAATCTAATAAGGATAAGGATGCTTTCTGGCATTTCTGCTATGTATGCAGGAATAGAGGGTGAGGTGTCACAGAATAACTTAGGTCTGGTTTTATCAAATATACAATGTGTGACTCTTTGGAGAGGTTCTACCTTCTGACAGAAGTTTTCATTCTGTGAAAAAAGAACTATTCAGTAAGAACTGTAGAATTCTTTAAGTGAGGAAACTCAGTTTTAATTTTAAAAAAGACAATGAAAGCCATATAATCTCAATAGGCACAGGAAACAAATGACAAAACTCACATTCTTCCATGATCAAAATTCTCAACTGTTTAGGAAAAGAAATTACAGTAATTTTCTTATCTAAGAAAAAGGTGTCCACTATGGAAAACCTAAAGTTAATGTCATACTTAATTGTGAAAGACTAAATGTTTTTTCTGTCTAACGAGAAAGAAGGCAAAGACATTAGGTTCTCCCCATTCCTAGTCATTTTTTTTTGTAGGTAGCGCAACAAAATCAGAAAATACCCCACAGAGCAGTAACAGGATATCAGAGTGGCTCTATCACACACATATAATTGTCTAGTAATGCTAAAGAGGCTACACAGGCTACTAGACTTAGGGAGTTTAACAACACAGCAACATGCAAAAATAAACAAACAAATATTAATTTTATTTTTATATACTAGCAAGGAACAATTGGCAATTGCAAAACTGTATCATTAAAATAGTACCAAAAATGACATATGCATTTAACTCTGGCAAGAAAGTAGGATTATATGCTGATAATCACAAAAGTGATAAATGAAGAATATTTAAGTAAATGCAGAAATATACAAAGCCTATGAAATCAAAGTTGGATAAAATGTTGTTTTAACTTTAATACTTGTGGATTTGTTCTAATAGTATTTGTAAATAGGATATCATGTCCGCATCTTGTACAGCAATTAACCACTAGGAAGAATGTATGCAATGTGTTAATTATTGAAACTGTCCTACCAATTTGGTTTGAAACTGTCTCATTGCTATTTGTTTCTCAATAAAATTATGGGGAAAACAAAGAAAAAAAATACTTGTTAAAATGTCAGTTCTACTCAAACTTGGCTAGTGATTCAGTTCAATTCTAATAAAGACTTCAGCAGAAAGGTTTTATAGAAATAATTAAGTTTATTCCAGAATTTATTTGAATAGGAAAATAATCCAAAAGAGCTAAAATGCAAGCAAAATCAGAATTCTAAATACTAGCTAAAATATTCGTAATTTTGAAGTAACAGAGGAAAGTCAGGGAACACACCATCTTATTTCAAGACCTGCTATGAAGCTACTATACTCAAGGGATGGTGTTTTGGCAAAATATAGACCAATGTATCAGTTAATCCAAATAGTGAGTTTTGAAAAAAAAATGCACACATGTACTTTTTTTAAAATACACACGTGAGTTCTCAGAAAAAAAATGGTAACCTTTAAAACAAGTGATCTTCGTACAATTGGATATTTATTCAAAAAATGTGATTCTCATCCTACTAATTTTGATCATAATCAAAAATTATCCCCATTGCCCAGAAATCCAAAAAATATAGTTTACATCAAAGTATAAAACTTATAAAACAAAACTTAAGAATTGAAAAACTTCAATGCTGAGATTTTATTATTTTAACACTAAATGTATGACAAATTAACAGAACAAAAACAAACTGTTGTTCAGTGGAATAACAAAACTCCTGCTTTGAGAAAATTCTATTGAGTATTCAAAAAGGAAGAGACTAGAAAACATTTGCAACAAATAAAGGAATTTCATTCAGAATGAACAAAGACCTCTCAATTCACAATAATTAAACAAACAAACAAAAAAACCCAAACAATCCAACTTTGAAAAATGAGCAAAACACATAAACAACTATTTGGATAAAGTGAAAAAATCAGAATAAAATGTAACAAAACTAATCCTCCTACCACCATACACCAACAATACTCAATAGTACTAAATAGATGAAACAAGTGAGGGATTGTGGTATAAATTATGATTCTGAGTATGGAAAACCCAGAAGCCTTTGGGAACAGTTTGAAAGTTGCATGACTTAACACAGCATCATCAATGACCAAGTAATCTCATAAAAGAGAACTCAATGAACCATTTTTCTTCCCTATATGAAAGCAAAATCTAAGAGTACATTACGGGACTGCCCCCTAAGGGTATTAAATTTACTGAGCACTAAGGTATTTTCATCATTAAATGTTAAAGTTACTAACTTTTATAAGTGGTAACAGTTCCCACTAGTGTTCCTTATTTTTTACACAAAAAATAAATAACAGTTAAGTTTTAAAACATAAAGGGCAGCTCAAATGTTTTTCAATGAAAAAGTAACTTAGTTACTGAGGGTAGTTATTTTAAAATTTTGTTCTTTATTTTTTCTCCAAATGGTTACTAAATAAAATAGTAATGTGAAGTGTTTTTACCTAACTTGGAAGTACAAATGAAGGGCTTGGGGTGAGTCTAATGTCGCTGAAGACCATTTCCTACAGTTCCCAGGGGAGACTAAATGTTTACACTAAGGCAGATCTATAACATCTGAAACACATCTCCCACTCCAATTGCAAAATTTATTTGAACAGACAAATAAAGCACAGATAGTTCTTTTGACTTAAATAAGAGTCCCCTAGGGACAGAAAGCTGATAATTTCATACTTAAATCATATCTGTATCAGTTTAGCCCAGGTTATTTTCTAAAGTAATAAATTCTTAGACATTAAGAATGACTAGGCCCTAAGCTTCGGGAAATTTATAAGCTTTTATACTTCCCAAATAGCCTTACTTTTTTCTTTGCTCCTTTCTGGATAATGTTATTTGAGTGTCCTCTATTTCATAGTTGGTAGTTATAGAAAACTTCAGTTTTGTGGAAATCACAGTGTAGTTTTAGAAGAAACTCAGTGATTATCTTAAAATTCAGTGATTTGTACATTGTATGCTTTCAAAAATAGGATAAAGAAAACATCATTGAGATTGTTTGGACTTAGCTACCTGAAAGCACAATGCTTCCTGAGATATGATCAATGAAAGCAGAAAATTTCTTTCAAAGTGCCCATTTCCACATGAGTTTTCATGGGGCTAAAGTGGAATCTCACCCCTGAGATAGAGGATAGTTAGGTAATATCTTTTTTTAGGTGTATGTTCCTTTGACACCCATTTCCAGTCTGTATTGAATGGTAAAGGAAGTCTTTAATTGTCTCTGTATGTTTGGGCAGTGAGACACTTGTTCTGCCTCAGAAAAAGAAGAGCCATGGTGTCATCTATGATTTCCAAATGCTAGTTTGTATATTCAATATTTTGGAGTGAACATTTGTTTCCCTCCAGAAGTGTTCATGATGAAACTCTAATGCCTATGATGATGGAGTCGAGATGAGGCTTTGGACAGTGATGTTGCTCATGAGTGGGGAGTCGCCATGAATGAGGAAGGGCCTTACAAGGAGGACTCCACAGGGGCTACAGTTCTCTTTCTCTCCTTACACATACAAAAGGCTGGCTGGCTCCATCTGTAGATGATCCTCATCAGAATTGCCCCCTCTGGTACCCTGATCTTGGATTGCTGGCCTCCATAACTGCAGGAAATGGGAGTTTTTGTTTAATCCACCTAGTGTATAATAATATTGTATAGCAGAGCAAACTGACAGGAACATTGGAGTTGTATTTTCTGCATAGGAAACCACTCCATAACTATTTATTGTGTTTTTGGTATGATATCCTCCTATTTTTAAAAGTGCTCACCAAAGGATTCTGAGGGTCAGTGGGATTTGAAAGTATCTGGGTTCACATCTTTGCATATTTACATGTTACCTTTTGACTGATCTGTTGTGAGAGGCAGAAGTCGCTGTGTCACAGAGTAGAGTATCCATGCGGGCAGTATACTAAAGGGACTCAAGTGAGCACATACCCTTCGGCCTCAGAAGTAGTAGCCAATGGAGCATCATTCGAGATTCGTCTCCCTGCTCCAATAACACACAAGGAAATGCTCACTCTGTCCTTGGGAATCACTGGAGTATGGGGCCAGATTCCAGCTTGGGCAACAGACCATAAAACCAACATTTGATCACTGTGGAGTTCGTATTTGAACTTTTCATATGAATAATGATCTGGTTACATCTTTTACTTATTTATGCCTGTAGATACACAACATTCCTCCATTTTCAGATTCAGTAAGTTTGTCATAGAACAATAATTAGTAAGGTCTATGGTAAGGAGATCTCTTGCTGCCAGAATTGTTTGGACGAGTTTTCTTAACTATCGGAAGATGGTTTGTAGTGAGGAAGTAGCTTTTCTAGCAGAATAAATTTCTTGGCCTGTTCTTAGTAACGCAGGAAGCAACAGGGAGTTCATATTTGAAAAAAAAAAATTCTGTGCTATTCTTCTGTAGTGTGTACAGGGAGAATGCCTATAGAATTTATCTGGTAAGGAAATTTAATTGGCTCATTTAATATGTATCCTGAAGTCAACTCTGTTTAGTATATTAATCAGGAGTTTGTTCCACCCCCAAATCAAGTAATTCTGAGAAACAGTAAAGAGGTAAATTAGTAGTGACTGGATCAGCTGTCAAGTACTGCATCTTATTTGGGCTCCAAGCTTGTGTGGGGGAAGAAAATTTGATAGTTTGGGGATTTTCTTTCATTTTGTCTTTGTGTTTAGCTGAACTAAGAAGGATTTTCACAAAATCTTTTTGAAACAATCTTGTATTTGTTCTTAAATAGACTATTTTGCTGACATTTGCGTTGGCTAGTTTTTTGTGAACATTTTACCAAAAACTGCTTTCTTTTAATATTTGACATTCTCTAGTAAATTTGGACAATAGTTATCTCTCTACCCTCCCAGAAAATAGGAGCATCTTGAGTGTTTGTCAGGATTATGTTGTAATCCCCTCAGATTTTTTTTTCTCTCTTAAGTAAATTTTAAGTATCTCCATAAAATATATTTGCAACCAAATGAATACCAGTGGAAAAATTTCAAGTAGCACTGTGGGAACTCCTGAATATGTCAATTTTCTTCAGATAAAAATGAACCTATTTTTATTAAACAAAGATGCATTGATATATACTGGTCTTCATAATCTGCACGTACATCTCCAACTTGAACACTTGGACAACAAGGAAATGTGGGCACAAAGACTGTAGCAGGGATGCTGGTGAATGAGAGAAAGACAAATGTGTCTTTCTGACAGTGCAGGAGATGGCATCCACTTTTCTAAAATTGTGTAATTAATCACAGGTATGATAGAGACACAGAACATTCCACTCTATCTGCTTCTTTATGGAGAACAGAATCCATCTCTGTTGTCACAGACTGCTTTGTGAGAGTTGTTTCCTAAAGTTGGATTTGTGCTTGTGACTAAACCTACCTGGGAGGACAGCTACGTGAGTGGCTGCCACACAAATGGGTTTTTACTATATATCCAGTGCTACTAAACTAACACTGGGGGACTAGGATACTCTGCCAAATTTTAAATGGATTTTTTCATTAAATTTTAATCAGTGCCTAAAATCTCACTATTTATAAAATCTTGTCAACCCAACATTTGATATTCTAGGAAACCATTTATAAACAGTGTATATAGTTCTGCTTAGTGAAATGAACTTTTCTTTTGTAATGCCTATTACCTTTAAGCACGATGGAAAGGAATTAATGAAGGCCATAAGGGCTAGGATCATTGAGGGTTTTACTTGAATTATCTCATTTATTCCTCTTATCAACCATGTAAGAAAGACTGAGGGGACAGGCAGGCTCAGAAACTTACCCAGGATATAATTAACAGATGGCAGAAACTGTCTGAATAAAACTACATACATTGTAGTGTTGGAGACCTCTTTAGCCACAGGTTCAAAATACAGATTCAATGTGGGCATATATCAATATTTTGAAGTTTTCTAGTGCATTTTCACTGTATTATTTTACTTATCCCAATAGTCCTGGGTAGTCTATAGGCAAAGTGGTTTCATTTTTATCTTACTTGTGGTGGGGATAAAATTCTGCCTGATGTTGAAGAGCCTTCATTTCGTGAGATGGGGCATGATCCCGAATCACCTTGTCTTTCCACAGGAAGGTCCACTCTGTAACCATGGCATTTGGTGAACAGTGATTCAGAAAGAAGCATGTCACGGCATAGTGTACTTTCATCTTGTATATATTCTTTTAACCCAATGTCTCCACTTATTAAATATTCGTCAAATCCATAAAGACATTTTGCATGCATGATTCTCAATCTTCTTCTTTTTTTTTTTTCCTGAATTGGGGATTGAACCTAGGTCCTTGTGCTTGCCAGGCAAGCACTTATTCTACTGAGCCACCTCCCTGGCCCCAAAGCAGGATCAATTTTTTTTTTCTTGTTTTGGCGGAACCTGGGATTGAACCCAGGCCCTTGCACTTGCCAGGCAAGCACTTAAAGTACTGAGCTATCTCCCCAGTCCCTGATGATTCTCACTATGTGGGTAGAATGTGAAGGCAAAACTTACTGGAAGATACAGACAAGAGTGAGAGATTATCCTGAATGAACTCACTGTTGACTCACATAAAGAAAACTTATGAAAAATATAGATGAAGCTTTATCATGGAAGATAAAACAACTAATCCAAAATAAATTTAACAAGGAAACTGTGCACATGAATTTCAGTATGGATTTTTTAGAAGCCCAGGGAAGAAGTATTCACCTGTGTGTCAGATAAGCAGAAGGCAGATTTTTGAGACCTTCTGACATGGAAGTATAAATAAAATTTCTCTTACAAAGTCATCATTACAAAATTTTTATAAAAGTTATCCTAGATAATTGACATATAAATAAAAATGAAACGAGATACTAAAACCATAGCACAAAATGTATCTGGTACCAAAAAATTCTTTGAAAGATCTAGTCAGCACAATCCACATATGTAGCTTGCTGAGGCCCTGTGAAGAAGGTGATGTCTGAGTCTTTATGGAAATTAAGGAGTATAACCAAGCCATCCACTTTAGAATTACATAAAATGGCAATAATAAATCAAAATCATTTGCTGGCCACTAACATGTTCCACTAAGGTTCCCACTAAGATTATGAAGTTAGTGCTATCCCCATTTTACAGTGGGATAAATTGAGTCATGGTGCTTTTAGGTATCTTGCCCAAAGGTCACACAGGACAATGTAAAAAATTCACATAAACCATCTCAGGTCAACATTAAAAAATTCCATAAATATTTACATATATTTATATATATACTTATTTATTTATAATAAATTATCATAAATATATGTGCATATTTATAATATATGTATATTTATATACAGTCATATATATTTGGTACTGGGAATTGAACTCAGGATGCTGTGCTTGCCAGGCAGGTGCTCATGCCGCTCAGCTGTTTCCCTAGTCCCCCAAAACTGTCATTTGTATTTTCTAGAGAACACATATTAAAAATCAGTCAAATTCAAAAAAGTCACATTTTGCACATCAAAATAAACATGGAGATAAAAAGTGAAAAATTATTAAATTTAGTTTACTGCTTACTGTCTTGTCCACGCATTTGAGATTTAAGCTCAGCAGTGGGAAAGGTTTCCACAGTGACTATGCATGATTCCTGACAGTGCCTCTGCTCATCATGAGCAAGTTTTGAAATTCTCTTGATCTGAAGGTTTAAAGTAAAAGCTACGTTTTAGCACAAAAATAGTATCTATCAAATTCTTCAATATTGTTATATATGTTACATTGTCTATGGAAGCTATATTTTGGCAAGGTTGAAACAATTCAAATTTTAAGACTTAAAGTTCTTTCTTCTTATGCTGTGCATACACATCATTCACCTCGGATATTTATTTCCTATGATACACATCTTAGTACAACTTTATAATTATAATAAGCATTATTTATATTAACTTAAACTCTAACTTTAGCAAACAATTCTCTGTAGCTTGAATGCATTTAGCTTTTCCAAAACAGACACTGACTACAAATGTGTAATTTTAGGGTGAAATTATGCTAGTTAGCTCTGACTTATGTTCCTAGAAAAGTACAGTCTACACATTAACCTGGATTTTAAGCATCGGTCTGAGTCTTTACATGTCCATGGATTCTAGCACAAACCTATAGAAGGCGACTGTGTATGATAAAATGTTTGTGAGTGCAATGACATCATTCTTTTTACTGAGGCACAAAACTGTGATGAGTGTTCGCAGCAGCACACAGTAGGAGCGATGGCATGCACTGCATGTACTACGATAAAGACAGCATAGCGCTCGATGAAATCAGGCCATGTGAAGATGGGTGCTTTTATCACGCTGAAAGTAGTGGTTTTTCATCATTATGTGGAGAGAACAGAGTGACTGACATTACAAAAGAAATGTTGAAAGAGAAAAGTCATCTTATCTCCAATACACTTCATTTTCTTTTTCTCAAAAGATGTATCTGTGAGGAAATCAATTCCACTGGAAAAAGTCCTGTAAGTCATTAGGAGATGCACTCTCTGGTCATTTTCAGGCACCATGAATAATCCATTCTGGATGATCATGAAACAGATCAAAAAGAACTGTAAACAGCTGCCTTCAGGATAAAATTTGGAAAACTTAGAACACTTTTTAATAAATTAGTATTTTTGGTGCCTATTGAGGTTAATAATGGAGTTTGAGAAAGATTTCTATTGTGCTTTCCTTTTCTAATTCCTGAGTTAATATATTTCTCTGTCATATTTGGTGCATTTTGAGACAGTATTTGTGGTCTGAATTAGATGCTGTGGACTAGGAAGAAACCCCATCATCCTGTACTAGTCTTTTAGAACATGTCTCACTAAAACTACAACCAAGACATTAGCATCCCACTCAACGTTGTGAAATACACACACTTCCGGGATTCAAGTATCAAAGATGTGTGAGTCATGGAGTGAAAGTAGTGAATGCATTAAAATATATATTCACAGTGTTTCCTCTTCTTCATACAGGGAGAATAGCTACAAGTCCCCATTTGGATTTTAAGTGGAAATTTAGTAACGTGGTATCACACTGGATATATTCCCAAATAAATCAAAGAAATCTTGTATAGTTCCTTAGGAGGCTTTTTAGGAAGTTGTGCTTTATTCTTTAAGAAAAACAAAGTGTTATTTCAGTATGATAAAGATCTGGAAGAAACTTGAAAAGCAAGCACGCTCCTAGTTTAAATGAAACCATTCAAGAAGGCTATGAATGTGCCTTTGGCAGAGATTTATGACCTACTTAAAATGCTGTGTGGATAGGAAATGAGAAGAAAGAAAAAATACCTTTGGAAAGTCAGAAAACCATTGAGAAAGCAGGGAAAAACTTAAAATTCTACAAAATCACTCACAATGTATCTCTGGCTAACTGACAAGGGACAAAATGCACAACTATGGTTCAGACTGAACACTGAAAAAGGGAGAACTGTTTCAGTGACAGAATATCCTCGAAGTGTGCTTAATTTCTGATATTGAATCAGAGGATCTATTTATAGCAATTTTGATAACTAACATCCTACCCCACAAGTTTAACCACGAAAAAATTTATTGCTTACATTTGAGTAAGGATCTCTTTTTGTCCTTTGACAAGAAATAATACACAGAAATAATAATGTTGAGGATTTCAATATTTAATGAGTAAAATGAAAATGGATAAGCTCTTGGGAAAAAATATGAGGACATTCTAGGACATCACTAGTTTACTGTTGGGATACATCGGTGTCATTTTCACGAAAAGGTGCAATGTCATCATTTTGCAGCAACCTGTAATTTATGCACATGTATGTGTTTGTCATGCATACATGTGCAGATGTGTGCATATTTACAACTACTGTATTTTTTTATATTTAAGCTCTTTAGTAACCTGATCATATAATTCATACACAGGAAGAAACCTCATATAGAAATCTAGTAGAGTCGCCTTCAGCATTTTTCCCAAGAAAGGACCGTGAGAGTAAGCTCAGAATTTATAGATTGAGCTGGACTGAGCTATATCAGTGTTAAAGGATCAATCTTAAAAAGCTGCCAATTTCTCTATGAAGAAACCCGAGGAATTCTCATTAACGTGGGCTAAATGAATGGCCTCTGATGGCTCCTGGAGAGCAGGAAGGATCATTTACTTTCCTAGAGATGAACATTTAAGGGATCCACATTTGTCATCATCGCCTTCAAATCGTGCTTGCGGTACAGGTCTCAGCTTCTAACAGCTGCGTCCGGAGATGTGCGCCGCCGGCCGGCTGTGATCAGTCTGTAGCGCCCTGGCGCACATTCCCGAGTCCCCGGTGTGTGGCCTGGCATGCATTCTCCTACGGACGGCACCGGGTCTCTGCTTTCCTGCTGTTCTCTCTCTCCTTGGGGCCCACTTGTGTGCTCTCATACCTACAACATATGGTGAAAACTCATTCTTTTCCTCTGCTTCACTATCAAACCTTGGCTTCCTGTACAAAGTCCTAGCGAAATATACTTCTCGCATTCATTTCTGTATTTCTCTCGTCTACTCACAGCATGCCTGCCAAGTGTACAAGTTTATATATGTCTCTCTCTTATATATTTACAGAATTTCAAATTTGGCCATATCAAACCCCTCTATCAACCAAGATAACTTTTCCAACCTTCACTATCACCTGCCGCCCCTTCTCTTTCTTTTTCTGTTTTGCATCTGTATTTACTTGTGAGTCATTTTATAGATAATTCTTCACTGGGGTGAATTTTTTATTACTATATTTCCCAGCATGTATTCTTTTTCACGTCTCTACACTATCCATATGCTCAACAAAGAAGCATTACTAAGGCACAGATGTGGGATATCTAGATATTTGAAAAAGCCCTGCATACCCCAAATAATCTCAATGCTATCATCCTACAGATGGTATAATCATTCAGGTGAAAAAGTCTACTTCATTTGATACAAATATGATGGGAAAAAATCCTGCTGCTCTATGTTTTTTTCTATTTTTGTATTTCTCACTTCAATATCATTCATAATAATTGACAAGGTATACTATACTTAAAAAAACCCAATATTGCTCAGTTTTACCTGATTGACTGATTTTTGTGATACTGGAATTGAACTCAGGGTTTTTATACCAAGCTACATCCCCAATCCAATCCCTGGTTTTTAAACATTTTAGTTTTGGTACAGGGTCTTGCTATGTTTCCTCGTTGGGGCTGAAATTTGGCATTTTTCCGCTTTGCTCCTAGAAGGGTGGGATTAAAATTCTTGTTGATTTGGTTTGGTGCCTTGTCTAGGCTACTCTTGGACTTTGGATCTTCCTGCCTCAGTCTCTTGAACAGCTAAGATTAAAGACATGTGCCATCATATCCAGCTTGTTTTAGTTAATACATCTTTCACTCGCAATGTGCACACACGTGTGTGTGTGTGTGTGTGTGTGTGTGTGTGTGTGTTCCCAGCAGTCTGCAGATATCATGGACAGTGATGTAGAATAAAGAGGATCTGTGTATATAGAACTCCTTCCAGCAGAGAGGACTGCTGAGCACTCCACTATATTTCTGTAAGGATCAGGAGGTGGAGTCAGGCTTTCTGACATGAGACTGGGTGGCAAGCAGTTGAGTCCTAAGTGGGTCCTTTACATTCTTCCTAGTGTGCCTGTTTGGAATGTTAACTTGCTCAAGCTTTTTTTTTTTTTTTCACTGATAGTCTAGAATGGCATTGAATATAAAATCCATTTTAGCTCTGTGGCTGCTCTTCCTCTTACTGTAAAGAGAGCCAGTTCGGGAAATTACTACATGAGTCACCTAAAAAATAACAGCAGGGATACAGCAAGCAAACTTTAAAATATGCCGAAAATTGCCACCTGAACAGGAGATTAAAAATGGTGAGTACAAACCACGGCTAAGCACAATCAATAAATGACCCAGTCTGGGGACAGTTTTGGAAAATGGATCTGCATGGAATGTTACAGTGTGGATACACGAGGGCAGCATATGTGCTATGAAGTAATTCAAAGTATAACTTATACCCCCAAGGAAGATAGAACACTTATTTATATTAGAAAAGCATGTGTTCCATACATCTTTGTCAGTTGTGCATTCTCATTATTTACCTCAGTTTCATGAGAATTCCTCAAGAGAACAAAAGTTGATATGATTAACACCCTTTGAAATTTCCCTGGATGTATTAGCTACTCTTTTCTCCTTACTGAGATGACAGTGTTGAATCATATGACCTCCCTGATGTCCTGTGCTTGACATGTTCCCAGCTGAATTCTTCAGACACTGAACAAGATAATTAAATTTTCGTATGGCTCTTTTTATTTTTGTCTTCCTCCAAGTTCAGTGTTTTTTCTTTCTATAGCTTCTTGCTCTCACAAAATTGAAATTCACAGTTGAAATTCTTTCACTGAAAAAAGTGTGTGTATATATATATATATATATATATATATATATATATATATATATATATATATATAGTGTATGGAATCATGTCTCCAAAACTCAACTTAAAACTTTTATTCCCAATACAGTAGCTTAGATGTTATTGGATCTTTACCTAGATAATCAATTAGGTAAAAATGAGATAATTAGCATAGCCCTAATCTGTTCTGATTAGTGTCAAAAGGTGAGAAAATTTAGACACTATGAAAAATACAGAGAGACGCCATGTGAGGACTCAGGCAGATGAGAGTCATCTATAAGCCAGTGAGGAAGGCTTTAGGAAAACGCAATTTTGTTAATGTCTTGATATGGGTATCTCTAGACTTTTTCTATAACTGTGAGAAGGTAACTTTCTTGTGTATGAATGATTCAGTCTGTGGTAGTGTGTTTTGGAAACTTTGACAAAATAATAAATACATAAGGCATAAAAAGCAAGTAAGCTATGTTTTAAAAATTAATATTAGTCAACTGTATAAAACTCACTAGGAAAAATCTTAAATTCAAATTTCAGCTGGATGTGGTGGTGCATGACTGTAATGCCAGCCCTGTAGCCCTGATGGAGGATTCCCACAACTGAGGCCAGCCTGGGCTACATAGCACCAGCACAGCTTGGGCTAATAGCAAGGCCATGCCTCAAAAAAGTAAAATAAAATTCAAATTTGTTACACAAATGCAAATTGTTATCTAGAAGAATGAGAGAAAATATTGATGAACCTGATGAACCTGGAGTCTCCCTGAAGGCTGGAGTGCTCTGGTTAGGGCAGGAAACTGAAGTCATGAAGTGAAAGCTATATACCATATTCCTCACCCATGTCCATAAGAGGAACTGAGTACTTTCCAATAATCATCATGAGGACAAGTATCTCTCCCATATCAAGTATGAGTAAGACATTCTGCTGGGATTAGAGATTGAACTACAAATATGCATTTTCTGCCCTACTGGAGCTTATAATGCAATTCAGGAGAGAAAACACACACACACACACACACACACACACACACACACACACACCCTAGATAGGAGGACACACTGCATTACAAGACAGAGACATTATAGAGAACCATTTGTGAGTCCTTCAGCTATTCTAAAGCAGCTGAAAGTAGGCCTGAAGAAGGAGGATAAGGAATGACACATATGATATCTGCTGGAGCTGGAGTGCGAGCCAAGAACTGGACAGCAGTTAACCAAGTGATGAAGAGATGATTTTGGGGAAAATAATTTAGCTATGTATTTAGAAATATTTATGTTTACATTTTAAAAAAAGAGATTTTCTTGGGTCAGTCTCTTAAGGGAAAAGCCCACTGTATGGATACAGAGAATGAAGAAATACTAGTTAAAAGGACAGAGAGGGAGGAGTCACAGAGCTTGAACAGTATCAAAGACATGCAGGAGAAAGAATCCACGGTGTAAATAGGAGGAAATATAAGGCACAGAAAACACAGCAGAAAGAGGAATAAAAGCTCGTTTGAATTTCCTGAGCAGATGATCATTTGGGTCCTTAAAACACAATCACTACATGATAAAGACAGAAGTTTGGCTATAGGATTTTAAGAATGTAGAGGACAGATATGATGGCCAAAAAGAAACAAAGAAACAAAGGAACAAACAAGTTATATGTTAACCAGAATCTGAAGTTTAGAATTGCTAGAAAGGAGAAAAGTGGAAAAGCTTCCAGGACAAAAGAAGGTTATAATGATCTCTGGATCTCGGAGGGGATGGTAAGAAGAAATGGTTAGTCATTGCACGCCTGGAGCTCTAAGAGGCTATGGACAAAGTTTCCTAAGAAATCTAATGGTAGGACTGGTGAGGTAGCTCTCTGCACTAAGTGCCAGCTGAGGCAAGCTCAGGGACTGGGGTTTGTCCCCAACACCACATGCTATGCCGGCCCCACCCCTGTGCGCACTGAGCTGGCCACAGAAACCGGGCATGGTGGTGGGTGCCTGTAATCCCAGCCCTGGGGAGGCTGAAAACAGGAGGATCACTATGTGAGCCCAAGCTGCACAGTGAGACCCTGTGCTAAATACAATCTAATGGGAAAGGCCAGAAACAAATATACTGCATGTTTTAGATGAAGACTTAGACACAGTATCCTTAAATATTAAAAGGATCAGGGACTTTCATTTTCTTTTATACTTTGGTAAATTATTAAGATTTATCAATTTTGGATTCCAGGCAAATAGCTTGCTGCTTGTTCATCTTTTCTAATCTTTATTTAAGCAGAATACAAAAACAAACCACGTTTCTCTTTGGCAAGGAAAAAAAGATGTACGTGGAAGACTGCTTCTTCCAAATACAGAAAAACTCGATTGTTGGTATTTCTGTACATTAGTATTATATCTATTGCTTTTTTATAATCTAATTAGGACTCCATCAAGATCCATAATTCACACTGCAGTAAGAGTCTGGACAGTGAGAAATAGGGCTGGGCTTGGGCTTTCTGCCTTAGACTATTCAGTTCATTTCATATGTGGATGCTTAGTGTTGAAATAAGAAATTGTTTAGACTGTTCATTTACTGAACTTGGAACGCATGCTCTGCTTTCCTTATGCAAAGGTGATTAGGCATTTCCATGTTTCAATGGGCCAGGAGCTCACTACCTTTTGAGGCTTGCCATAATAAAAATAAACCTGTGTGCTGAATTTGTAAGTTATTTGTCAGATTCTGGCTGCATAATACAAAGCTGAGAGTATAAGATATTAAAGTAATGTGTCAGACATAAAAAATGGATTCTTATAATGTAAAAAGAAAACCGTATCTTCTTTATTAACTGAACACGATTTCTAAGAAAAGGTGAACGGAAAATGTGTTCAAAAGTCAAACGAGAACATTAGATATCTGGAACAGGGGCAGGCTATTGTAAACAACATGGGGCTTTCTGAATAATTATCGCTTCACTGTCACAGCACCCTCAATCTGATTAGTGGGTGCTGCTGGTTTTCAGGCAGGCACTGCTGACTGCTTGTGGAGCAGGAGATAGAGGGGAGCCAAGAAGAGAACTTGGACACAAGGGAGATGAACTCTGCTTCTCCTGCTTCTTCACCCCCATTTCTTTCTCCTACTAGGTTTGCCTTGCCCTGCTTAGGTGTTTTACTCATGCACAACTCCTAAAAAAAGAGTAGTACTGATTAAACATCTGCTCTCATATGTCTTTGGGACTTACATGTAAAACATTATCCTTCAGCATGGGGATGATTCTTGGCATCAGAAAAGGCGTGAGGTGCTTAGTTTTAGGTCATTAAGGGCACCGACAATTTTGACAGCACATCCCTCACCAAGCCACTACCACAATTCTCTCAATGTTTTTCCAGACATTTTTTTTATTATACCATATTCAGCATGAAGAAAAATTGTCCAATTTTATACCATACTCCTTATATAGTTTGTGTATGGCTTATTATGTTTAAAATAAAGACTTTAAAATCTGAAGTGAAGTGATAAATCTATAGAGTCTATTTTTGAAAATGTTTCTTTGTTAAAGTACTCACTCTGGAGTAAATCTCTGAGTGGTTTTTATTCGGTAACAGGAATAAATATTGTTTGTATAAACTTTTTATTTTAGGGAAGGGTCTACAGGGCATTCAGGGTCTCACCCATAGATCGGACTCGTAGTGATCTGCCTGTTTACAGCCTCCCAAGTGCTGGGATTATAGGCACATGCCACCATGCCCAGTCTCAACTGCCATTTCAGCGTGTCCTGGGGGTGGAGCCAGCTCAGCATGCCTGGGGATTGAATCCCCAGCCCCTACGCCTGTTTGTAGGTGCTTTAATCCACTGAACTATTTGGCTGGCCCCCCAAAACTGTGTTTTGAATGGTACATCTTGTATTACTTTATTGAGAATAGAGAATAATGGAAGCTAATCATTGGCTAATGATAGACTTAAAAGCAGTTCTAAGTGTGGAGATTTAATATGCTAGATCTTTCATGGCAATATAAAATTAGTTGACTTCTAAGCTTTTCCTGCTTTGCAAGAGGGTAGGCATTTTTTTCTTTTATATATATATATATATATTTTTTGAGAAAGGATGGACAGGGTCTACAGGGTCTCACTGCACAGACTAGACTCGTAGTGATCCTCCTGTTTTCAGCCTCCCAAGCGCTGGGATTACAGGCATGCACCACCATGCCCAGTCTCAGGTGCCAACTCAGCACGCCCCAGGGGCAGGGATGGCATGGCATGTCGGGTTTTAAATTTTAAATAAATAAAAATGAAAATTTATCCATGAAAAATACTGAAGTTTTTGTTATCATTGATTTGAATGTAGGAAGGCCCAGATTCTCTTAGCACAGGCTGAAGTGGTGGACAAGCAGCGCTTCCATTTTATCTCTGCAGACATGAAAACATCATCTAAGAGAATTGTAGAAATGCTGTATCTTCTAAGACACATTTTCCCAACTGGTCCATATGTAATTATTTATGAATAAAATCTATATGAAGCCAAGAGGAAAAAATAAAAAATGACCTCTTACTATACTATAGCAACTTCCTTAATCATTTCAGATTAATCATGTGGGTTTTACTTAAAATATGAAATTGATTATTTGAAATCCTCCATTGTTAATGTAAATATACTGCTTTTTAATATATCTTTATAGAGATCTTGGAATCATGATGTTTTTCTAGTATATAGTATAATATTATGCAATAAAATACATTGGACTTTATTATATTTTGATCATCTGTGTCTTCACTTTCAGCTATTGATCTGAAAATGGAAAAAGAACATAGTTTTTTTGGAAAATAAGAAAACAAGCTAAGAATTAAAGTCTTCATTCACTTATATAATAAAAATACTCAGTTCTGGTGAGATCATAGACTTTTCTACATTTTTTGAAAATCAGTTTGCCAATATAAAGACTTTTAAAAAATGTTTAGACTCTAAATTCACCTTCCATAGAATGTACCTTAAGGAAATAATCACAGGTGCGGAAAGATATATATATATATATATATATATGATTGTTTCTTGTAATATTATTTATGGAATAACACATATTGGTAGTCACCTAAATGGCAATAGAGCAAGAGCTATGTAAATTGGTAAGACAGAACACTGCGTAGCATTTAAAGTATATATTAAAATTACATGGTATTGAAATTGTATGGTATCTAAAAAATTATGCTATTAAAGAAGAAATACTATAAAACATTTAATTGTAAGTGGTAGAGTTGTAGTATTTATGTTTCTTCAGTTTTTTTCTTTTTTTCAAAGTAGTGACTAAGAACTTTATTTATTTATTTATTCATTCATTTATTTATATAGTCTGTGTACTCCTGGGTTATAAAATATAGATAACTCTTTGAAAAATTACTGGAAAAGAATATGTGAAAGAATTGTCAAAATATGATTGCTGACTTGCCTTTATAACTTTTTCTGTTTTCCAAAATATGCCTAACACTTTCACAAATAATATACAGCTATTTGAGAAGAAGGACACACAGCCATTGTCTATATCATCATCTTAGTGTGCGGCAGAGCAAGGCACACAAATATGTGCATATATCAAAGGAAAGACAATTGTTAATATAGAAAAATGGAAGGGTAGAGGCTGAGAAGTTTTAAGAATTTTTCCCATAATTTTATTGATAAGCAAATAGCAATGAGACAGTTGCAAATCAAATCGGTAGGACATTTTCAATAATTAACACACCGCATACATTCTTTCCAGTGGTTAATTGCTGTACAAGAATCATTCTATTCATTAAGAGAATGTAATGAATATATATCTATCAAAACCACTTTGAATACACAGATACAAATGGACATTCATTTATATACCCTTTTTTGGTTAAGTTCCGTTATTTGAATATTATAGGTGTGTAAACTCAGCAAAATATTCTAAAAGAGTCCAGTAGTCCATAATAGTATTGGGTCTTCCTCTTGACTGGCAATGTCAGAAATTGTTGACCTGAGTCCCCTACAGCTCAACATAACAGCATGGCTTTACCTGTTATATTTCATTTTTTTATTTTTCTGCTGGATGGTTAAGACCAAGGTAAAGCAGGACCTATGCAACAAGAGTTGTAGCTTTTGGGTCTGAGAAGGTCAGTGAAATCCCCTCAGGATTTATCCTGAGATCCTGCACCTCAGATTGTAGAACCTTTGTCAGTGTCAGCCATGTGGATGAGTCACAGCCATTGCTTGGCCAATGTACTCTCTGTGAAAGCCTGAGAGAATGTTTTCTCTCCATGTGACTCTCCTTAGGCACACTCTACATCATCGATAGTTTTAAGAATTTTAGGAGGGACTTTGTTAAATATGTATTTTAGCTAAAATAATGCTGAAGTACAGAAAAAGATTCCTCAAGGGCATGTGAAGTAGAAACAGTCCTATCTATATAAAGATATGAGGGTGACCAGTTTACCATTAGTTACCAAGAGGAGTCAGAGCTTCAGGGGTAAACAAGAGCACCTCCTCCTGGTTTGTTGTAAGTTCTAAAACTTAATGCCACTACTGAATCAAACTGTTGCTTGCCATTGTACAGTCACATCTACAGATTCTGACTGGCTGGAACTATTCTATGAGGAGACTCTGTAAGAGTATTCATTTATTTGTTTATTATATTTCTTTGTCAGAATGAAGAATAAAATCAGTTTCACAGTAAACACCAGATTCAAAGAAAATAGTTATAGAAAACTATCATGCAAGCTGTAGCTATTTGTTTTGTTGAAGAGGCCAAAGCAGCTAGGAGCAACGACACACAAAACAAGGGAGGGGGGGAGTCTGGAGAAGTGGGTTTCACCTTAGAATCACATAGAAAGATTGCAATACAATCAAATAGAAAGGGTAAAATTTGGGCTGGGGAGATGGCTCAGTGGAGTAAGTGCTTCCCTGGCAAGTGCAAGGGCCTGAGTTCAATCCCCAGTTCCAAAAAAAGAAAGGGTAAAATTTAATGTCTGACTGTAGCCCATTCCAATACAAACTACCTCTGAAAGTAGCATTCAAGTATTGCTATTTTTCCTTCTCTCCAGGAGAATTCAATCTAAGCTAAACTTTGGAATTACTATTCTAGAAATTTAATTTAGTATATTTAAATTCTCTGATGCTATGTTCCTCGCTGCCACACCTCCTTAATAAACGCTAAGGTGTTCTCTTTAATTTCAGGGATTTGTCCAACAGTGTCCAATGTTTTGTCCAACAGTGAAAACAAAGGTTTTACTGTTCACATTTACCATCATTTTTGTTTTTATGTTTTTCTTTAAATATTTCCTTTGGTATTTTTAAATTTTTTTAAAGTTTTTTTTTTTTTTTTTTTTTTTTTTTTTTTGTCCCCACCGTGATTGTATTGGAATCTGTGATCTGTGTGCCCTTTTGTGTGTGTGTGTATGTATGTAGGATCTCACCACACAGCTTGGACTCAGTGATCCTCCTGATTTCTGCCTGTGTAGTGCGGGGATTACAGGAGTTCACCATCATGCCCATATTCCATCACTGGTTCAGCGCGCCCGGGGGCGGGGCTAGCATGGCAGGCCATGCCAGGGATCGAACCCTGGCTCCTGTGCTTACCTAAGCAAGAGCTTAGTCCACTGAGCTACACTGCTGGCCCCTTCCATTGGTATTTTAAATTATAACTCATGCACCATATTTAATGATTGTCAAGTATCTGCATTCATTGTGTAAACAAAGATACCTGACAGTGATTGAACTCAAACTACATAGTCAATAATACTCAAATGAAACTGAATACATTTAACTGTCTTGTACATTAATGGCATTAAACTCCATTCTAAACAACTGTCAACAGGGTCTAGATTAAACTCCCTAACAGGAAAGTGTAGCTATCATTCTCTGCCTATCTGATGAAAGTTCATTACACAGTCAAGGATTCTAAACTGTAAAATTTCCTCATTCTAAAATAACCTTCAATCTCATTTTAGTCCCTAATACTGGCACAGGAATAAAAGTCAGGCATTTAAGTGTTAAAATGCACACAATTACTTCTAATGCTTGCCTGAATTTAAAATATTTAAAGATAAAAATAGTATATAGAACAGTGAGGTTAGGATTTATCACAGATTATACATTACATTTTTTAAATTTAATTTTAGAATAACTTATAAGTTACAGTTATGCTGTAACTTATAAGATCGGGCTATCACAGAATTGGTGTTTCTCTCCATGTCTGGCTTGCTAGATGACATAGTAAAGTTAGGTCTTGTGACTGTATCTGTTCGGCAAATGTGGGAATTTTTTGGACAGAGATATTCACACTTACAGGTTTCTTTCACTTAACAAACTCTGAAAGCAATAGCACCAAACAGCTTGTTAAAATGAGTGACATTTTCCTCTAAATGCCCACAAAGATCCATGTTCCACGCCCTTCACCCTCACGGGCTGTGAGCAGCCTGTTTAGCTATCCCGGGCCACTGGGAGGAGCAGGCTGCTGCAGCTGCAGAGGACAGCAGTGCTCAACTAACCTTAAGGGGAAAGCGCCCTAGGCAGTATGACTGTTTCACAGAGAGGCCTCACTTCAGGCAGTGGAGCAATGGAAGCGTCCGACGCACTAAGCTTGGAATCTGTTTCTTGCACTTCTGACAGAGACTCTGAACATTTTAATCAAAACTAGAGGATAATACTGCTAGTTTCCAATGGACATCTTACAATTACATTTGATGTCTGATTGATAATGTATAATATAAAGCAAAACAAAATAGGAAAAGATGTAAATCATTAGAAATGACTGACTTGTTATATATTTTGCTCCTTTGTGTAAATTTAAGTACAGTAGGAGATGAAAACACTCACATTTTGCTCTATCAGCTGAATTTTAAGGCAGAATTTAAAGAATCATAGGAGAGGTCAGAATGTCATAATATTGCAGGTTGAACACTTCCTTTGGAGGGCTGCATAAGCTGAAAAGTATTGTTACAATCCAACAAATCATTTACTAGCAAAACCAGGAAGTATTTAGTGATAAACATGTAAACATACTATAAGTTTAAGAGGCATAATAATTTAAAGAGCAAAGTAAGTGAGAGCTGGTGGAAAACAGAGGCAGACTTTGTGGAGGCAGGAAGAAGACCTGGGATGAACAGATAGGACAGGAAAGGTCAGGGAAAGGGAAGTCAAAAGGATCAAGGTTCTTATGATGAATGTGTTGTGTGTCACAAAAATATACTAATAAAAAAGCTCAAAAAGACAGTAGTATTTTTTTTAATTTTTTTTATTTGTGTGTGTGTGTGTGTGTGTGTGTGTGTGGCCAGCTCAGCCCACCAGGGGGTGGCGCTGGCTGGCAAGTGGTGCTGGGGGATTGAACCGAGGTCCCTGTGCTTTGCTAGGCTTGTTCTAAGTAGGTGCTTTAGACCACTGAGCCATCTCACCAGCCCAGACAGTAGTATTTTTGAAAGGGAAAAGATCCAGTATGTGTAAAATTATCAACCTATGTTTCCTTTGTTTTTGCTTCATATTACATTGGTCAAATTATGTCAACACTTTCTCAAAGGGTTAAGCTGTAGCAAATCAACCCAGTATGCCATATTAACAAGGCAGTTTATTGCCTGAAGTATGTATAAGGCATTTGTATAAGTAATAAATCATATTAAAACCATGTGTATATTATGTTTTGGATTGTTTTTCTATAAATATTGATTACATAGAATGAATTACCATTGAAATCCACTGTCTAGTCCAATACCATTATCTGTGTAAATACATGTCTATTACTAACACATTAATGTAGAAAAGTATTATTATGAACAGATGGCCTCCGCATGTTGTTTAAGTAATCAATGGGTGGTCTTTTAACTTCCTGGAGAAAGAGGCAGTCATTATTCCGAGGGGAGACTCAACCATTATTTCCATGTTGTGTTTCTGCTTGATGAAAGGCTATCCAGTAAGAAAAATATGATCATTCTCTTGGTTTAACTAGCTATACAGGTAAAAGTCAATGAGATAGACACCAATAGAAAATAAGCTGGGAAGATGAAGCCATGAAGAACCCAGTTAGGAACTAAGTTGTTTACTACTGGTCTTCTTTCCAACACTGTTAGTAGTTAGCTCTAATCAGTTTTTGAGAGTAGAGAGTAAATAAGAGTAAAGTGATATTTAGAAAGAAAGTGGAAAATATTCTATGTGAAAACAATGCAAGAAACAAATCCATGCGATTGTGCTTAGAATGCAAGTCTCTTCAAGGCAGACTAAGTAGTGTAAGTATCGTTGGCATATCCTAGTTTGCTTTTAATAGTATAATTGGTTTTACTTCACCAGATGTTCAGGTAGTATATATTGTGGAAGATGGTTCATTGAGAATGAATTATGTAACATTAAAAGAGAAGACAGATGTTTAACATGCAAAAGAATCCTAAGGAATAGTTTCTTGCCATGATGTTTTATGTTTAGTAAAAATCAAAGTATAAGCTATGTACTGCCCATGTCTTTTAGGATACAGTGAGAGGGACAAGGAAAGCTAGAACTTCCTGGATCCAGTTGAGGAAAAGCCAGGCCGCCTTACTTTCGCTTTTCTTTCTCTCTCTTTCTTCCACAAACTCACTGGATACCCCTATGTGAACTATGTCCAAGTTGAGCCAAGATTCCCTCCATAATAAATTTTCTGATTTCAATTCATTTATTAGATCTAACTTTGGTCTATTTTGTTCGTGTTTCAACTTCTCTAATACTTTACACTAATACTTTAGTGAGATAGATCAGTCATAAATTAAAGCTAAATGTAGTAAATGCTGGTCTAGGAAAAGACATCTTGAGACACCTAGATCCTCTCTCAGATGTATCCTAAGTATAAGGAGGGCCAATAGGTGAGACGTTGTAGGTGCTGGAGAAGAGCAGTGTGGTAAGGGAGGGAGAGGAGTGGCATGATGACAGTCACAGGTAGAAAACAGAATTCACAGTGCCATTTGTCTCACAGTGCTTCTTATTTTCACACAATATCAATGTTACACATATTTTCATAATGTTAACTGTTCTACTTTAGGTATTAACGGGAAAGGAACGATGGGTCAGAGTTAAAAATAAGGCTGGTGTTATGTTTAGAGAGAAATACTGCTTAGTAATGGGAATTTTAATAAATTAGACACTGGAGGCAACATAGTAAATGCACTATAATAAATAGGGAAGTATATAAAGTAGTTATTGAATCTTACGTGGAAGTATCTTTAATGAGACAATATAATATGTTCACATGGATATGTAAGAATATTTCAAGAGATTTAGTAAAAACTTCTGTTGAGATAAAGTGTAAAAGTACATAAAGATTATCTGAAATAGAAAAAATATTCACATGAATGAAACTGAAAAGTCTGCAGGGTTCTACTGTCAAATTTCAGACATCTAATTCTTTATAATATGTAGGTATTCAAACATTATGTTCCCCAAAACACAAATTATTTGCAAAAAAAATTAAGAAGTAGGGGATATCAATTAAAACAAGTATTTATTCAAAGGGGAACACTGACACTTCTCTAAATATCTTTAATATATGACTGAAAGATAAAGCGCGTAGAGTATTTTAGCTATCTTTTCTCAAGCATCATCAGCATTTGCCAAATAGAAATCGATCTTTGTCTGAATGCTCCCTGTGTCCATTAGAGCTCAATCAACCTGCCACACTTGTAGCCCTGAACAAATTCTTATCTTAATACAAATCAGGTACTTATTTATTTTTGTGGTGGTGGGATTGAACTCAGGACCTTACGCTTGCCAGGCAGGCCCTTATTCTGTTGAGCTAACCTCCCTGGTCCTCTCAATAAAACCCAACCTCAACTGCCCCCTCTCTCAGAATCTCCAGTTAGAAACAATTTATGAAATCATGCTATGGAAATAGTCTCTTGTATTTTGCTGGAAAGATACTCTAAGCTAAAAATACTTATCTATTTTTTCTATTCTCCACGTTTCTATTCATCATGTATTCCTTAAGTCTTGTGTGCTAGGTATACAGTTAGAAACCATAAGAAAAATTTTCCTTAAGACAATTATTTGTATGTATGTATGATGATGACGATGATGACGATGATGATTTTAATGTATTCAGTTGTTGCAGGGTCTCACTATGCAACTCACACTCGTGGTGATCCTCCTACTTTCAGTTTTGCCAGCACTGGGATTGCAGTCTTGAGCCACTACGCCCAGACTCTGGATGGCTCAGCCCACCCTCCAGGCAGGGCTGGCATGGCACATGGTGCCAGGAATTGAACTGTGGTTCTTGCATTTGCCAAAGCTTGCCTAAGCAGGCACTTTAGTCTGCTGAGCTATCTCACCAGCCCCCATTTGTCTTTACTGATTTTAAAATATTGATTGCCACGCAGCTCCTTGTTATCCATGGGAGATATGTTCTAAGACCCCAGGGCCTGAATCCTACACATACCATATTTGGTCCTATTCAAACATGTTGATGATAAAAGTATAATCTATAAGTTAGACACCCTAAGAGGTTAAAATAAAAAAAAAATGACAAAAGTTATGTGAATGTAGGATAACTTTTTCAAATATTAACTGTACTCACACTTCTTGGGACAACGTGCTCTGATACAATGCCTACACGATGAGATTCAGTGAATGACACAAGCATTGTGACACAAAATTAGGCTACTCTGTTCAGTTTGCTTGAACACAACTACTGCTAGATAAAATGGTGATTCATGACCTGAGCAGGGTTTCATCGTTCTCCTCAAACTTAAAATGTATGAACTGCTTACTTCTGAAAATTTCCATCGGCTATTCTGACTTCACAGTTGACTGTGGGTAACTGAATTCGCAGAAAGTAAACCACGGATAAGAAGGGGCTTCTGCCTCTTTTTGATGATTTAAAGCAGTGTGTGCATGTGATGTGCATGCACGTGTGCATGTGACGTGCATGCACGTGTGCATGTGCGTGTGTGTGTGGTGTGTTAGGGGTAATGAACAGGCTTATCAATAAACAGACAGCTAAATCATTCTGTATTTTTATCTGAATGTTTAATTCTTGACTCCCTTATAATATGACCTCTCATTGTGATGCAGTCCAGATCAGCATGTTTTATTTCTACATAGATACAATCAGGAAATAATTAGATAAATAGTTTTCAGGGGCAAGAATTAACAATTAGAAATTGTATTGTTAGAAATATAACACTGGAGGGTGTTGTTCTTCTCTTGTCATTAATCAAGGATGTCAGCAACTAGAGCATTCACTTACTTGTAAACAATCTTTAGTAATGTGTTGAAGAAGATGACACTTAGAAAACAGGATGTAGTCGCATTTGAAATATCTTTTTAAAGTTTTAAAATTATTATTTGGTGCAGGGTCTCATGCGCAATGAGGATCCAGTAATCCTCCTGTGCCAGCCTCCCAGCACGGGGATCACGGGCGTGCACCACCACGCCTGGTCTGGGTGGTTGGCTGCCAGGTACGGCATGCATGCAGCACAGGGGTTGAACCCGGGTCCTTGTGCTTTCCAGGCAGGTGCTTAGACTGCCAAGCTATCATTCCAGCCTGAAATACCTTTATATAGAAGAAAAGGCCATAGCATGGATAAATCAAAAATAAATATACTTATTGAAAACTTCTTCTAGGATATTTTAGTAGTCAACTGATCCCCCAAACATGCCTGCAAGTTTTAATATTTTGTTTTTTACTCTAGCACTGTCTGCTTATGTTTTCCATGTACTAGTGAAACTCGTGAGAAATACGGTGAAGAGAAGTGAAAGACTGATGCCTTCCTTCAGCCAAAGTGCTTGAGGGTCTGTGCTAGGAACTGCCAGAGGAAATGACAGACATGCCTCTGCCCTTATGCAGTAGATAAGTTATAATTGCAAAAGACCAAATAATCAATAATGCTCATCATCTTCACCTGAGCAAATATCTAGATAGCACTTCCTAACTTATCATTTTATCCTCATAATCAGTCTCTGAGCTGAAGGGGCTTATTAACTTGCTAAAGATAAAAAATCAAAGTGCTTGAGATCAGGCAGCCTTGCCCAGAATCTAAGGTGCTAAACTCTAGGTGTTCTCACCCTGATTGTTAATTGTACTTCAAATAAATATTTCTATGATTGGGACATTTGCCAAATACCTTGAAATACTGTTTTGAAGTCCTGGGGTTTGATTTTAATAAAACCTTTGCCCTAAAGTAAGATATGAACGTGCTTTGAAAGGGAATGTAATCCCTTGGTTTCTCATTCCTTTATAGTCATTAAAATTATTTGAAGTTCTACAATACTTTTTTCTTGCTCTAATCCTGCAAATGAAAATGTACATTTTTTAAAAAGATAAGTAGAAATCTGGTCAGTCTCATTAGAAATTCAGTAATTCTAGGACCCAGTGACTTTTGATTCATCACAGAACACATACAGAGTTTTAAATATGAGACTTTTAGTTCAATATACAGCAGTTTTCATGCAATCCCACTGAATTTACTACAATATTAATCTTCAGAGATAGAAAAGGGTTTATTTGCTGCTTGGCACAAAGTCATTAAACTTAGTTCTTACACTTAGGTTGAGAAAAGGCTTATGCAAATGTTTTGGGATTTTTGCAAAGCTTTAAATTGGGAGCTGGTTTGTAGGAACCACTTTTCTTGCAAGTATATTACCAAAAACATACATAGGATAGGGCTACACTAATCATCAGTGCATATATTAGTTAAATTTAAGAATGTTGCATGCATATTGGAGCAAAGTATACCTAACTAGAGACAAAGATGAAAGAATGACATGCTTGCCTAGTTTGAGGCTACAGAATGTGACCTTATCTATAAATTTTAATTTTATTCCCTAAGCATCAAGTTTTCTTACTGGCATGATGGAACCCATGATATTGGTGTGCGTGTTTTAATCTGTGACTGGCTTCTCAGGCAGAAACATAAATCTTAATGAAATTGTTATACTGCATAATTACCATGTCAGGAAGCAATTATAAGCAATGTTTTATACTGGGAGGATAAGAGGATTTGCTCATTTTAGATATTTATCTTTCTCTGAAAACATTTACATTCAAAGACAGGGACTGCAGCTTATGGGGTGTCCTCACTTTCACAGCAGAATCTGAGTGTCCTACCACATTGCTATTTGAAACAGAAATGCAGTTAAGTATTGCAAGTCCATCTAAAGAAAAATTAGCTTCTGGGGTCTAAATAGTGACTAACTTACATTCTTTTCAGAACCTAGCTAGTTTTCAAATAACATATATGAATTTAAAAACAATAAATACACCTCAGTTATTTGTACAAAGCTGAGGGAGACACTATAGAAACAGAGAACGAGAAGTAAGTACTTCTATTGAGATTTTGGGTTACAGGGAAATTATATTAACTACATACAATTACACATGGTTGTCCACAGACTGGCATTATGGTATTATATACCATAGATCTTTTACATAAAAGGGAACATTTATATTCTCATGCAAAAATATAGCAAAAATAATTTAACATGGAGAAAAGAAAAGCATTGGTTCCAATGATAACTGAAGATAGATAAACATAACAGGAGCAAAAGCATAACATTCTTTTACAAAATTGTTTTCTTCCTTCAGGGAGATTAGTCTGAGAATAGATATTTTTGCATTTTAAAAGTGAAAGAGGTTCATATGCAAATGGAATATTAGGTGTTTTCTAATGGACTCATATGTAAAGCAGTCAAGTTACAAGTAAGCCAACAAGTTGTCTTTTGCTAGAGGTTTAGGTATGAGTGCAAACATGTTTAAATTTGTGTGTATAAAGCCCTATGTGAAAATCACATGGAAAATAAAGATGAGTAAGTCAAGCAATAAGAGAGAGAAATATCTTAATGAAGCCCCTAAAATATAAGGAAATGACATTTGGAAGTTATTATCATGATAAAATATATGATGATACATACAATATACTCAACTGTGAATTGAAGTGTTTTCAAAATTTTTGGAAAGTTCCAGAAAGCAAAACACGACTTCACTTCGCATTGCATCTCAAGAGCGCAGAAGGAATGAAGGGCAGACACATCCTGCTCTGCAAGCCACATACCTCACCAGCATTCATTGTGCAAGCACAGGTTGCCCCCATCTTGTTCAGTGCCATGTAGTCAGGCCTGCAGTGGCTGTTCCTGCTCCATGTTATAGACGCACAGCCTTCTTTTGCTTATTAGTCTCTAATGAGTATAATAAAGCAACTATTTACTTGGCACTGACTTTGTACTAAGTATTGTATTTGACTTACACATGACTCACACGACATTAGAAGCTGTCCACAGACACAAATACTATGCCATCTTATGTAAGGGACTTGAGCCTTTGCAGATGTTCCCACGGGTGGGTACCCATACATGCCCCATGCACAGGGTGATGACTGATCGTTGTGCTGATTTAGTTAATTTCTCCAAGTCTCAGAGACTTTTGCAAAAATGTTAATGGAACTTCTTACTAAAGAAGTGACAAAAATATGTGAAAAGATGTTTTATTATCCAGATTATTTCACCTTAAGAAATTTAGAATCATGAAAAACAATCCTTTTTTCCCCCTATTTTTACAATCCATGGACAACTCTACTATTTCAGGGTGAAAGATAACTAATGTCAAAGCACTCTTGATTAACACATATTAGTAACAGAAAAATATTACAAGCCCTTGAACTAGTGAGACTTTTTTTAGTATAAGACCTACCCAAGGCTGGTTTTTTTTTTCTTTTTTTTTTTTTTTTTTTTCAGAACTGGGGATTGAACTCAGGCCCTTGCGCTTGCCAGGCATGTGCTTATTCGACTGAGCTGTCTCCTCGGCCCCACCCAAGACCCTTTCTGTCCTTCACAGCTATTAGTTGCACTTGAAGACAGATCCTATGGTCTGTGAATTTTCAAAATTTAAGTCACTTCTGTTTTGTTTGATGAACAGAATGACTAGAGTGGAGACTCTGGAATTAGAGAATAATTGTGTAGTCATTATGTTAGATGGCTAGGAAAACTCGCTAAATATTCTTAACTTAATAGGACAACTTAAAATTAAAATATTTGTCAGCATTTCATACTTAAGGTTTCTTAAGTCTAAAAGAGTCAACAGTCTTGCACATGCTTTCTCAGATATCTTGCAATTTTACACAATTACAATTTTAATCACCCAGGGAAAGAATGCTGTAAAAAAAGACTTCCTGTGATCTTTTACCAAACTTACTAGACGTGAACGCCTAAAAAGTCAGGAAATCACAGTGTACACAGAATGGTCTGTTACTTCATTCTTATGCAAAATAATTCTTACATAGACAATTCCCAAACTAACTGTGCTAGCAATTAATGGAACCTAATTAGACTTTTCACAGGAAACTTGTTAACACAATTAAATGATGGCCTGATACTTTATCCATTAGATGATAGTCAAAGGGGCCTTGCCATCATTCCCCTAATAAGAGATGCAACTGAAGTTGTTACTATCTTAGAATGACTATTTTTACTGTCTCCACCTCTTCTTTTTGTCACAACGCAAGGACACTTTAAAAAATATCTTACCCTCCCTTCACAGAGAGGAACCTTGTGGGTAACCTGCTTAAGGTCACAAGAGTAGGGGAAGAACAGATCTCATGTCCATGTCAGATCTTTCCTCCTCACTTTCTAATACAATGCCAATGATCAACGAACAGTTAAATGAAAAATTTTTATATTCTATTGGTACTTATTTCTAAAACATAGAAACCTAAAAGTACAAAGGAAGCACAGTACTCATATTATTGCTAGTCAAAATGAATATTGGTAAATATAAATATTGAAAGTAAGAACTCTTTTCCCCCTCATTACAGATATCTAAAATGCTACTCTGCATGAACAAGCACATTCAACCATACAAATATATGTTAAGAAATGTTATTTTACAGGAAAATTCAGAACAAAGATGGATACATTTTGTAGGGGAGGACTCTTAAATGTGAACTAATTGAAATCTGTATTAGAATCAGTTGAGGCTCTTATTAAAATGTAAATTCCTCTGCCCTAAATAAGATTACTGAATCAGAATACCTAGTAGCAGTAGGAACATGTGTTGTATATTTTATCATAAGTCCTAGGAAATTATTAGGCACAGAAACATTGGGAATCAAATGCTTAAGGCTTATATAGCTACATAAGAATTACTGGAGACAATTCTTGCTATTCTTCATGCTTTATAAAATACATTTTCCCCTGGATTATTATATTCTTTTTTGTGTAATGCATAGGAAACATCCTAAGCTGTAACTTTCAACCCAAAATTATCTCATTAAATAATTCTCAAAAGAGTTAAGTGAATGCTAAAATGTTTGAGGTTGTCTTACTCTCTTCTCTACTATTAAAATTATATTAGAAAGAATATGTGTTTATGTCCTTGCTAAGTAACATGTTACTCAAATATTTACTTCACACTTATGCAAAATAATTCTTAAATAGACAATTCCCAAGCCAACTGTGTTAGCAACTAATGGACCTCATCTGAGGCAAACTCTTAGTAACCAGTCATGCATTCATAAGCTACCATTGTGGTTTGCTTCAAGGTATCCTTTGCCTCATCAACTCTGTCAAAACATGGATAGAAAGGGCCAGATCTGCAATGTAGGACTTGGCACAAAAGCGTATCATGTGGCTGCATGACATCACTTTCACAAGGAATTACTGACTACAAAAACAGTAACATTATAAATTTTCCTTATGTTATCAATGGTTTATAGTGTTACTATATTATTAGTTTTGGATCTTTCCAGTAATCCTGTGCTTTATTGATGTGGAAACAGGGATTAAAGGGGGGATGTTATTGTCCAAATTTGTTGGTATATTATACAGAAATGAAGTTTTTCATTTTGCTAGGATATACCTACAATAAAGAAGTCACATCCTTTGTTTTTCAATAGTATAAAGAAGAAAATATTTAAAGAGGAGGTTCAACATCCTTTCATAACTGTTCTTGATAGGCTTCAAGTATGAGGTTTGGAGGAAAGATTCCCGAAGGAGGAGCTATCTATATTGGCAAATGGAAGAAGGGCAGGAGCTGGGCAGGAGATGAAGGCAGGAGGGTGGAGATCCTATAGCCCATGTAGAACAAACAGTTCCAGCAAAAGCTAGGATGAGGAACGCTTCCGGAATATTTGAGACACTGTGGATTGTTCAGTTTCAGATCATTAAGGATTTTGAGTATCATACACAGGATTTGAGAGTTCAATCTGTTGAGTATCCCAAGACATAGAAACTACTACATTTGCATTTTAGAAAAAAACCCTATGTATGGAGAATGAATTGAGGAGTTGAACTGAAGGTAGCCTGAAGGCTTAAAAAAGATGAGACTTTCAATCCAAATGATAAATAGACTTAACACACAGCAAGGGAGAAGAACTGAGGGACAGAGGCTGATGTGGCTGACATCAGTAAATGAAGAAATGAGCACCAGAGAGTGAGTGAATAGCATCACAGCCTGACATGGGGTAGTGCAGAAGGGGTTATAGGAAAAGACAATCTTTTTCTATTTCAAAGTTTTTCTTCTATATTAATCTTTAAATTATGGAATGTACACTATTTTGCATATGGAAAGGGAGTATTCAATTACATTTCTTTTTTATTTTTTAAAGAATACAAATGGCAATAGGAAAAAAAAAGAACTGCATGAGAAACGATACGAAATTTCTCTGAACAAAATAATAGGAATTTAACAATGGTTGCTGCATTGCATGATGTTATCTTCATATTGGCTGTTTAGGTTACCAGATATGTAAGTGAAATAAATCAGATCCACCTGGACCAACACTGCATAGTCTTGCTGGCGTGAGAACTTCAAAGAACAAACAAAATTAGGAGGTTACAATATACACTGTGAAAGGAAAACAATTTGTTCCATGGGAAGGAAAAATGGATGAGGAAAAAGACAAAAGAAAGAAGGGGAAAAGATATATTTAGGTATATTTGCAGAGAGTTTAGATAATTGTGCTGCTGATTCTGCTAGTCTTTTGAAAGGAGCAGTTAATGCTTAATTTTTTTCTTTTCATTATTATTTTTTTTCTTTTGAATTTCTTATAACTTTCTTTGTTATTGTTTTTTCTTTAAACCAATGGTGATCAGGCTGTCACTGCATTCCTTAACTTGACCTCATAGAGTTAGGCAGGCACTGCTTTTGCTGTTTTATCACACTATATGTGCCTTTACTAAAATTTCAACATTTTAAAAAATCATTTATTCATTTATTTATTTGGTACAGGAGCTCACTAGGCAGCTCAGACCTATTAGTGATCCTCGTGTCTCAGCTTCTCCAGCATTGGGATCACATGTGTGTGCCACCATGCCCGGTTTCGGTGGCCAGCTTGGTGTTGTGCGAGCATAGCATGTGGTACCAGTAATTGAACCTGGGTCCTTGCACTTGCCAGGCAGGCACTTGGGCCACAGAGACTACCTTGCCAGCCCTAAAATTGCAGCTTTTAAGAAGCAATGTTTTCCTACAAATGAGAAAAATATAACATTTCCTTTAAATAGTAGGGAAAAGTATACTAAGCTTCATTCAACTAGTCATGTCAAAATTTACCTTATATGCATTTAGTACTAGGTTTTGCCTAGTCTTGGTGGCCAACTCAGTGTGCCCGAGGGCAGGGCTGGCACAGCCTGTGGTGCCAGGGATTGAAGCCCGGTCTCTGCGCTTGGCTAGCTCGTGCTTAGTCCACTGAGCTATCGCACCAGCCCTCAAGATTTTATTTTATTTTATTATTATTTTTTTTACAGTACCAGGGATTGAACTCAGGACCCTGCGCTTGCCAGGCAAACACTTATTCTACTGAGCTATCTCCCCGGCCCCTAAAATTTCACTTTGAAGAAACATTTTTAACATTAGAAACTTTACTTCTTCTAAACAATATGTGGCTTAATCTGGGCCCAAATGGGGTTGGTGTGGTGGTCACTAATTTATTCAGTTGTTCTTTATCATGGAAGGATCTTATCTTGCAGTTGAATTTGATAGATATGGAGTTGGAAATTCTTTCCTTTCAGGACCTGATATATTTCTAGTTCTTCTTGATTTGATGATTTGTGTTTAAAAGTCTGCTGTGATTCTGATGGGCTTTCCATTGTAGGTGATCTGTTTCTTTTCTCTACAAGCTTTTAATATTCATTATTTTGCTGAATTTCTGAGGTCTTGATTATTACGTGTCTAGGAGTAGATTGAGATTTATTTTGTTTGTGGCTGTTTGGAGTTCTATATGCCTCACTGTATATCAGATTCTTTTCTCGTGTTTGGAAAATTTTCTGCTTGTACTTCTACAAACAGTCTTTTTACATCATTGGTGCTGTCTCCTGTTGTTTCACTGGATCAAATATTTAAATACTAAAACAGAAACACTGAACTTTCTGGAGGAAAATGTAGGCAGAAATCTTAAAGACATAAGGGTAAATACAGAATTCATGAATAAAAACCAGACTGCATGGGATATATTTCAAAGTATCAACTAAAGGAATCTCATCATTTTGAAAAGTTTCTGCACTTCAAAGGAAATTTCCCCCAAATAAAAAGAAAACCTCCAAACTTGGAAATAGTTATAGCTGACTGTCCCTCCAACAAAGGTCTACCTGGAACATATAAAGAATAATAATAATAATAATAATAATAATAATAAAAATCAGGCCCCCCAAATTCAAAGACCCAAAACAAAAATGGGCACTGAGATGAAAATATACTTTAAGGATGAAGAAATACCAATGACAAGTAAATATGTGAAAAATTGTTCAACATCATTGGTCATTCGAGAAATACAAATTAAAACACTACTGAGATTCCATCTCACCCCAGAAAGAATGAGTAATGTCAAAAAGTCAGCCAAAGGCTGGTGAGATAGCTCAGCAGTCTAAGCGCAAGGATCTGTGTTCCATCCCCAGTACTACATGCCATGCTGGTCCCAGCTGCTGAGCCAGCTACCAAAACTGGGTGTGGTGGTACACACCTGTAATCCCAGTGGTGAGGGGGCTCAGAGAGGAGGAGCACTATGAGTCCAAGCTGCATAGTGAGATCCTGTGCCAAATAAATAAATATTTTAAAAAAGAAGTCAGCCAATAATAAATGCTAGAGGGGCTATAGGGAAAAAGGAATCCTTCTCCACTGTTGATGGGAGTGAAGACTGGTAAAACCACTATGGAAATCATGTGCAGATACCATAAAAAACTGGGATTGGAGGTCCAATTCAACCAAGCTATTCCCCTCCTGGGTATTTTTCCAGAAAAACTGAAAACATCATACCAGAGCGATATACGTGCACCCATGTTTATAGCAGCACAACTTGTCATAGCTACATCTTGGGAACAACCCAAATGCCCATCAACTGAGGAATGGATAAAGAAGATGTGGTATTTTCAAATAGGGGAGTATTATTCAGTTATAAAACGGGATATATTTGAGGCTTTTATTGGTAAATGGATGCAACTAGAGACCATACTCTTAAGTGAAATAAATCAGATCCTCATGTGCAAACACTGTATTGTCTCTTAGTGTGAGAACCTGAAAGAGAAAATAAAAATCTGAAGTGTATAATAGATACTGGGAAAAAGGAATGAATCTGTTCAAAAGGAAGGAATTACTGAGTTGAGGGGGACAGGAGAGGTAGTGAGGCAGAGAGATATATCTATGTATGTAAGCAGGATGGATTGGACAACTCTACTGTGGATGTCTGCTGGTCTATGGAAAAGAGAGGTTAATGCTTAATATGTTTTGTCTCCTTTTTTTTTAGTTGTTGGTTCTTTTTCTCTTCTTAATTGCTTATATTTTTTTTCTTTCTATTTTGTATGTATATATCTGGCAATATGAACAGCTAGTTTGAAGACAACACTCCACATTACAATAAATACTGTGAAAGTCATATTATTTTGTTAAGTGAAACTCTGTACCACTTAAAACTTTTCTGTTTTAATATTTTGTGCTCTCTTTAAAAAATAAAAGATTAAAAAATAGGGCCCTATTAAATCAAGAATATTCAGTTTTCACCTTGCATGATATTTCTAGTTCATATTTGCTTGTATTGTATATAGACTATTTTTTTGAATGTTATCGTAGTTTCCAAGTATTTTTTCACAAAGATATGGCTTTATATAATCTTTTAATGTTGAGAAAAATTAAAGCATGGTATTTTTATTATCATATAGTAATCTGATATATTTTCATGAAAGATTCATTTCTGATTATGTCTTTATTACCGATCTTTAGACTGAGGTATAGTGCTCGATGTTATATATATTTACTAAAATATATTTGAATTTTATTTTATCAAATTAATCTTAGAACTTATATATACTTTTTGATATCTTGAATAATGGCAAGTAATTGTCCCTTAAAATACTACTTTATTCTTTAAATGCAATAAAGAGTTTGTCATTTAAAAACAAAAGGTCAAAGTCTTGCAGTCTCTTTTATATAAAATTCAGGCATAGCATCCAGGGAAAAATCATTTCTTGCTTCTCTCAAATGTGACTATTTTTCCTATTATGATAAAGTTTCCTTAGCAAGAAGGCCATGAGCACTAAGTCCTGACCAGCTCAAATATGTGCTTCACTGTACCACAGGCTGGTCTTTCCCTCTCACTGGAGCTACCTCCTCAGCTTTAGGGACCACTTTTACATCTTCCTTAATGGGACTTCTCTATGAACAATGTGAAACAAGGGACTTCTCTGTGAACAATGTGAAACAAGCTCCCATGCTTTAATTTTTCTCAACAAAATGTTTTCGTGTTTTAATTTTTTTCTCCTTTCTTATTCAACTCAATTTTGCTGGTGTATGCTTTGGTTTATTTCCGTAAGTGCTAGTGTTTGTATTTCAATCTCATTTCTTTCTCTCTCTCTTTTTTTTAATAAGAAAAAAATTACAAATTGTTTTATTAGTTTTACTTTGAAGAAGGCAATTAAAAATATCTATACAGACCATGTATTTCAATTAAGTATGTACTTAACATTACCAAATACATATATAGTAATGAGGACTGAAATGCACACATAAAACAATAGTTATCTATATGTAACCAGTCTAGTGCTGCACCTTCATTTCTCACTGTCTTCTTTTTTTCCCCATAATTTTATTGATAAACAAATAGCAATGAGACAGTTTCAAATCAAACTGGTAGGACAGTTTCAACAATTAACACATTGCATTCATTCTTTCTAGTATTAATTGCTGTACAAGATGCGGACATGATATTGTAACACCATTAGAACAAATCACTCTATTCATTAAGAGAATGTAACTATATATCTATCCCAACCACTTTGAATACACAGATACAAAATGGACATCCATCTGTATCCACTTTTTTGGTTAAGTTCCATTATTTGAATATTATAGGTGTGTAAACTCAGCAAAATATTCTAAAAGAGTCCAGTAGTCCATAATAGTATTGGGTCTT
>NW_004524746.1:1531118-1595159 GCF_000260255.1 Octodon degus | reverse complement strand
AGTAGAGTAAATAGCTGGTTGAAATGGGATTTCCAGTCCAACTTTTCTAAGGAGTCTCCATACTGATTTCCATAACGGTTGCACCAGTCTACATTCCCACCAGCAGTGGAGATGGGTTCCTTTTTCCCCACAGCCTCTCCAACATTTGTTGTTGGGTGATTTCTTTATGATAGCCACTCTTTCTGGGGTGAGATGATATCTCAATATTGTTTTAATTTGCATTTCGCGGATGGCTAGTGATGTGGAGCATTTTCAACCTCATTTTTCAATTGCTATAGTCTCTGAGAAAACATGGCCACACATTTTCTACTGCTACCTTTGTTATAACTTCAAAAGAAATGTTTGTAGCTCTGACCATTATGTGCAAATGCCGAGTCCATAATAGGTAAAGAAACTGTTCACCTTTTGCTTTCCTTATAAATTTGTTTATTCTCCATAACATCTAACTTTATTATTATTATTAGTAGTAGTGACAATAGTAGTAGTCTTATTAGTACATGTTTGCCATACTTTTTTTTTTTTTTTTCAGAACTGGGGATTGAACTCAGACCCTTGCACTTGCCAGGGAAGTGCTTATTCCACTGAGTCATCTCCCCAGCCTGCCATACATTATTATAACATTCATTGTGGAGAGTTAGTACATATTCACAATGTGTCTTAATTCCTTTTATTCCTCTCCTCTTCCTTTTCCTTCCCCTCTATCTCAACTTCCCTTCCCATTTGCAAAAGAGCTACTTCCTATTTCTGTTGTCTATCTATTACTTGCCCTTTTAATTATTTATACTTTGGGCTTCTTGCATAAGAGAAGAAATACAGTCACTTACGCACAGGGTACAACTGGAGAAATACATCAATAGGTAACTGTCAATGTGTGAACATCAAAATGTATTTACACAAACTAAGACAGTTATAACCTCATTAGGAGACACAGTCTCACGAGACTAACATCGTATCTGCTGTTCACCCATCCCTGTCCCAGACACGGTTATGCAGGGCATGACTGGACAGCCATCTGCTTCACACTCAATCAACATAAGCACTGTATAAAACCACACAACTTAATGCTTGAGAGGACAGTCTCTACACGGGCATTTCCAGGGTTCACATACCAGTCCATGACTTTGAACATATCTTTCAGCTGTTCTGAGTCTCAAGTTCCTAATCTGTAAAATAAGTTAGTAATGATTATATTTATAAGGTTAGTATAAGGGTTAGTTTTCAGAACTTAAAATATTACCATAACAGTATGTGGAAATTATTATTAATCTCCACATTCTGCTCTCTCTTGCATACCTTGAATCTAATCAATATTTCAATTTCATTGTTTCCTATTTATCTTTCCTTTTACTGATCTTTCCTTCTACTGCTGTCCTTGAGAATGAGGGCATATTGTATTTTACCTTTGTGTTCACACTGTTCAATATATGATTGGCTGTAAAAATTATGCAAATAATAAACTACCTAATGATGTCATACAATCTGGTTTTTGAAAAGGGAATTCAAACTCTTCACAAACCGCAACACTTTTATGCTGACTTTGTGCTTATTTGGACACAAACATATTGGTGCACATTTTTTTTTTTTTTTTTGTATCAGGAATCAAACTCATGACCTCATGCTTGGTAGGTAGTTGCCTGTGCTACTCAGCTATATCCCCAACCTTTGGTGTCCTTTTAAAAACACATCTTAGTGTGTATAAAACTACTGTGACTTAACAGCACTAATGGCCAACTTACAGGCTAATCAACAGTCAGTGCAACAACTGCCTTTTTGGTACTGCATTTATTTTTGTAGCATTATGCAAGTCCCTTACAGCTTCTTTGTGCTCGGTTTTCTTCTTTAAAATTAGTAAACATACTAAATATTTTCTCATTAACATTTATGCTTCCAGTAGGTTTGAGTATTCAACATTTAAATAATGGGACACTGAGAGGAATATATCATGGATAAAATTCCAGGCAGTAGGAAATGAAACTGATAACCTTGGTTCCCAGCCTGGTGTTTACTTCACTGAGACAGACTTATTTCTCAAGAAGGCACCTTTTAAAATTTAATTTTGCAAGATTTTTCTTATCTTAGCATTCATTTGCATCTATTTCAGACAACACACCCTTTTCTCACAAAAATTAATAATTTAGCTTCAGCTGGTTACCACATTCATTTTGACCTTCAGCCCAAGAAGGGCTATGTAGAAAGTGAATTCCTATCTTTTAGAATGATATTGTCTTTTAAACATGATAAATTCCAACATTTTATTGTCAGGTTGCTTCTTGATTATTGGACTGGAGATGGTTTTTAAAGGCAAAATATTTTAAATCAAATCTGATTCATACTTGCATTTCAAGCAGCAACTCTTTTAAGAGTAGCTTTTAAAAACTACTGAATACCTAAAATTTCTTCTGTTGATTAACCTATGGAAAGCTTTTGTGTAACAAAAATGAACTGCAAAAATGATTTCTGGGACTTGGGAAAGAGTTTCCTATGGAAAGTAGCAGTGTTTACACCACTGTTGAATTATTTATGAGTTAGCCTAATTAATGCTAAATTTTAACTGAGAACAAGCTAACAAGTTTGGCTCACATACCTTGTTTGCTTAAAATTATATTATGAAAATCAGACACATTATGATTTCAGGAGAGAAACAGGAAAGTCATTATCTTTCTATCATGGTCTATAGGATGCTGTTTGGAATGCAACATTAAATTATCTATTTTATGTTAGCACTGTCCTTCATCTGAGAACTCTGCTTCAATGGACTATGGATGCTTCATAATGTCCTTAAAAGATCAAAGTTACTGTTTAGTAAGATATTATTAAATTTCTTCATAAGTATTATTATACAATTAATCAACTCATATTTTGATTCAGAAGATTGATGGGTGTATTAAATTTCAAAATCCATACATAGCTAAAGGCAAAACTTCATGTGTGGCACCTCCCTGTGAATCTCAGAATACAATCCGCTGTAGTCTCGATTCTTCCTGGGCCCAGAAGCAAATCCTTACACTGTAGTAAGTGTCCAGCAGAGGCTGAATTTCAAACATATTGCCTCATTTTCTCCTGCATATAACTTTTTATGCCTTAGATTATCTACCTTTTTTAGCTTAGGAAACATTGCCATAATTCTATAGAAAATTTCAGAACCATAGTCGCTTGTGTGTACTTGATCTTTAAGAGTGGTGACTAATGATATTCAGACTCCTATTGCTGCTTTTGCACTTTCTATGAGCATAATCCTGAGAAACTCTCTCAATATGCTTCAGTCTTGCTTTAGTAGGCTGGGAAGATCTGAATACTTTATAGGAGGGGAGACAACCACTTGGTTTTTCTGGCAGAACAAAGGTGAAATAATGTGTGCCCAGTGCCTGGCAAGTAGAAATGCCCAGCTAGTTTTAACTATTATGGTTAGATAGAGCGGCAGTAGAAACAGTACTGGGAGACTCATTAAACTAAATCTAGAAAGTAATTAGAAAATATATAATTTAGTATGTACTGCAGTAAAATTATCATTTCATCAAACAATAAACACACGTAAGAGTTCATCACATTCTCATGAAAGTGATTTGACTTCTAAGAGATGTATTGATAGACCCATTTTTTCAACTTATTTACATTTTCTTGGCACTGATGAAAAAAGAACATTTACTTAATAAATTCAAACTATATCTCATATCAGTTATTTATGCATTTAGGTAGTTTTTTAAACCAAAGGGCCTTGGTTTGATGCTGGTAATGTTCAGCTAGTTTTACACTATTATGCTCAGCTGTATACAACGATCTCATAGGTATTTTAATGTGCTTCTTACAAGACTTGAGTCTGCAAAGGGAAAGGGGGTAGATATTTCAAGAAAACAGGCAAATGTAAAAAAAAAAGATAAAAGGAATTTAAGGCTTAAATTATCTGCCTGTAAAGGATATATTCATCAGCTCATCTCTTAAAACACTTGGGGAACAGCTGACTCAATTTATTTCACCATGGGATGTATACCATTATTTTCAATGAAAGAATCATTAAAAAGTACATATTATAAGAAACAGTGTTACTAATTAGTTGTTCAAATATATTTTGCCAATCACACTTCATTCTTCTTATAATCCCAAGTTAAGTATAGATAGAAAAAATTAAATTAATTGTATGCTCAAAATAAGTATTAACACTCTCCTCTGATTCTAGGGTGAACATTTTTGGAGAGGATATGTTCATGTGTAGGAGGAAAAGGTTTTTAGTGCTGCTGATGGCACCAACAATGCTATAATTTAAGGGTGTGATGGTTGCCCCTCTCTGACTGTCTTACCCCAGCGCCTATGATTGCAACGCCTCTCCTTTTGTGATTCATCGGGGGCCATTTATATTCCTTCTCTTGAAGAGTTTTCTTGTTACTTTTATGTAAGCCTGGAGTAAAGCCTTACCTTATCAGAATCAGATCATAATGTATTAGAGATGCACCCTGGTTACTGAATTACAAACTATATAAAACCATAACTAAGAAGATCATAACCTGAATGAAAAATTTCTAAAGATGTCTGAAAAAGCAGCAAAAATTATTAATGATAAAGCGAATGGGGAAAACATTACTAAACATTTTAGAGGCTTATGTTATAATTTTTTTGGTTAGGTTGCAGGAAGTTAGGCAATTAGAGCCATAGCAAATTTCAAATCTGATACTTCTTCAGGGAATTGGTATTTGAAAATGACAATTCAAATTTTCTTCCTTTGTAATTGCTCATCATTTATTGGATGCTTCTACAACCATTTAATGAACTCAGATGAAAGTCAGTATTTACATTAATGTAAAGGACTTTTAGTGAGGATTTATTAAGCGTTACCATTAGTCACTGTACAAAATTCAGGGATGATGGAAAATGAAGTTCTCAACCTCTCAAGGAGCTGAGGCCAAAAGAAGAGAGCACTTCAAATCAGTTAAAACTACAGATGCAAAGGAATACGAAAAGTGGTGGCACAAATAGTATGCTAACAGTCACAAAAGATAAAATGTAGGTGGTGTAAAGGTAGGAAGCACTCCTTAGAAAGGTAAACCTGAATTTTTACTGGTTGGGGGGAATGAAAGCCTATTTAGAGTGAAACTTAAGATGAAGGGCAGAAAAACAAAACTGAGATATTAAATATACAAATTGGTTTATACTATCATTTAGTACAGGATGTTAAAATTTCCATATTTTTAAAAGCAGCATAAAACATTATTTGGAAAGTGTGTCTCACTAATTGGAACAAATGACACCTAATAATGGGTAGGAGGATTCAGAGCATCTTACCCACAAGACTCAAATAAAATTCTAGACCACAAATTGCAAGAGTTGGGAATGTCTAGATTAATAATTTTTTTGATTTACCAATATGTGTTATAATACTTATAAAAAGCAAACTACTTTGCAAAATCTCAAACTTTGATAAAGATACTAAACAGATCTCTACTCAAGGTAACTGTTTTATACAATGTTAATATATCATAAATTCCCTAGTGTGATTTATATTTCATATCTATTATTCAAGTAAGTCTGTTTTATTAATACTATAAGTCTAAGTTATTTGCTGGTACATATTTCTCAGGCAATACTGTTGCTCTGTACATGTGTGCCATAAATCAACTCTTCAAAACCTGTGCTTCAGAAGCAAGTCCTCATTCTGCATCCCAATAAAGGAAAATGTCATGGTGAATAAAACACCACAGCCACATCTGATGTGACCCTAGAAGAGCCTGCCAAGCAAGCCTTTGAAATAGTGGTAAAGGGGAGGACACTCATGACTAGTGATCTAATTTAAAGGGAGATCCTTGAGCAGGAAACCAGTACCCACAGTCAGATCTCTGTTCTCCTGTGTAGACATGTCCTGCACTTCTTGTGGGTGATTCTTCATGAGGATTTTTTCTCCTATATACTTATGTATGGGGAATAGCTGGGTCATTTTGATCTAGTTGGACACCAGATTAATATGTGTGTGTGTGTGTGTGTGTGTGTGTGTGTGCACGCGTGCGCGCATGTGTGTGTGTGTGTGTGTGTATGCCTTCTGAGGCAATTAAGCTATCATTTGATACACGAATTATTGAGTAAGAAGAAAAATCTTTCCCTATTGGCTTACTGGAAAAATATCTTCAATAATGTTCTTTATATCCTTCTCTTGGGAACAATGAGAGGTAAGAAGAAAAACAAATGTTAGAAGCTTTAGGTAGCACTAACTTTAATTTAATATCAGTATCTTTGAAGTCATATATAACATGATGCTATAAAAGAGTTGGTGCAAGTAATTAGTATTCTACTATAACTTACTGGTTTCAAGAATTCAAGTTTCTTTTGATTCACGAATCACTGAAGTGCCAGTTATTCTCAGGTTTAAAAAAACCTGTTTTCAACAAAAAATTATGAAAAAAATTATGATCGTAAAATACAAGTAATATGACATGTTAAATGTAGTTTAAGCACTTTCCTTTAAGTCATTATGGATGTAAGAATAAAACTACCTGCCATGCCAGTCCTGCTCCCAGGGCACATGGAGACAGGGACTGAGACTGGGTGTGGTGACATGTGCCTGTAATCCCAGCACTTGGGAGGCTGAAAACAGAAGAATCACTATGAGTCTGATCTGTGTAGTGAGACCCTGCAGACCCTGTACTAAAGACATTAGAAAAACAATAAAAATACTTTTGAATTGTGTTTATGAGTATATTGATGTAACAAGTGAGTACTATACTAATGGTAGCAAATTTTCTAGCATATCTGCTCATATTCAGGGATATTAAGCAACTTGATTGGAAACTTAATCTGATTTAAATGTTCTTTGAAATAATTGTTATCTTCACAATTGATTTACACTACATACCTGTTTAAATATACTTTTAGATTACATTTTGAGAAACTACTCAAAGCCTCCTTTTACACTCAGATTGTAATATCTATAGTTATACGAAACTAAATCCTGAACAAATACTTGGACTTTGTAGAAGAAATCACTCTACTGAAATTTCATATTGATCTGAGTAATTGGATTTTCATTAAATAGGTTTGGAATTAACTGACATATTTTACAAATAAAAAATAATGAATATGTCATTTTTTCCAGGACTGAATATAATGGTCAATATTATGAATTATTTACGTTAACAATCACCACAGCCAAAATTTTCTCCTAGTTTACACTTTTGTAAATATGGGAGTAGCAGAAGGCACCACCAGCCACTAGGGGTCAGCAGACACCGGGAATGCCGGGCCCAACTGCCCCAGTGAGAGAAGTGGTGCATAAAGGACCTGGTGGATGTAGAGGGATGGCATTCCCTACAAGATACTGAAATTAGTTTTCAAATTGTAGTTAAAAAAAAAAAAGAGTACCACACAGATAAATAAGCTGATCAGTACCTCATAGTTTCTTGATGGTTTTCTCTTCTGTCCACTGACTTTGAGAATGGGAAGAAAGGAGAAAAATTAGAAGAAATAGATGGAGACCAGCCCAGACTACTGCAAAGAGAAAGGGAGGACCGTGCTATGTGGCAGATCAGCTAACTAGGATTCATCTGTCACCATCTCCACAGGACCATGAGATTGTTCTCTAATACATTCATCCTGAACACATACTCTCTAGATGGGAACATCACCCTCTCCCAGGAATATGTCAGAAAAGTAGGATCTCACCACGACCCAAACCAGAAATTCTGGAAGTTGGTGACAGTCCTCTAGGCCTTCCAGGTTATTATGATGTGAGTTCATGCTTGAGAACCAGTCTTAACATGTTCTTGAAATGATATGAAAATAACCAGGAGTAGAGAGAAGAAAGTCATTGTATTTACCCTCGTGAACAGACTTTCTTTACTTTGTAAGTAATGTCTCCTGGGTCTTAAGAAATTTTTATTATTTGTGGTATCTCTGGCCAAGACTGAGTTTGGAATCCTTGTCCAGCTCAGCAGAAAAGCAGGCTAACTCTACTGAGGGTAATAACAAAGCATCATAATGTCCATGTGAAGCACATTTCATGAAACAAACAACAAGGACGTGATTTGCTTACAAAGGTCAAGAAGTCACAGGAAGATGTGACTGCAGTCCAAGACCAGACTTTTGCCTAAGTAATCTGTGTAAGAATTATGTTTGAGGAAGAGAAAATCAGCAGTGCCTAGGTTGAGAGACCAGCTCATGCCAGCCCGAAGCGTGTGTTGTGGGTATTAAACATGCTACAGATCTCCACTTCTTCTGCATATAACTCTAGTCCATCTCTTTAAAATCTCAAGTCACCCAATAAATATTATGAGGCTCATTTTCATCTGCTAAGTGATCTAATCTCTGTGCTTGCGACATATCCTAAAATCATCCCTAACAGATGTAAGCTTTTTCTCTATTTAGCAGTGGTTCAAGATGAGAAATTTTTAACGTCATCACCAGTGGTAGCAACAGAAACAATACATGAAGTGCCAGTGTGGAATAAATTATGATAGGTGTGAGAACCACAGCAGGATCTATAAGCTAACTATGAAAACAAAGGGGTATTTTAAAACTATTTTAACATTATTCACAATAGCCAAGTTAAAGAAATGTGTCTGCCTGTAAATGAATAAAGAAAATGTAGTATCTTTATATCTACATAAAGATATAACTGTGTTATTCAGCCTTAACAAGAAGGAAATCCTGTGATTTGTAATAACAACATGGACAAATTTAGGGAACATTATGCATACTTAAATAAGACAGAAATAGAAAGACAAATACTTCGCAGTCTCACTTGTGTGTAGAGTTTAAATCAGCCTCACAAATCCAGACATTAGAATGATGAATAGTGGAGGCAGGAAAGGCAAAGATGAGGGGATTTTGGCCAAGGACCATTTATAAAATGTGTACGTTGGTGATATCTAATGTAGAGGATGGTAACCATAGCTAATGATAATGTGCTTAAATTCTGCTAAGAAAGTTACTCTAAGTGCTCTTTCTGCACACAAATAGGTAGCTATGTGAAGTGCTGTACATACTACTTAGCTTGACTGTATTAGTCACTTCACAATACATGTATAGCAGAACATTACTTTGCACACCTTAAATCTAAATAACTTCGTCAATGATGCTCAATAAAGTTAGGGGGAAAAAAGTTAAAAGTGTACAAGAGAAGGTGAAGTGTTTAAAAAGTGATGACAGGCTTCCAAGCATGCTACTCCAAGAATATGAGATTTTGACACACTTTAAGCTAAAGAATTGAACAGGACTTTAAATGGAAGGACTTTCTCATCTTCTCTCTTAAAGGTCAGAAGACTCCTGTGTATGAAGTACTTTTCTTACATCAAGAGCAAAAGAACAGGCCTATTTCTGAGAAAAAGTCACCAGGAAGAATTCAAGTTAACGGGCCTGGCTAAGTTTTCCCTCAGTTTCCTACTTTTAAGTCATTCCAATGCACTATCACATTTTCCTACGACTTTCTAATCTTCAACCAACCAAATATAGAAGCACTCAGCGTTAACCATTTCTTCAGGTCATTTTCTTTACTCAAGCCACCAATTCACATAAAATTTATAATTTATACTTTATAAATTTATAATTTATAATCTGGCTTTTGCTACAGCACTGCAGTGGAAATATAGAAGAAAATACGGTTTTACCTTCTCTGTAGTGATAAATAGCAGGAAAATGGAGTATGAACTTACAAACAGTATGATGTTAGAAATACCCTCTCAAAGTTAGCTACTTATTCATATCTAGTAAGCAGACACAATGCCCAGTCTCTCAACCCGAAACAAAATATTTTTATGCTTTCTTTTAGTGAAGTACAATCAAAATTTTAAAATATTTATGTTACTCTATAATTTACATGTAAAGTAATGTAAGAAAATATTCCATACTAAGATTTGGGTATCCTTGTGAGAACTTTTTATTTCTGTTGGATGCAGTCTTTTCCTGGGGCTTGTATTGTATTGTGCATGTGTATCATGAAGTGATTAATACAATCAAGTAAATTAGTATGTCCAGCACTTCACTTATTACATTTCCTGTTTGTTTTCCTGTATCTGGTGTCAAACTGGGCTGCCTTGGGGCCTGAAGAAGGTAAAAAACGGGCGCTGTAACAACAGACTAGCACTGGGTCCGGGGTTATCTGCAGACCCGAGAAACTGCTGCACTGCAGAGGGCACTTGAGGGCCAGGCTTTCATCTCATTTATCTTTATTTCTTGAGTAGCTTAGCACTGTGAGTGGTGGCAAATGATGAACATTCAATAAATATTAGATGAATGGCAGGACCACAGATTGCAGGCTGTTGCTATCATATACTGCTGTCCTTTTTCACATAGAAAGTTTAACAGAAGAAGCCTTAAAAATTCAAACCGCTCATGGTTTTAGGTAATGAGGAATCATGTGGCTTATACTATAGTATTTCTGATAATTTTCAAAAGTGTGAGAATTAGATAAACAAATGTTAACTACTTGTCTTTCTGTACTCTATGAGAATTTTATGAGTTCTATCTCATGAAAAAAATTGACTCAAAGGTACAAAACTCATGAGGTAGAATGCGATTCTAGATTGTTTCCACTCACTGTACATGATTCAACTGCTTATCTGCTATATTAAGTACAGTCCCTGACAGGTGGAAGCTTCACAATAACTACTGATTATTGGCTACATAAATGTATACATTTTCACAAAGAAAATTTGTGGGACACCTACCTATATACCTACTGAGATTTTCACTCCAAGGAATCTTTTGGGACTTCCTATGAATAGATAGAAATGATTTATAATTGAATTAATTTGCTACACAATTATGAACTATTCCTATCTATTAAAAGCAAATCTCTAAGGATTCTTAGGAATTAGCTATTAGGGATCTCTCCTTTCATACACTTAAAGGTGGTGGAGATAATTTTTTTTTCTTAAGTTATCCAACAATCTTTAAGTAACTACTCCATTTTTTTTCCTAGAGTCTATTTCTTGAAAAAAATAGTATAAATAAAAACACTATTAGAGTACTACAAATTTATTAAAAATTCTGAAATAGAAAAGAAAGTTATGAGGTTACATGGTGTACTGATGTTCATTGGCATCTCTAGTCTTTGATTCTCTATAATAAATCCCTGCAATTTCTTATTTTTTTATACTCCTTTTGTTTTTGGCTTCCAATACAGCAATCACTTCTGAGCTTTGCCACTGTGGATCATAACACTCCTACTTAACTTTTTAAATGAGCTATTTCCATTTAAGAATCACTATTTCAAAATGGGTCTTCTAACTCATTCGTGCGATTTTTGATGGAGAAAGTTCACATGAAAGTGACTTATTACTTTGCTTCTTCCCTCAGATTTTTTTCTCCTCAAACTGATAGGAAGATTCCACAAATACTGTATAAGAGCAAATTGTTTTTACTTAGAGGCAGGGAGTTACGCAGGCATGTTTTATCCTGAAATGGCTCCCTAGAGACCTTGATGAGCATGTGTGAATACAAACAGCCTTTGCCTCCCGTGGTTGACTGCAAAGTGGTTGGTTGTAAACCATTTCCTGCTTCTTAGCAGAAAATGGAATTAAAAGAAGTCAAGCACCATTTAGAAGCTGCAGGTATGTCAGCCCACAGACATCTAACCAACTGAACATTATTAATTCTGTATCTTTCCTTTGGCCATTTCTTATGGTTCTCATTTAAAGAAAAATGAGAAATCGGTTTATTTGGATTTGCTGGCTAATTGATAATAAAGTCTGATAATTTTTGGTCAAATGTGCCAGTGACTCTTGTGCTCCTTTGTTTGTTTGTTTATTTATTTATTTAGGCAGAACCGGGGATTGAACTCAGATCTTTGCATTTGCCAGTCAAGCGCTTACCCTACTGAGCCATCTCCCCAGCCCCGCTCCCTTGTTTTTCATTTGTCTATTTACCACATGCCTGACTAACCAAGTTTGACAATACACATTGCTATGGGGAAATATTTAAACCTTAAAAAGAGAAAACTTGACTCTAGTTTTGTTTTCTTTGGCATCTGATGACTTTTATTTTAATTAAAGAAAAAAAGGCAATAGCTCAAGTGGAACCTGGGGGCGTTGGTTAGAACGGGGAGAAGATAGCGCTGAACAAACCCAAAGTCCCTCTACAAAGGAAGCTCTGACTCCCGCAAGGTGTGAGATTGGCAATGCATTTGGCAGATTGCTAAATTACCCATGCTTTAACATAGCCTTTCCAATAATCCTTTATGTTTACACCCCTTGGTATAATAATTTGTGATATACCTATTTTTACTTCATTTTACCAATACCAATTTTTAAACATCTGACAGTGCAACAAATGACATGACACTTATAATAGCTGAGGTTAAAGGAAGAATTCTCTCTGAAATAAAACATTTCTCAGGAAGGCATCCTGAGAAGATGGTATTTTCACTACCTCATGGAGCACTTGTTCAGGCAACTCACATTAATGCTAATGGGAGCTAATAGGTGAGAGAATAAACACCTTATAACACATTACATTTAAAACTCAGCATGATCTGAAAAACAGCTATTTTACTCAGTTAGCAGGATGGATGCTTTTAGAGTACAGGGAAAACCTGCTGTTGAGTTCACAATTCCTCTAGTTATCAAGAAAAGGAATTATTTTAAATGTTATTTGTACCCATAACCCACTACTGTGCTCCAGCTATAATTTGCAGCAATGTGACAGTTAAGTAATAACAAATGAAACTGTGACAGTGTTAATCAACACACAAACTCTGTGTGTGCAGAGACTGGGAGATTGGCAGGAACGCGCTGTTATGCGCAGAGAAAAAGACGTCTTCACCTTTACTTTCTCCTATCATTTAACTTGCCTACATATTTCATTGGTGTCCTCAGGAGAAAAGGGGTAATTCCTATAAATCACCATGACTGATGCACATGGCAGAAAGGGATGTTTTATTAAATTGGATCCACCGGATAGAGGCCCCCTTTTAAGATGGCACACTTGCTAAGTTCCATTATAATACAGTTTGTGCCTCCCATGCAGCCTTTCTGTGACTAAAGCCAGTGTGGTGCTTCTGCTTCCCCTTCCAAAGGGTCAGCCTTTGTTTCTCTGGTTTCTGACATTTTAATGGATGTGGGGTCAGTTTTCACTCAGATACCAATCTTATTAAGGTTCAATTCCTGTGATAGCAAACCTCTTTTAAATCCAAAGTCTAGTGAAAAGATTAGATCTAAGCACCACTACCAGAGAGAAATGGCCAAAATGGAATGAAATGGTGCATAGGTTCCTGAACTAGATGCTTCTCTTTGGTCAGGATTTCAAGGCTGTCCCTCTCTTCTGTCCTGTGCAGTGCTGAGTTTCTGCCGCATCAACCTCTCTGGTCCACCCCTCCTCACAGCCCTCCTCATGACCAACACTTAGGCGTGGATCAGCAGCTGCCAGCTTTCCTGGCCAGAGCTGCAATGGCACTTCACTTCATCAGGCCTTGGCAAAACAACTGGCTTTGATCAGATACTATTTTAAGGAAAGAGGTAAGAGCTTTCATTCTTTTGATTCTTTTTAATTCATTCATTCAATAAATACTTCGCAGGCATATGCTGCTAAGGTGCTATGTGGAATCCTCCTCTCCCAGCTGAGTTTGTGGAGGAAAAAAGACCTCCCTGGTTTGATCCTTCAGAAATCAGTCTCCCTGGGGATCCCTGGCAGCCTGGAGAGGAAAAGCATGTTGGGAGGAAACCATTTTAAGGAGGAAGGGACTTTAAATTCTGCTAACTCACAGTACCTACAAACTGACACCTGCTGAAAAGAAAGAAAACCACTGTTTCCCTAGAAGGCAAAAAGGAGATGGGTTTAAGTAGTACTTTTTACTAGTTCACCTTTTTTTTTAATGCATTTGGTTTTTACAGGGTCTCACTATGCAGCTCGAACTCACGGTGATCCTCCTAGGAGCTTTCAGCCTTCCCAGCACTTGGATTACAGGTCTGTGTCACTACACCCAGATTCTGGCTGGCTACGTGCGCCCTGGGGGTGGCTGAGCTGGCATGGCACTTGGTGCCGAGGATCAAACCACAGTCCCTGCACTTGCCTAAGCTTGCCTAAGCAGGTGGTTTACTCCACTGAGCTGGCCCCTTAGTTCACCTTCAAAAATAAGATTATTTATTCATCCATCACCAGCAGTGTTTTAGGTGATTTTCATTCTAACATAAATCCAGGCAAATCTCAAAGTTACACAAAAACAAAAAAAAGTGGGTAGTTTTGGAAGCCCACAGGAACCGCCATGACTCTGAATCCACCATGGAAACACTTGATTACCATGTAAATGCACGCTCTGTTGGAAATGCTAGGATTTCACCCTTTAGATAGTTCTCTGGAACATCCAGGGCTGGAGAACATTTCTTCTGCTAACAAAACTTTTTAGAGTTCATATAGTCAGAACAATTGCTTTGATACAGAAATGGAAAAAGAGTCCCCAGGAGTTAAGTCGTCTTGGAGACTGTCACACACTGTGTTTCTGTCCGTTGGAGGGTAGAAACCCTGCTGCTTACCTCCATCCTGGAAAAGTGCAGATGTATCTAGAAGTCTCTAGATGAGCAAAACTGAGTGCCACCCATGCTTACAGATTACTCAAGCCTCAGTCCATGTTAATGTAGCACCCATCGGTGAGAGCGCTAGATACCATTGGCCACACAGAGAACATCAGAGGGCACCTGTTAATATTTCTTGCACTTAACATTAAACATAGAGCAGTATAATTTTTAGTTGCCTAGAGTTATTTTAGGTAAAGCGAGTTTTTTTTTTTTTCTTTTTACTTAAGACAGGTGAATAATTTATCAATGTCCTCAGGCTGAGAGGTACTATACCCTTCAATAGCCACAACAAAGAGTTTTAATATTTTCTACAGGGCTGTAACAAGCATATTCATGAGATTTGTCATTTTGCCAGAGCTCTAGGAGAACAGAAGATTCCTTGATTCTTTTACAGTAGGGATACATACACAAAAGGCTCAAGTACAACATGGCTCACAAAATTCTACTTTTGTAGAAAGTGAAATCAGAGGCAGAGCTTCTTCAGATAATACTAATGTAGAAAGGAGAATGATTTTAGCTGCCTAGCTCATGTTGAGGTTCATGATGTAAGCTAAAGAGATTTTGGTTAAGTAACTCCAAGGCTGGCTAAATTGGATTCACTTATAATTTGTCTCTCTATCTTTGACCTTTTAAGACTCATTTTAATTTAGCAGAAGAGAGACTTAAATAATAATTAACTTACAGAGCAATCAGGTGTACATCTTGTAACTCTACTTCAATTTTATACCTTATTTCCAATTAATTGTTTTGATTCCAGTACTAGTGTTTATATTGTATAATTACTTAAGAACATTAATGATAAGATAACCTGGTAGCTCTTCTCATTTCTGATTTTGCTAGCAGAATCTAGCTATCATGGTTCAAATGAAATAGAAAAGAAAAATACAAAAATAGATATTACTACTTTAACAATAATTTTATACTCTTTCCATTATGCACCATTTTCTTATTGTGGAAAGAATATTAGAGGTTAGCTGTAAATATGTCCGTTTTAGAAAAATCAAAGACAAGTACCTTGCATATGGGAAGTATCCTTTTTATGAAATCCTTACTGATTCTCACAATGTGTCTATTTGTTTTAGTGTGGTTTTAATCAAAGGTTTCATTGCTTGTTGAACTGCCTAGTTTGCAAGAAAATGTCCAGGTCTTTTCAGACATTCATCCTGTGAATAACAGATGTGACTGGAACAACTGGCTCGCATCCATTCTTGTCAGGAACTTGCATTTTAGTTAATCATTCCCTCCTATCAAAGTGTCACTTTCTCTATAAGCCCTTTGATTATGTATATAAGAGGAAGAGACCAATAGCCCTCTTAATCTGAACAATTTACAGAATAGACATGAGGTCACTTTCTGATTCTTAAGAGAATAAGCGATATTTATTTTGTGTACTTCTCTGTCAAATTTGGATTGTGACATAATAAAAACAATATCAAAATAAATATAGAAGTCTTTTTTTTTTCTTTCTAAAGAGCAAAAAGGAAGTTTTGACTGAGGATGTACCTATATTATAGAAAATGATTTTTTTAAAAAATGGACATCATCATATGCTAAGGCAAATTATGATAGGTTAGGAGTTTTAGAAAAGAAATAACATTTATAGGTAAGATTAACAGAAACTCATAGGAATACTGTGTGCTTATTTTATGAAAGAGATACAACATCTTGTACACAATCACAAACAAAGATGTAATTTAACATAGCTCTGTGCTTCAATATTATCTTTATGGTGTAATTATAAAAGAAATTCACGTCATTAAAAAATTTGTTTCATTCTTACTTGAAGATTATCTAAATTTTCTAAATAAAGCAGTTTAAACTTGTACCTATAGATTGATAATCATTATATAACCACAATATTTGCAAACTATTTTTGTAAAGGATTAAATCAATCTAAAGTTAACAGTGGTCTCTTGATCTTGACACTCAGTTGGCTGATCCTTTAAAATCTATGACTCATAGTCCTCGCTGCAACATCAATTCAACCATTGTCAATCTCTCAGGGAAAACCCTATATTCCCAAATTTCTGTACTCAGTATTTTTCCCCCGCAAACTCACTCTCAGTGAGTCTTGTTCAGTTCTTATTACCTCAGTGACTTTAAAAGTTGATTCATTCAATGAAGTTGGAGATCAAAATCAACCAGGTTTCTTTTTCAGGGATGAGAAGATAAAAGCTTCCATGTCTAAGACTGCTGAGAATTCAAGTTACTTTGGAAATAAAAACAAATCTGAATATCAGAAATTCGATATAGCTCTTACTTGAAGAAAGCCTCTAAGAATATTCAGTGATAGCTGTTCCTTTATAGTTCTGAAAACCAGATATTGTTTCATGTTTTTATAAACTCCTTCATTTTTCCCCTTTTACATATTCAACCAAATATTCCTATAGGCTGAAACATTTAGATTCTATTCTTAAATCATTTTTCAAAAGAAAAATGTACAAAAGCAACTTGATTCATGCGACAATCTGCATTTCTTTTTACCTACCACTACTATAGCTAAGATGGCATTAAGGTGAAAATATATAATTATCAGAACCCATATAAATATATTTGTCTTCTTAGTCTGTCTTTGCTGATGCTAAGACAGGTCTCCCTGAAAAACTTGGAGATTTGAAAGCCTACTGTTTAAGAGATTTTTTTGTTTACACACACACAATATTTCATAGAAGTGTTAGAGAAATGGGGATTAAATACATGGAGAGAGATTTTCATTATGTAAATTATAAAAAATCTCATTTTGTGATTTCCTAAACATTTTTTCCATAATTTTATTGAGAAACAAATAGCAATGAGACAGTTTCAAATCAAATTGGTAGGACAGTTTTCATAATTAACACATTCCATACTGTCTTCCTAGTAGTTATTTGTTTTACAAGATGCAGACATGATATCCTATTTATAATCAGTATTAGAACAAATCCCTCTATTCATTAAATTAAGAGAATGTAGCTATATATCTATCCTAACCATTTTGAATACACAGATACAAAATGGACATTCATCTGTATCGCCCTTTTTTTTTGTTTAGTTCCATCATTTAAATATTACAGATGTGTGAACTCAGAAAAATATTCCAAAATAGTCCAGTCGTCCATAATAGAGTTGGGTCTTCCACTTGACTGGCAATGTCAGAAGTTGTTGACCTGAGTCCCCTACAGTGCAACATAACAACATGGCTTTACATCTTGTACTTCATTTTTAAACTTTTCTGCTGGTTGGTTAAGACCAAGATAAAGCAAGAACTATGTAATAAGAATTGTAGTTTTTGTATCTGATAAGGTCAGTCAAATCCCCTCAGGATTTATCCTGAGATCCTGTATCTCAGTTTGTATATCCTCTGTCAGTGTCAGCCATGTGGATGAGTCACGGCCATTGCTTGGCCAATGTGCTCTCTGTGAAAGCCTGAGAGAATGTTTTCTCTCCACGTGACTCTCCTTAGGCACACTCTACATCATCGATCACTTTCCTCTTTGGCCCCATAATCTCCTTGATCAGAAAATCTGGGACACAACTGAGTTACATGTCATTACAGTACAAGTTCTCATATGTCCTGAGTCTTAATGGACCTTAGAAGGCTAGGGCCAAAATATTGGCTTTCCTTGCAGCCCTCCTTTTTATCTCATTTTGGTCTGCAAACTTAGGTTGTTAACCCTCCAGAAGACAAGCTTATTGTTATTACCATACAACCTAGGCTGCTGAGCTTAACCTTACTATCTATCTGAATATCAAACATCGTTGGCATAACATGGAACAGGTATTTTTCATCAAGTATTGATATGTTAAACTTTAAGTCCCTACAGAATATGATGAAAAAAAAATTTAAAAATTAAAATATGTTTAAAAAATAGGAAAAAAGAATTACATATATTTGCACATAAGTCCAGAAATCTAACCATACACAGCATTGTCACTAAACTTTTTTAAGGTAGCCTCTATTTCCAGTTAGGAGTGAATATTTTTAAGGGGAAAGAATTGGAATATTATCTGTGAAAATATCTTTTAAAATATTTTTATCTTTAATTTTTCTCTAGATTTAATTTGAAAGTTAGGTTTAGCTAGTTTACATTGTCTGCATGTCCAGATGCAGTGCCAGGTCAACCCATGTAGGCCTTACACATCAGGAACTGCAATAGAGCTTAGGTACTGCGACTCTGAAAATAAAATAAAAGTAACTGATATTGAAACAGTAAGGGTAGTTGGAGATATGGAAAAGGAGTGTCATTTTGAAAATAAATGAAGAACATGTTCTGAACTCTCATTCAGCAATTGTTTTTACTGAAAACAAAACAAATCAAATTTCAAATGTCTTCCTAGATCTTGTAAACCATTAGCGCTCCTAGGTCACAGATTTCAGAATTCTGGGTTAAGTGGCTGACTATGAACTAAAATAAGGGGAACATAATCACAGTAGAGGGAGATACTGCTCAAGAAATTTAAAGAGTCATGTATAAATAAAATACTAAATAGCTTACGCACACTAATATACATATTCAATTTTCTTCCTAATATTTTTGACAAGATAAATATCAGATGTATCAGACCACCATTTTTTGTTTCTCACTCTCACTGGAAACCAGAATAAGTTCTCAAGGAAATTAGCAATCTCCATTTTTCAGAAACAAATTTATTACTGGTTTTCAAAACACACTAATTGAGCAAACTTCTAGTTCTGCTAATGTAATGGTTTATATGGAGTGGGAACAGGGAAGATACCTGGAATAATGACATTACCATAATGCTTTTCCTGTACTTGAATTTTGAAAATAAATCCTTTTAGTAGTATTAGAGATGTCATATTATTTGCATCTCAAAATGACTGACATTAATTAATTTACATGGTCACCCAGTAAGCTTATATTAAGACAAGAAAGCTGTACCTATTTCTCTTTTAGAAATTAGAAATCCAACGTGTCGTCAAATCAAAACATTTAAGTAATTTTTCCCAAATCACAGGAGCTCTAAGTCATCTTTAGAGAAAAGATGTCTAAAATACTGAGATTTGGGCCAGGGAGATAGCTCAGTAGAATAAGCACTTGCCTGGCAAGCACGGGGTCCTGAGTTCAATCCCTGATGCCAGAAAATAAATAAATAAATAAATAAATATTAAATAAATAAAATACTGAGATTTAATCCTTTCCTTCTTCCTTTATCATTTTAGGCAAAAAGTTGCTTCTAATTGTTAGCTGAATTTCTAAAGCATACATAACAGTAGGCTAACTGGAGAAGCAAAAGGGAAGTTTTCTACTCCTGGAGAAAAATGCGGAAACCTTGGTAGGTCTGAAGCTGGAGTTAGGAAGAGACAGGAGGGATGGCCAGAGATGGAGTAGAGGGAGCAGAGCAAAGCCAGAGAGGATGATGGGTACGGAACATAGGGAGAGCTGGAAAAAATCACTGGTTGTATTGTTTTATTTTCCTAATTTTATTTTTTCAGAGATAATATTGGCTAGATTTTTAAAGCGAATTTTTATTTCATATACAAGTGGAAATAATTCTCTAAGAATTACTTGCAGGGGCACAATAAGCATCGTGTGTGTGTGTGTGTGTGTGTGTGTGTGTGTGTGTGTGTTTAGTTTTTTTTTTAATGTAAACTGGTCAAAATGGACTTTTAAAAATATTTATTTATTTATTTATTTATTTATTTATTTGATACAGGGCTTCACTACACAGGTCAGAGTCCTATCTCATCTTGCCCAGAGCTGGGATTACAGTCTTTAGCCACCATGCCCAGGGGTCTGGGGCTGGCATGGAATGCAGTACCAGGGATATTATGCAGGTTCTTGCGCTTGCTAGGCAGGCACTTAGGCTGCTGAGCTATCTCCCCAGCCCCATAATTGACTTTTGTAAGTTTTAAGCAAGTAGTACTAAATAACCCAGTTAACAGGGATAATCTCTACCTTGTTGGACTGCTGTAACACAATTATTCATTGCACATGACAAGTGAGCATTACATGACAGCCATTTGCTGCATCCTGAAAGAAGGAGTTGCTACAACAGACATCATCTTCAGCATTAGCCATGACTACCAGACCATGTGCTCAGGCTTCCAAGTTGTGCCAGACGCTATCAAGAGAACATCAGAAGTCCTTAAAGCCATCTGTCCTATGATTTAGAAATGCAAGCATTCTAGTGGCTGCTTTGAAATGTCAGCTATGTAATGAACATACTTCAATAAGAAAAACTGGATTGACTTAAGTGAAATGACTGGAACATAACTGAATGGTTACAGTTAGGTCATTTCAGTTCAAACAACATTTCTACTAGGTTTTACTCAAATCTGTTGCTGAGTTAGAATCTGAAAGGTTTATCAAGGAAATTTTAATATTTCCTCGCAGTTATACACAATTAATTCATATGAAATCATATAATATTTGAGGTGGAATAAAATTAACCATTTTAAATATGGACTCATCTTCAAATGACATGAAAATTAGCCAAGTGAATGGTGTGAAGTGTTGATACTATTTTTTCCTAAGCAAGTCATACAATTTTAAAACATGTAAATTACATTTGCCACCTGAGGATCAAATCAGATTACTCTGTGTATGGTAAATGTATACTACAGTGAATATGAGTTGGATCCAATATATTGATATTGTTCATTGGCTGTCACTGTCTCTGTCTGTTATTTTATTGCCCTTTTAGGTTCAGAGCTAAGTCCTGAGCATCTGAAATTTTGGATTCTATTTCTAGGTCCATTAATCCACCAGCTTACATTAAGTAAATAGCTGATCTACGCTTATTTTATTTTATTTATTTTTATGTACTTGGGTCTCACTATACAGCTTTGGACTCAGAATGATCCTCCTGTTTCAGCCTCCCCAGAGCTGGGATTATAGGTGCATGGTACCACGCCCAGGCTTGGTGCTGGTTCAGTGTGCCTAGGTTCAAGGCTAGCACAGCATGTGGTGCCAGGGATCGAAACCCGATCCCTGCACTTGCCTAAGCAGGCACTTAGTTCACTGAGCTATCTCTCCAATCCTGAACTATCTTTCTGATAACAAACTATTTTAAAGTAGTTAATAAAGTAGGCCACAGCACAGTAAACCAATAAATAATTGCAAAATAGTGTATGCATTTAAGTAAATATTCAGAACATTATAATGATTTATTCCTTAATCATAAAAAGATGCTGAATAGAAGACTTAACATGACATAAGTTATAAAATATTTTCAAATGAATTTCCCTAGATGCTTGTAAATTTATTATCAGATATAAACATCTACATATAATTGGATGATTAATGACATGATCTATAAGCTATTTCTCTTTCTTCTGATCAGAAGGATTATCAACTCCTTTTCATGCAGTATGCTGAGGCCATAGTATGCCTTCTGCTCTGAGACCATCTACTAGCTTCAGGCATATAGCCAAAGGCAGCTGGAAAGTCAGCTGAGCGTGGCTTGTTTTAGTAACTCCAGCTGAAAAGCCAATGTGCTTAGAAGTCTCACAGACAGGCCAGAAAAAGTCTTCCAGACTGTAGAATCTGGCATTTGGATTTGGATGTACTTTGGTCTTTCTTTCAGGAGATGCTGCCGCAGCTACTTCTAGTGAAGGCCTATGCATATGTGGATGGCACAGTCTATGGGGAAAGTATTTCTGTCTCTTCAATCTTTTAAGTAACATCACTCAGAATACTACACTCTCAGAAAGTTTCCTCAGGGTTGTTTTCTAATATTTAGTCAAGATTAAGAACAAAAGACCTATTCTATAATAGTTGTATTCTAAGTAACAAGGGTTCTCTTCTTCATCCCCATTTAAGACAGGATGAGGGCAGGAATGGAGAGTCCAGATTTTAAAATTTCAATAGTATTCTGATAGGTTTTTTAAATGATATTTGAATTTAATAGGTAGTACTTTATATGTCTTTATTTTGCTAGTAAACATCTTAATATATTTTATACAAGTATTGGGGAAAAATAAAAAAGCATACATAGCTTAGGTTAGGAAGAAAACAGATTAACAGTATTTTGTGATAATATCTTGTGTTATTTTAACAGAATAATAAAATGACAGATATGTTAATAAGTAACAAGAATGTCATTTTGAAGCTATCAAATCAGTAAATTTATATATTACTCTTATGAATCATTTTTGAGTTCTAGGAACAGAAACTACTGAATTCAATCACTGGAATCAATTAATATAGTTATCTTTTATGGTGAAAGAGCCAATCCTATTTCAGGGAGTCAACCAAGTCAACATGTTTTTTTTAATGAATATGATTTTAAACATTTTAAATTTCTTTTTGACTTCTATTATAGTAATTGAAAGTTATCTGCTTAAACAGGCCATCACTCTACGAGGCTTCCTTGGGTACAACTTATTTGCCTCAGTATATGAAATCTGAGTCTTACTCTGTGCATGAATATTTTATCTAATTCTTAGGTGCCATCCATACATCTGAGGCACTAAGTAAGAAAAAAACTATAATATCACTCTTACATTTTGATATGTTTTTTAAGACAATAAAAACTAGTCTATCAACTAGGTATAAAATAGTGGCTATACGTAGGTCTTCTCAAACCAATTAGATAATATCTAAGTACATCAAGATAAAAAAAAACCCATATGAAAACAGTATCATAAATTTGTATTTTCTATCAGGGCTTGTACTCTTATACAAAACAGGCAATATGTAGAGAGCTCTAAGGAGCATTTAATGATTTTGCATCATACAGTAAGTGGAATTAACATTCTGTTAGGCATAAATACCTCTTGCTGATAAACAATGCTGATACATTTTATTTCATTTGATTCCATGTTTATTTAATTTTCTAACTCCCATATCAGGTTCACTATGGTTAAGAATTGCTCTTCTTGTAGAAGAAAATTTTCATCAAGAGAGAAGCACAGCTCTCATTTTTCTTTATTTTCAGCCTTTCTTCTTTGCTTTGTACATGGTGTGCTTCTCTGAGTTGAGATACAAAGATTTCACAGCTCACAGAGAGCCCTCACTCCTCTGGTTAGGACTTAATAGCGATAGATAGGATGAACAAGTCTAGGTGTCTAATGTATATGTGGGCAGTCAGAATTATGAAAAAAATTGGCTATTTGGTGTGTCTGTCATAAAACAATATGTAACCATGAAATGACAGATGTGCTAATTTGCTTGACTATAATTACTATTTTACTATCTATGTGTATATAAAAATGTTCATCTTAAACATATGTAATAAAAATATAAAATGATATATCTAGAAGTTGTTTCTGCATCACCATTAATGGGCTCTGTCTTGGGTGACAGTGAGTCACGTCCTTGTGCATTACATGAAGGATGTCATCACATGCCACCTACATCAAATGCCTGGCTTCTCACTACTCCTCCCATGGCTTTGCTGCCTGGATGCACCATTTCTTGGCAGGCTCAGTGAGCTCTCTGCATTTCTATCACATGTATGCAGACATTAATCTCCCTTTAAGAAATTATCCAACTGATTGAAAGCATCAAAACTCTCTTCAAAGGTGACTTTGGTTCTGTAAGTTTAAAGGCTTTTGGCAATCAAATCCAGATGCCTGCCAGAGATGTCTTGGAATTTCCAAAGCACATATACAAATCAGTTCAAAGAGGGATACAGGCTGTGTAACTCTACCAGATAGTTAGCTTTGCATAACTCTAATGAAACGCTCAATACAGGCTCCATAGATAAAAGTTATTTAACTTAGAATTTTGTAGACTCAATGTCTGGGCAGGGGTGGAGGGTGTGAAATGAGAGAGCACGCTGTGGCCTCTGGTGAGGGTAGCAGATGGTAACTTAACATGGCAGCTGTGTATGTAGGAACTAGCAAGAATTACACCTCTAACTAGGAGTACAGAGATGCAGATGAGGGCTAAGTTTGTTCCTTTTATAACAACACTGTCAAGAGAACAACTAAATCATAGAAGCATCCCTTACCCTAAACGATTTGGACCTCAAGTATTTCAAATTGCATATGTTTTCAATTTGGAATATTTTCATACATGTAATAAGATATCTAAAAATGGGATAAAAGTCTTAACACAAAATGTTTCATATACAGTTAATATGCATACACTAAGCAATTTAAACACTATTTTAACACACGCTTTGATTATAACCCTCACATGAGGTTAGATGTGGAATTTTCCATTTGTGACATCAGGTCAGCACTAAAATGTTTTGGAGTTTGGAGTATTTCAGATTTCAGATTTTCAGGCATTTGAATTATATTACAATTTAACATGTCGTAAGAAAACAAAAATTTAACCATATGTATATAAAATATCAATCAAGGGCTGGTGTGATGGCTTGGTGGTCTAAGTGCCTGCCTGGCGAGTGTAAGGACCCAGGTTTGATCCAGGCACCACATGCCATGCCGGCCTCTAGCCATGTGGCCACTAAAACTGGATGTGGTGGTGCATACCTGTAATCCCAGCACTGAGGAGGCTGACTCAGAGCTGAGTAGTGAGACCTTGTACCCAATCAATCAATCAATCAATCAATCATCTTTAAAATATCAATGAACTATTAGACTTTTTAATTATAATATTCTCTTATCCTGTCTATTGGGTTTGTAGAGTGATTGAGGCTGTGGAAAGAATGACAGCAAGGCTGGATAAAACAGGCCACAGGGGTCTCACTGGATCAGTCCCTAAGTGAGCCCTGAGCCAGGGAAACTTCTCACATTTATTGAGGGCTACAAACAGGCTAAGGAAAATGTATAACTAATTTGTTGTAAACAAACTGCTATCTCTATTGCCCTGTGGCATTCACCAAATTCTAAGTTTATATATCACTAGATGGTAACTTCCCAGTGTTCTTTGTTCATTGCTCCCCTCAGTTCATGAACTTCTGACTCACATCACTACAAATAGAAACAGTCTACATGTATTTATCTACTTAGAGTACATTGTTTATATTTTACTAAAATTACTATATAGTTATTATAAATTCATGCCAATTTTTATCTGTTTAAGGAAATGATTTAAATGGATGACTAGCTTAATTAGAGGCCTCATTATATGGGAACTTGCACAAAAATGAATATATGACAAAACAAGTGTCTTTTATTTTTCATTCTGTTGCTGTTGTTCCAGACACATGAGAACATGTGTGTGTGCATGTGTGTATGTACATGCATATGCACACAGAATCAATCCATCACATTGGCCAATCTGAAAGGTCTTTTGGACACCTTGGCCTACCTCCAGCTGGATCTCGTCATTTTCTGTGGATAGCACATTCATTTATTTCCTATTCTCAGCCACAAATGACACTGGGTACAATTTTAGAATAGTTGCCCCATTTATCAAAATATCAATCCTCTGCCATTGGAAATTATAAGAACTAGAAATTTAAACAGACTTACTAAATCCAAAACATCAGGAAAATGATGGTTGTAACTACTATTTTGTGCAGAGTATATAGGGCAGAATAATGTGGCCAGGTTTCCAGAACCTACTTATCATTAAGTGAGCACACTTGGTAAATGATTTAACTTTTCCTAAAGGAAGTTTCTTCCTTTACAAAATAAAGATTTCACAGTAACTATTACCATTCAGCGCCAAGCCAATTTTACAAGAAAAATGATATATCTTCATATAACAGTTATATAAAATATCTATTGCATTTAGGTCTATGACATGGCCTATCAGTAGCCATTTATTCAAAACAAACAAACTGAAATAGAACAATAGACAGGAAAATAATATTGAAGCACTTATGGCCAATATTGTACCAATCAGCACATCTAGGCTTGCACTTTTGAAACTGTGTGTGTCAGCTGTGAATCACACACACACACACACACACACACACACACACACACACACACATATATATAGCTATTCCTGAGAGGAAAGCATGAAACAAATCATGTTTTTACCAGAACAGAATGGAGACATCCGAAGGGTATAGAAAATCTCTTAATTAAAAAAAAAAAAAGAAATTCCCTTAATAGCTCAAAAAATTATTATAATAGTAAGGTTTTATTAAAAGTCATTCACTTTCCCTTTTATTTACTGAGACATGTATTTCAACTACATTTGCAGTAGTTACTACTCTTTAAATCCAAAGACTGTAGAGAAAAAATAATCTTGCTGGGGTAATAGGATAACATTCTAGAACACATTCTTTAATCAGTACACTTTTCATTTAGAAATACTATTTCTAAAAGATCAAAAGAATTTATTACTTCTCTTAATTTCGTATATGGAGTATTTCCTATAAACTTTTAACAGTATTTTGTAGGAAACAATATAGGAGGCATTGTTAAAGTTAAACTACTTTATACTAGTTTTAGATTTATATAAAGTTTCAGAGACAGCATAGAGAGTTCTTAAATACTCCTTACTCTGTATTATTTTAAATTAATGTGGTACTTCGTCACAACCAATCAATCAACTTTGGTAGGTTGCAATTAAGTCCACACTCTGTTCAGATAAATCTATGTTTTTTTTCTAATATTCATTCTCTTTGTTCTAGCATCCCATCAGGTGCCACATTACATTTAGTCATTATTCATAGTCTCTAGACAGAGGCTGTTTCTCAGATTGCTGTTAAAGTTTGTCCCCCAAAGCTTCCTCTAGTCATAGGGCAGCTTCTGGCATTTGTGACTGATACAAGATCCAATGGTAGGCTTATGGGTGTGAGTGCCCTAAGGCAGATACTCTGCATTACAATGCCAGGAGGGGAGAGAGGCTAGCTAGCTGCCTCAGCTGCTGTTACTCCCTTTGCTCTTGCTCTTCACTGCAGCATGAAAGGTTGATCTCGGCCCTGTGCCACTCTGTTTTGGAGCCAGCGGAGTATGAACTGAAACCTCCACTAACTGTGAGCTAAATAAAAAAAAATTAAAAAAAAAAAACCCTTCCCTTCTTTCATTTTGGGTGTTGAGTATTTGTCCCAGCAATGACAGAAGAGTAACGGAGACAACTGCCATTGTTTAGACAATCTTAACAATTTGGGGAGTATCTAAAATAGGTATCATATAGAACGTACCTCAGTTTTGGTTTGCATCTTGCTTTCCATATGGTTAACATGAGGATAGAATTAGAGTGGGGGAAAAGACCACAGTTGCAATATAACATTCTTGTTACACTTGGGACCAACTTGCCTGATCACTGATCACATAGGTAAGAATTTGTTTTCCTGGTTTTTTCCCAAGTTGTCTTCTGTCTCCATCTATAATCTATACTTGGAATATAGGTCATTAAGCACCGCCAGTACTGAAGGAGAAGGAATCAAAGCCCAGCTGCTTGAATGGGAACATCTACACAAATTATTTGGACTTCCTTGTATAGGACATCTGCACAAAAGAGATTTTCATTATTTTATAGACCATTACAGAATGTTGTTCAATAAATGAAAAATGTTTTTCTTTTAATTCTTGAGTTTTGGATGACACAGTGCTTCAAAGAGATGAAGGACTTTTCTTGAACTTGTCATTTCACTTTTGTGCATAAGATGACCATCAGTTATTCAAATTGGTCATTTTCGAAAGCAGACATTACACGTCTTGCACAAGTTAGTGGTTAACAAAGATGATCTTATGCAATTAATTTTAGAGCTATTTGCTTCCTTTGTAGTGACCCAAAGAGAATGAGGAAAAAGTCTATGGCAACATTTACAAGTCAGGTTGGGTAAAAGCAGAGCCATGATGCTATTTGGACAGGACAGACACGATTGATCCATTATTAATATGAGCTATATATTAATTTGTCATAAACCAATGTATTTCATTGTTATCCACAATTAAACACAGATGTATCTCATTTTAATGAAAATTATCTTCAAAAATCTGTAATGTAACAACAATCTGTAATGAATTATATGTCATTATCATTAAGAGCAACATCAAAATTTGTCAAGAACCTTTTTGAACACAGAGCTCTGACTTAGCTGCCAACATTCATTAGGTTTCTTAAATCATATTCCTTACACATAGAACAAATAGTTATATAATTAAAAAACAAACTAGCAAGCATAAGTAGCGGGTGAACAGTAAATAAAATACCATGAAAATCAATGGAGAGAAAAAATTCCCAGAGCTTAAGATGATGATCTTAAAGGCCACATGGAGGAAATAAAATAAGACCTAGGCTCTGAAGGCATCACAAGTTTTGCTAAAGATATGTGAAGTATCTAGAGAACATGATGGATCTCTTCCAATCAAAACATATTCATTTCGGAGTAAGGTAAAAATAAAATTACTGGACAATGGGAAGCGACAAAGAGTTTAGAAGTTCTTGAATTCAAGGTGAAATAATCTGTAAATAGGTTAGACTAAAAGTTTCAAAGATAGATAATTTATGTCAATAATAAGTTATTGACCATTTCTGATATTGTATTAAGAATATTATTGACATAAATATAAAATGAGGAAAAATAAAACTTTCCATCAGAGAAATAGTGTCTACATACCCATTTATTCTTTTTAATGTATTGAGCCATTCTGATTACATATTAGCTTATTCTACATCATTATTTTTTAATTCCTAACAGTATTTGCCTGTCATATCAGGACTGATAACTATGACCACTAATAATGTTAGCTATTTTATAAATCACTCATGTGACATGGATAGTTTTTGAGAATATCATTCCATTTAAATTATTTTCGCATCTGCTTTATTTTAGTCTATATTTCATCATGCATTCTTGTTTTGATGCTTCTTTTCTGCACTATTCTTCCACTAAATTTTAGTAACCTAGCTCTTGTTTCCTTAGTTATCTGGAAGGAAATACACAATCTCTTTATTTCAGCATGGGCATTCCACTGATTTTGGCATAGTTATTCGAACTTGTTTTACTCAAATCATATATGTGAAACTAAGTTTGACTTTTATTATAAAACACAGAATCATACAGCAAAGATAATGTAATAATTTCAATATTTCAATTGTATATTTAAAATAAATATAGATTAAAATTTTAAATTTCATGTTTAAAATAAACTATAGATTTTATAGATTTAAGGTTCATTCTCTATTCTTCAAACTAAAACTTGCTTATGTGATTTTATGTGTTTAGTTCTCCACAGCTGTACCACATATTTATACATACCTATGTCTGATATTTTTTGCTGAGTCATAACATGGATTTTATTTTTTAATCTGTATACATTGAAGTTATAGAGAAAAATTTAGGAACCATAAATATTTATATAATTAGTGCACAAATTAGGCAAGAATAATCTTTTTCTTGACTTTTTTTTCTGAATTTTAGAAATAAACTTTGAAAAAGGAGTTGGATGAGTTAGGCACATGTACCAACTCCACTCAGAATGTAAACATTATGTACCAAAAACATGTACAAATAAAAAGGGAAGGGGCCCACAGTTGTGTAGAGGGGCAAAAGGCAAAGGGATGAAAGAGGAGCTGAAGTTGTTATGTATATGCATTGAAAAAATGCAAACATTCTGTGCTACAGATATTAGTACACATGTACTAGTAAAACACATGATCTTCCACAGGAAGAGTCCTGCTTGACTTGCCCATGGGGTAAGCCAGTGGCACTGTAAAGTTGGAAACCTGAGCGCACACAAGAACATTTAAAACACAAGACTGGATAAGCCTCACAAAGTATATATGGAGATTAAAAAGAGAGAGGATGCAAGCCAGAGAACTGCAGATGGACAACATTACTTGCAAAGCAAAAGAGAAACCAACAATTGGACTAAAGAAATTATCAGACAAAGAGGACAAAAACCAGAAAAATTCGGTGACACAGAAGTCAAGTATATATTCTTTTTCAAAAAAGTAATTTGCTCTATCAAATGAAGCTGAAATATAAAATAAGATGAAGCCTGAGCATTGATCATCAGAGTGAACGACACTGATGATGCCAGTGGCCCAGAAAAGAATGCTGAGGAAGAGAGTGGAGACTCATATGCCTGATTGCCAAACCGAAAGAAAAAAATGGAAGAAACAAAGTTAAGAGGGATATTCCTATAAAAGATGCCAGCCTGCCTGGCTATTTTACCAAGGAAGGTATTTTCTTAGATGAAGTATTAGGGAGAGTTTGTATATTGAAAAGTTTATAGGAGAAACATAAAATTAATTGCAAGCACAAGGACTCTGAGTACAAAGTCCATTGCAAACACACGAAATAGAAGGGATGCAGTCAAGTCTCTGGATTTTATACACATTAAGAAGAGTTCATCTACTGAAACAAGATTTAACAAAAAGAAAAGAGTACAGGTAAAGGCATGTTGATGAATTTGGTAGTGAAAAAATTATATAAATATACAGTTGTAGTTTTAAAAGACGTATAAAAACAAAACTAATCAATTAGGATGGGGAAGGATACACTTGAAGTTGAAGGAAAGAAGGTATATATATAGTCTTTGCAAAATATGGGAGCATGAATTGGCTACAGAAATGAAATAGGATTCTAGGCAATGATGAACCATAAATCTGTGGCCATAAATCTATTATCAGTCAGTACTGATGTTGGCTTTCTACAACACTGTTCAGCTGCTCAGATGGTAGTAGGAACAGAGAAAGATTTAACTAAACATAAAAGTTGACAAGTGAATTTGAAAAGAGAAAAACAGGCAAAGAACATGAGGGAGTATGCTAGAGAGTAACAGTCAAGAATGATAAACCATGTAAATCTAAGCTTTGTACAACGACAGCAAGTAAAGTGAGGTCAAAAACAGTTGCTGGAGTTAATAAATTGCAGATCTTACAATAATGGGTGATTTACTAAATTGAACAAAGTGAAATGGAATAATGGCTCATACTGATTGAATAATGGCTTAATAAAGAAAGTGAAGTAAAAAGTGTTAGGCAGTGCAATATTTAAAATTAAAATTAGGAGAATGCTGTTTGTCATGATTGGTATTAACCTGGTACTAACTAACCTAGTCCTAACTGTGAAGGGCCTCAGAAAGGTACATGAGGCAGGATGAATACAAACCCTTTAGAATAATTGACCAGTCTGATCTTAGATGAAACACTTCATGAATTTATAAAGAAGTACAGAAGCATAGAGTAGTTTTATTTTGTTTTGTTTCAGTAAATGGTACCATTTGGAGTGAAGATAATGTTAGATATAGATTACAAAGTGGGGCATTAATAATCAGAAACTATATGCTTGAAATAAATCTAGGAAGAAATAGGCTTTTTACAAAGCTGAAGCAAATGAGGGTGTGTGGCATGGTGGATTTTATTCTGACCACCTTTTAGAAGAACACAGATGGTCTGCTCTTTGTGAGGCTACTCTGGCATTTCCTAGGGATGAATCAGTTTCTGGTGCCTGTATTCTACCACAAGAATTGTGCTCCTTCAGGGCTGCTGTGTATTGTGCTCAGTCCAAGGAAGCAGGTGCCTTGCTTGCATTGAGGTGCAACCTGCATTAGCAATTGAAGATCTATGTTCAAGAAAATCATGTGTTTTATTAAAACTGACTGTAAAATAGGCCTGATGGCAGACTGTCACTTCTTATACTTGGGGTTCAGCAGTCTCTTTATTTAGAAAAGATACTTTTGTTGCTAGCTTGATTTGCTCTTTGGGATTTTTACTGATATATTTGAAATTTAGCCAAGGTAATAGAGCATTTCAAATTCAACTGATAGAAAAGCAGCTGGATTACTGCCACGAAAAGCTTTCTGGAAGAGAAGAACAGGGTGAAGGTGAAATGGCCCAAGTAAAGTACATCCAAATCCTGGCATCTTTTACACTGTAATAATTCAGAATACTCATTCCATTGCTGAATAAGCTACTAGAAAAAATCCTGCTCATTTAGGCTTACATTTAGACATTACCCACAAACATTATTACAACTGAGATTGTGGAAACCTACAAAGGAGGGTGAGAAAAGGGACAGAAAGTTTGCTCTGGACTGAGTTTTCAAAGGAATCAGTATGCTTCTAGGTGAGGGTCCATAGCAAGAGTGTGCTGCACTCCACTTTCATTAAACTTATACAGCTGTTTTGAAAGCTGTAAGTAGCAAGGAAGAAAAATATTGAGCACATACTTTATTAAAATATTTTTCAAGAAATACCAGTTCACCATAACTACCTTTCTAGGTTTTAATCATGTATTTGCTAATAGAAAAATAACTGCACAAAGAAATTAGTAGTAGAGGTTTATAGGCACATTTGTCAATATGGCAGTTCCTCAACTCCTATAGCTTTACTTTCTCTCCTGCCTTTGTGTCAATAAGCTGATGTTAAGAAACAACATACCTGATAGAGTAGTCAAACTGGAACAGGCATAATCATTATGTATTACTAGGAAACTCAAGTATGCAACTGAAAATTTCTAATTCTCTAGAAATGGTTACACAGAAGAGTATAGTCACCGAGCTTCAACTCATCTGTTTCATTTACATGTGAGTTATCACTGTAGTGTTAACTAATTTCCATCCGTGAAATAAAGCTGCTGGTTCATCTTAGTATATAAAGGACATAATCCAAAAACAAAAGACATTTACTTCTATCTCAGTTTAGTTTATTTCTTTTCTTTTTATTTTTTTGTGCAGGGTCTCACTATGAAGCTCCAACTCATAGAGATCCTCCTGTTTTCTGTCTCCCGAGTTCTGGGATTACAGACTCCACTGCCAGCTCAGCATGCCCTAGGATGGGGCTGGCATGGCAGGTAGTGCCAGAGATCGAACCCTGGCCACTGTGCTTGCCTAAGAAGTGCTTAGTCCGCTGAGCTATCTCATCAGCTCTTGTTTAGTTTATTTTAAATGACATCTTTTACATGACCCTAAATTAACATTATTTCCAATTTGTATATTTAATTGAATATATTTAATAGCCAAAGTAGAAAAACTCATTGCTAAGCCAACTTTCAAAATGTCTCATCAATTTCTTAAAATAATGAATCCCTTTAAAAGTTATATTACATATGTCACAAGCTATTCCCCTGCCCAAACTAAATTCTCTAAATCATTATCCACAGCTAGGAAAAAGCTTTAAGTTTAATGAATATCAAAATTGAGAATCTAAATTGTTTGACTGCTGTCATTTTAAAGATGCTTTTCTATTCTAATTTAAAGAGCAATGTTTGCATAAACTACTGTGAAAATCATTCTTCCTTCCCTGAGGGCCCGAGTATCAGAGCAATGTCTGTCATAGTATCAGAGAAATAATAAAATCACAGAAAAAGTAAGTGCATCTGGATTGTTGTAATACTTCATTGTGTAGCACAACAGCAAAAAATCAGTTCCATTTAACAATGTATTAGTCACTTTCCACAAGTATGTCACAGTAACTTTTGTTATTATGTCAGGTAGATAAATATCCCTACTTTACAAATATGTGTGGTTCATAAGATCCATGACTTAGATTATTTTGCAAAGATATGCATTTATTTATTTAATAAATATGTTCTTATGCTTCCTATACATTCCTTAAACTTTAAGGTTCTTGTTACACTTCTTTGTACTGATAGCACTGCCACTGAAAGTGAATTGATCATTTTCTGTAGCTTTAATTAACCATAGTCTAATGTGGAAGAAAGATGCATACTTATAAAACAATGCTGAGTGCCATAATGTTGCCATATACATGTAAGAAGTAGGCCAGGGGAAAGGAAGTAACTTTGACTTGGAGAAGACTCAAAAATGCTTTAGGGGTCAGATACCTTCCTACCTTCCTTAACTTGGCTGTGAAAAATGCATAAAGCCTTTTAAAGTTTTTATAGCTATGTGATTATCATGATACAGTTACTGGCTCAAGAGGGATGACAGTTTACCTTCTCAAAATTAATTTGAAACATTAAAAGAAATATAAAATAAATGTATATATGGACCACTGTGGTCTTATTTCTATTGGATTAGTCAGTTCCTTGCTAATTTTGGTTAGCTACAGTAGATTTGCCTCCATCAGTATGGGAAGGTGAAGGATTTCTGGAAAATAATTATAGTATAGGAACAAATGACTACAAAATCCATAAGAATTACAAAATATAAAACTCTGCACAAGGGGAAGACATGTTGGCAATACAACTAAGTTCCTTTAAAGAAATCTAATGAGACCACAAAGAAGTTGGCAGAGAAAAAGGAAACTGACAATGGACTTTTCTCTTGATTATTAATTATGATGGTCTAGAAGGCAGAAACATGCAAATGCCAAGGCAACACGATTACTCACATACACACACAGACACAGTCACACATACACATGCACACACCCATACACACCCATACACACACACACACACACACACACTCACACAAAAACCATCATTTAAAAAAGTGGTCCAAGAGAAGAAAGGCAAAAGGTGAGTAGGAAGAGGATTGAGAAAATAAGAATAAAAGATGTGCCATATACTGGAACCTAACAGCCCTGAGTAATGTAAATACTAGATGTCATAACATGAGTTAAGACAAATAATAAAACAAATATGAAAAAGGGGAAGGGGAAGAAGGAAGGAAAGGGAGGAGGATTAAAAAATTCAGGAAACAAGCTATAATATATGTCTGTAAATCCTCCCAAGATTACTGTTCCTTGCTAATTTTGGTTAGTATGGTAGATTTGCCTCCATTGGTGTGGAAATGTGAGGGATTTCTGGAAAACATTACACACACATACGCACACAGACACACAGACACAGACAGACAGACAGACAGACAGACACACACACACACACACACACACACTCACACAAAAACCATTATTTAAAAAAAGTGTTCCAAGACAAGAAAGGCAAAAGGTGAGGAGGAACAGGAATGAGAAAATAAGAATAAAGATGTGTCATATACAGGAACCTAACAGCCCTGACTAGGTTGACTGTAAATTGTATGAATTGCAAACATGTGCTAATAAAATAAAAACATTACAGAAAGAAAAAAAATCCTATTACTTTATTCCCCCAAAAAGAGTTAAATAATCTATAAATGTATTAAGGAATATGGAGAAATAATTAGAATTCTGGAATTATATCATATTCAAATCATTCAGCAAAAGAAGTGGTTAAATAAATCACGTTATACTATGGGGTTTATTTAAAATGTTTCATATATATTGAAAAAATGTGAGAATGATATTTATAATATGATCTCATGCTTGCAAAATACATAGATGTCAGCATAGGACATGGACTTAATTTCAGTAGATATAAATGAGCAGGCTATCTCTAGGAGCCTAACAGTTTATGCATGAAGAGCAATTACTGGGCCAGGGATACAGCTCAGTGGCATAAGTGCCTGCCTGGCAAATGCAAGATACTGAGTTTAATCCCTGGCACCACACACACACAGACAAAAACAGCAGTTACCTAAAAAGAGAGTAACAAAATTGAAAAGAGGCTGGAGGAGAGAGGAGATAGTGAAGAAAAACCATTTTACTTGTATTTTTCCTCAGTTAAATACATAAATGCATTAGAACGTTTGAAAAAATATATAAAAGAATAAAAAGTTAATAGACACCATCCATACTCTTATAACTATGAATGAGCTGTAGGATGTAGGTAAGTAAAAAGGGGGAGAAACACATTTTTAGTCAGTGAATCTTTGGATATTTAGTAAAACCCAAAAGTTTCCAGAGTTCTACAGTTGCTTTCCAAAGGCATGTTAAATTCACTCATCACTTCCTGTGACGCTTTCTCAGACACAGTTCTCTATGTAAAGGAAATGCATACTTTGCAATGTGATTAGAGATATAATGCCTTAAAGTCAGGAGTCCTCAGGTGTTTGGCAGTTTTAAACATGCCCTTGAATTGAGTTCCAACTACCATGCAAGAACAAGTAATAAAAATATGACCCTTGAAATACTTTATTGATTTCCAGGAATGAAGCCCCTAATGACCACTATGCTTTGCTTGCAACGTGTTTTATAGCTGTTTTTATTAAAGTTGATTTAATTTCCCTTAGTTCACGTGTTCTTGCTAATTGAATCATTTGCCTCAGTTCCCAGAAGACAATAAAGTAGAGAATATATTATGTACTCCGTAGCAATATACATTAGGGTAAATATATTGACGTGACTCTTTAGCCAGCACATTGTGTAGATCTGATAAAGTGCCATCATAATTACTCAATTAATCTGATGCACTTTATTATATTTTCACTAGACCTATTGGTTATGAGAGGTAAAATGATTCATTGTTGTTATTATCGAATTAAAGTCAAATATTTTATGTGCTCTTAGGTATGAGAAGAATGCATTATATTTTTAACCAAAATGATCATAGTTATCTGAAAAGTTCAGCTATCCTTCTGTCAGTGAATGAAATGTCAAGGGGAAGCGAAAGACTGAAAAAGATCATAGTTCCCTATATTTAATAAAAAAGGATGACTGAAAATTAACATTTCAAAAAACAAGCTTAATCTTAGGTAAGTTGTCTACAAGGGATAATTACTAATATTTATATTAAGTATTAAGTTTATATTACTTCCTGTATGATTTTCATTTCTGATTCAGATATTTTGTTGGTTTATGGACATGAAATGATTAAGAACATAAATCAAAATATCTGAGTACTTTTTGTCATGTTTTCTCAAATGAATTCGACCTGTTTCTTTTCCAGTGTGCACAGTATACTAAACACTGTATGGGAAAGCCCTTATCAGGTACAATCAGAAAAGATAAACTTCCTTTAAAAGTTCACTGCAAGATAAATCTTACATCTTCACATTTTTTAACTTTGAAATGTAATTTTCTTTCTGTATATCATGAGACAAATTCAGGACAGTTTAACGGGATTATTAAACTCAAAACCACCTAAATTTCTTAGTTGAGTTTTATGCCAATTTTTGCCAAGCCCTTTGCTTTAGGTCCTTTTGTCCTTCTACATTATGCTATTTTTCTAAAATACAAAATCAATGTTGATTAGTTAAATTCTGAGATGAATTAGAATCTGATTCAGAAAGTGATGTCGGGTGAATTGTATACAAAAATTCATGAAAGACAACGTATAGAATGCATAGCAAATGTGAAGGATGTATAGTTGTATGTCAGCCTGGGGAAGAGGCACTGTCTCAATTCTGTCCTGAGAGGAAAGCTTTTGAGACAGTGAGAATTCCCATGCTAATAGGAAGTGGTTACTGCTTGTTAAGGTAGAACAGATGGAGAATAGCAAACATACATGTTTGGCCAAAATATAGAGTAATGGAATAGCACATTCCATTAAATCAGGTAATCATGAACTTATTAACATGATAAAATTTTTTAAAAATATTTTTAAGGGAGAAACTGGGTAAATATATAAGCATTTGTAACAGATATGTCTTCATTCTCTTATTTAGCAAATGATTATTACGTGAATAAATGAATAATACTAGGAACATAGTATTTTATGCTTTAATGAGCAAAAGCCTGTATAATGTCAATATTGGAGAACTATACAAAGGGTACAGAGAAATCTACTAGTCAAAGCTGTCAAGTTATCAAATGTGTGGCCACCTAGGAAAACTACTAAAATTTCCCATCAGATATTAATTGTATCCTCAGTACTGAAAACATTAATTCTAAATTTATTTTGCTTATACTACCTTGCATTATGTTGATTTAAGACTATACAATCATAACATATGGAAATGTCCTGAAATAAAATTAGAACATTCCCAGAAAGTAAAGAAAAAAAGAAAAAGAAAAAAATCGGAAAGTAATGGACATTAGAGAGCTACAAAGAAGGGTTCCTTTTAGTCTGGTATACTTCCTGACTTGGGCTCAAAAATCTAAGCATCTGAATTTTCTTCTTAAACTCCAAACTTTAAATCTTTCCCCCTACTTACAATCTGAAGACATGACATTTTTTAATTAAATGAGTGATTAGTGAATTTCAGATATATATAATGACAACATTCATTATAGGGAATTTGCACGTATGATGTAACGATTCTTTTTCCTCATTTCCCTGCCTTCTCTTCAACTCTTCTTCCCCACGCTATTTTCAAAAGCTGTGTTTCAAATTTTTCCCTTCTTTTTAAGAATTTTCAAGTGGATGATAAATTTACACAAGACAACAAACATACATTTGAGGTAAAGAAGAGACATCAAAGATGGTGAATTTATTTTATATTATCTAAAACATGGAGAAAAATACCTATAGTAACCAACATAAGGTAAAATTTGTTTATGTTAAGATACAGTTGAAGTTAAATTATAACAATACCACACCCATTCGGAATGACTAGGACATAAAAAATCTGAATAGGTACTAAATGAATATTTTTTTTTCTTTTATGTTAGGAATTGTACTTAAAGGTTCCTGAAAGCTAAATATGTTCTACCACTGAACTACTAGCACAAAACATACTCAAAGGTGGAAGAAGTGTAAAACACTTTTGCTACCCCATTATTGAACACATTCCTAAGGAAGAGATGTTATTAAATATCCTTTAGAATAATTCAGTATCCTAAAGTAACAATCTGAGGTAATATGAGGGAGAGAAATTACCTGTCGTATTTTAAGTTTCACAAAATATGTTTTAGGGTACTGACTATTTCTAATGTTATTCGAGTAATTAAAAGCTGAGCTAAAATTGTCAATATAAATGAACACAGTATATCCTGACATAAAATACCCATGGCTTTTATCATATCTGCTCTTATACTTAGCAATTTTCAAAATTCAGCAATTGTCTTCTTGTCATTAGCATGAATTAACGAGGCTCTACAGTAATAGCAGTTACAATAGTAATTATGGAAAATGAAATTATGTTTCTAAACAAATGGAAGCTTTGCTCATATTTATTACTGCATGACAACTAAATGTCAGAGAAATAAGAATGTATTTTAAAAACTAGCATCAAATTGAAACTCAAGGTAATGGTTTCTAAATTTTATTTCGCTTCAAGCTCCATTACTATTTCTCACCCTTATTCTTAGATTTCTTTAGTTCTCCTGATTCTAGACTTCTTGAGAAAGTAGCTGAATCTTTCATTTTAGTATTTCAGAAAGCACTGGGTTCTAACTTTTTTTTGCATGAACTTCTCATAATACTTCATATTTTACTCCTTTTGATTCAACACTTCTTGTCTTTCCAAGAATAACAAGTTTTGCCCTTGTTATTGAGCTGTTTCAAAATGTTCTTTTTAATATTTCATTTTATTTTGAAAAGCAAAAGCCAAGCAAGAATGAAAATCAGAAACAAAAAAAAGAACAGGGCAATGTACAATAGTACATATTGAAAATTACAGATTTTCAAACCAAGAATAGCTGATTAACAATTGTTGTATATTATATATTTTATTGTCAAATCTGTTGCTCAGATTAGCAGATACAGTTATGTAGGAATGCACATATGGTTGGAAATTACACCTTGCTTTCAAGAAACCCTAAATTTTGTTCTTGTCCTTTTAAACCTTTTTTTTAAATCTCATTTTAAAGAGGGTATAGCACTAATTGATATGACATTAGAAATGGTACATGTTTAGAAGACCAATATAACAGGTATTCAAGCATGATTTTTGTCTAACACATTGCTGTCCTCAATGTAGTTGCTTATATTGCAGCTATTAGCATATAGTGTTAGTCAAGATAAAAATTTTAAACATCAACTGCTATTTTAAAAAGACTGATGGAGATTTTCAATACAATCACCTCAGCCATCCTGTATATATACCTGCATGTTTTTCCCCAACCTGTTTTCTTTTCTCTTTCCTCTTTGTTGTTTAATCCCTAAGTTCCATTTCTTTCTGTTGTACTACACCTGTTGTACCTTTCAGGTTTTATTTTGTCTTTCTGGTTGTTACACTAGGGAGACAATATGATATTTACATATGAAACTTCAGACTGCATGGGAAATACCTGAAAAAAATCAATCACTGGGACCTCCCCTCACTGAGAAGTTTCTGCACATCAAAAGAAATCTCAAACAGAGTTAAAAGACAACTCACAAATCTGAAAAAAATCTTAATCAATAATCACTCAAACAAAGGCCTTCTATCTAGAATAAAGAACTAAAAAAAAAAAAATACCGTCCCAAAATTTAAAGACCCAGTTGGAAAATGGGCATGTGAGATGAATACACACTTCTCAGAGGAAGAAAACAAGAGGCAAACAAACACATGAAAAAATGCTCTACATCACTAGCCATTCAAGAAATGCAAATTAAAATAACATTGAAATACCATCTCACCCCTGAAAGAATGGCCATTATAAAGAAATCAACTAATAATAAATGCTGGAGAGGCTGCAGGGAAAAAGGAACCCCTCTCCACTGCTGGTGGGAATGTAGACTGTTACAACTACTATGCAAATCAGTGTGGAGACTTCTCCAAAAACCAGGACTAGAAATCCCATTCAATCTGGAATTTTCCCAGAAGAACTGATAACATTGTACCACAATGATATATGTGCACCCATGTTTATAGAAGCACAATTGGTCATAGCCAAATCTTGGAAACAACCAAAATGCCCATCACCTGAGGAATGGATGAAAAAAATTTGGTATTTTTATACAATGGAGTATTACTCAGGTATAAAGAAAGACAAACTAGAAGCCTTCATAGGTAAGTGGATGCAACTAGAGATCATACTCATAAGTAACCCATATGTTTCAAAATGTTGCTTTGATACACTCTGGCTTCTTATTACTTCAATGAAAAAATCTTGATAACACAAAAATTGTAAATCCTTCCACTGCAAATGTTATTTATATAGAAACACATAAACGTAGACTACCAAATATTAAAGAAGATCAGTATTACTAAAATGTATTTTATAATAAGACTAACAGCTGGAACCCTATTTCATCATTTAAAATGTAAAAAGCATATGAAATTTTGTTCTATGGAGTTTCATATAGCATTCCTTCATGGCCAAGCAGTTTAGAATAGAGTATTAATGTTATGAATCACAGTTTCTAATAAATACAGTAAATACAGTTAGTGCCAGCACATGGTAAAGGAAACAATATGAGCAAAACATGCCTTCCCACAACCATAAATGAGATGGGCTCAATTTAAAGGATAAGAATGATCTATAAGTATTTCATTGCTCATCTTTCAATAAATTATTGGTGAGTTAGGGTTTAAAGATCATGCATTAGTCACTTTCCAGATATAAAATCTGAAGGCAGGCTGAAAGCCATATAATTTCATGTTTTAATTTAGGCACTCAGCCCAGCAAGTAATATTTGGGCCCCATCAGGATTACAAGGCATTTTTGAAATAATTTTTTCTATAAATATCACTATTAATTATGCTCTTATAACGAACTTCAAATTGTTTGTGATAGGAAATCAAAGACATAAACTCTGTACAGATCCCCACAAGGGTGGCAGAGAGACAGACAGAAATTTATAGGAAAGATGACAATATGCTAAGGACCATGACCAATGGGTTATTTTTACTTTACTCTCTCTGAAAGCTGAAAAGTATCATAAAGATGACTATCTCTGCTGAAACCTATTCAAAGATTTAGACAGAGATAGCACCATCCCTGTGGATACTTGGCATGACTAAGTACCCTGTGGATACTTAGTGTGTACAGGAGAGCATGACATAGAAAGATGCTAGAGTCCAAGCAGTGGTCAGATCATGAATACAACACCCAATGTCTTACTTTGTCTTGAACAGTGGTGATTTGTGTTTATTGTCACAAGGATAATTATTGATGAAGCTTCCTTTCAGTAAAAGTTTTGAGATAAATCTTTAAAAAAATCTATTTATTCATTTATTTATTTGGTACAGGGTCTCGCTACAAAGCTTGGACTCATAGTGTTCTTTCTGTCTCAGCCTTCCCAGCACTGAGATTATAGGTATGTGCCAACATGCCCAGTTTCAGTCACCAGCATGGTGTGCCCAGGGTTCTGGGACTGGCACGGCATGGTGTACTGAGGTTCAAACCTGAGTCTTCGGGCTTGCCAGACAGGCACTTAAGACTGCTGAGGTAGCTCCTCAGCCCCATATGACATAAATTTTATGTCCACTATATCTAAAAGCCAAAGTAAAGATTTGCTTGCTTTCATAGATGAAGTAGAAAGTTAAATTCTGTTCTATTTTAATGGGACAGGAGAATAAATTATAGTCTTGAACTTTCAGTACTTTATAGACGAATAGATCAGAAATAGACACAGTAATGCATGAGGTTGTGGGAAGTAAACTGTTTTAAAGAAATATGCCAGCCTTGAGCAGCCTACCACACTGTGCACCCCACAAATCAGAGAGGGCTTTATGTAGGATCTGGTATGCAGAGTAACCTTGAGTGAGAGCTTGGCTTGAATTTACATTCTTTCTCTGTTCTCAGTGGCTCAGGCAGCCTATTTACACATATAAAGATATTTACTATCCTCTTCTGGTTACTTATATGTTTAAAAATCAGTATAATATTAAAAAGCATAAAAATATTACTATTAAAGAGATAGGAATAATGGATCAGTGCTACTTGTAAATAACACCTTATATAATGTGCAAACATACATTAGTATTTTTCTCTCATTTTCTAATTATATTATTAAAATTTTTATTATTATGTGCTTGGGGTACACAGTGATTATAGGAAGGAACTGGTACATATACATAACACCTCTTAATTCATTCTACATCTTATCACAACCACCATTTTTTTGTATCTATCCCATTTGAAAAATTTCTATCTCACTGTATCCTATTATCTTTTATTTTTCTTTGATTTATGTATACTTTGGATTTCTCATGTAAGAGAGACTGAAATTTACACTTCTATGCTTGATTTACTTAGTAGCATGGTTTCAAAGTATATCCATTTTCCTATAAATAACTCAAATTTATCTATCTTTATTACATACTAGTATGCCACTGTGTACAAAAATCATCCTTTATCCTTTCTTCTGTTGATAAACATATTGGCTGCTTCCAAGATTTAGCTATTATGAAATGGCCTGCTATAAACATGGATATGTATGTTTTACTGTAATGTGAAGTCTCTGCCACTTGAAAAGATACCTAGAAGGGGAATGGGTGGCTCAAATGGAATTTCTAGTTTTAGTCTTTCAAGTATCTCCACACTGACTTTCACAGGGTTGTACTACTTTACATGCCCACCAACAACACAGGAGGGTTCTTTTTATCCTGACGACTTTACCAGTGTTTGTTATTATTTGATTTCTTGATAATAGTCATTCTTTTTAGAATAAGTATTTTCATTGTTGTTTTTATTTGCATTTCTCTAATGATCAGACATGTCAAATGTTTTTCATGTATGTATGGGCCATTTGTATTTCCTTTGAGAAGTGTCTGTTCATTTCAGTTACCCATTTTATGAGTTTTTTTTTATTTAGAGAATTTTTTATTTTTAGTTCTGTGTGCTGCTGAAAAGAATGTGTATTCTATTGCAGCACTGTAGAACACTGTAGATATCCCTTAAGCCCATTTCTTTGAGGCATGGTTCAGCTATGATAGCTCCTTGTAAGTACTTGTATAATTCATTTATTTAACAAAGTGATGTATAGATGACTGTATTGGTGTTTATCTGATTTCTTTCTGTCCCATAATGTTTGTTTTATGACATCAGAAGCACTATTTTATGCATATATATTTACAACTGTCATTTCTTCCTGTTGAATTGTTCCTTTAACTAATATGTAGTGACCTCCTTGATCTCCTTTGAGTAAAACTGTTACCTCTGCTTGCTTTCCAGGTCCTATGCATGAAATACTGTCTATAGAATCTAGTAAAACATTGGGATTTGTTTATTAATCCAGTCTACATATCTGTGTCTTTTATTTGGCCATTTGAAGCCACTTACATTGAGCATTATAGGGAAAGGTACTGGCTTTTTCATGTCATTGCAATGCTTTTTTTACTGTCATCTTCTTTATTTTTTCTCTTTTTAACATATTCACTCTACCCAACTTTTATACTTTGTTGGTTTTACTGTCTCTGTCTAGGATATTCTTGAACATCTTAAGTGCTGATTTGATGTTATGAATTATAGTTTTCTTCGTCATGTATTGTCCTTATTCTTTCATCAAATTTAAAAGTGATTTTTAGGATATATTAGTCTTGTTTAGAAGCTGTTTTGTTTTATATTGAAGATAATAAAAAATTAAAAACAATACAAAATTTCAAGACAAGACCACAGGAAATCAACAATGGTTGTAATATTACATATTGTTATCTTCAAAGTAGTTGTTCAGATTACCAGACATAAGCATGTAAAATTAGTCAAAAACTTAAGCATTAACTGTTCCTTTCAATTGGAAGTTGTTTTCTTTTAGGGCCGAACACATTTCACTCTAAGTTCTACTGGTTTCTAAAATTTGAGTTGAAAATTCTCCTCTAATCTTCGTTGTCGTCGGCGTCGTCGTCGTCGTCGTCATCGTCGTCGTCGTCGTCATCTTCTTCTTTCTTCTTTCTTCTTCTTCTTCTTCTCCTTCTTCTTCTCCTTCTTCTTTTTCTTCTTCTTCCTCTTCCTCCTCCTCTTCCTCTTCTTCCTCCTCCTCTTCCCTCTCCTCCTCCTGTTCCTCCTCTTCTTCTTCCTCTTCTCCCTCTTCCGCTCCTTCTCTTCTTTTTCCTCTTCTCCTCCTCCTCTTTTTCCTCCTCCTCCCTCTTTTTTTTTTTTAAATACAATTATTTGGCATTCTGTACAATTTGCTTATGCTGAGTTCTTTCTCCATACTTGCACAATTTTCTGCTCTGATTTATGTAAATAGGCTTTAATTGTATGTGTGCTACCCTCTGATATTCTATTTCTAGTTAGCCTTGGGTTTGACATCTTAGCATCATCTAGTATCCATAAGATGAATTTTTCTTGCTCTGTTATTATTCTACACATTCTATGTATATATTACCATGTAATTCAACTTGAGTACTAATTAGTGATACTGTATCTTTGCACAGTCATTTCTGTTGCTTATGAATTCAGAAGAATTACCCATTTCTGCAATTGCTGTTCAGAACCTTTTTTCATGGAGACTATTAGTTTTGGTAAATCTGTCCTTTATTTTTTGAAACACTTCACTGAGTACTTTTATTTATTTCTTCCATAATCACATTGACCACTTTCTTAGGTAGTTCCACTATCTTTAGGGTTACTCCATCTTTGAACTTGCCAAGTTTATTTATTTATTTTTGTTGTTTGTTTGTTTGGTTTTGTTTGTCATGAGTGCCTCTTGGGCCATCTGTGGCAGAATTGTGAGTCTTTGGAGCCACTGTTGCATCGTGTCTTTACACTCCTAGTTTTCATTTTTGTGTGTTGAGGGATGAAGTCAAGTACAGTGAACAGAATTTATTGTTGGTATGCAGTCAGCAAGCCAAGTTCTTTTTCCAGTGAGGTGTTCTTGACTTTATTTGCCACAGGGTTTACCACTTCAGCCTATTCAATTCATCTGGGTTGTACACTGTCGCTGTGTTGTAAGGAGATGGTTTCCACTCATTTTAACAGTATCAAGAGCATCATTCAAACATGTATCAACTACAAATATTAAAACTTGTTTTCACAACATTGGGTACACCTAGAGAGCACATTCATAAGTAAAATAAATCAAACTTGCGTGTACAAACATCATATTGTTTCCTTAGTTTAAGGAACTGAAAAGGTAAGTAAGATGCAAGATACACAACAGATATTGTGAAAGGGAAATAAACTGCTCAAACCAAAAGAGCAATTGGGATGAGTGAAAAGAGAAAAGAAGGGTAAGAAAACAGATATATACATAAGATAGGTAAGAGTTATCCTACTAACTTCTTTTCATTCATTGAAAGAAGTTTGTAAACAGTTTATGATTATACTGTCTGATCAGTTAAGCATGCCTATATCTTGTAATCTTAGCAACTGACTTGAAGATGACAATATGCAATATATTAAACATTTTGTTTTGAAATTCTGCATTTTTCTTCATTTATTATCTTTTAAATAAAAAGTTTTGATAATGTCACTTTCTGCCCTTTCTAGAATATATTATACTTCTATTGGTGGTTCATCTGGAGTAGGGAGTGGAAAAGGAGAAGGAAAAAAGGAAGGAAGGAAAGAAGGAAGGACGGAAGGAAGTTATAGAAGCAAAAGATAGGAACACAAGAGAAATGTTAGTAAGTAAGACAGACAGGGGATCTGACTAGATTGAATTTATTTTTATAGCTGGGGTAAAGAGTTAGTGTTGAGGAGGTTTCAGAGAACATTTGTGTTGGGCAGAAATGGGTGTGCTGCGCTTGTGAGAGTTTCTGTACCTGCTGATGTTTGTAGGTAGTTCTATTTGGATTCTCTAAGTCCAGTTTCTTTTTTATTAATTTTATTGAGAAACAAACAGCAATGAGACAGTTTCAAAACCAATTAGTGGGACAGTTTCAATAATTAATATATTGCATATTGTTTTCTTTGTAGTAGTTATTCATAGTACAAGATGCAGACATGATACTATTAGTACAAATCTTATTGAACTAAGAGAATATATATATATATATATATATATATATATATATATATATATATTTTGTATACACAGATACAAAATGGTCCTTCATTTGTATAATGTTTTTGTTTAGTTTTGTCATAGATGTGTATTCCATTGCCACTTAAATATTGTAAGTGTGTGAATTCAGTAAAATAATCCAACATAGTCCAGTAGTCCATAATAGTAGCGGGTTATACGTAGGACTGGCAATGTCAAAAGTTGTTGACTTGAGCCTTATAAATCCAGTTTCTTAAGAATTATCATAAGCAGTCCTTGAATGGTACCATTTATATCATAGTACCGGTTAACTCTTATTCTAATGCACACACACAGGCCCCTGTTATATTTATGCTATTAAATAGTGCAGAGGATGAGGGGTAAGCAAAAAGGGAAGATAATGGGTAGGAGAGGGAAAAAGGATAAGGAGGAAAGTAAAAACCCCAAAAGAACAGAAGCTATAAGAGGGAACAGGGCAAAGGCAAAAACCTTGAAAAAAATATAATAACAATACAGTATTAATGAGGAAGCAGGAACCAAAAGAAAACAAATAGAACAATATAAAAGATGACACAAATCAAAGCAGCAAGGAGATAGCAACTATAATAGCCAAAGTAAAAAGAGGAAAAAAATTAAACCTTCACAGTGTTGTTTAAGCCTTAACCTAGACTGTCCATATAGCTCCCTCTCTACTGGAGTCACGGTATGATCACAAGCTGGCCCAGGTAGTTTTCCTCTCTGGAACAGTTGTCTACTTGAAGGCAAGAGGGCTACTGCATGTTCTGAATACATGTCCTTGTTGCAAGTCGTGCTTCTGGTGTGACACTGCAGGCTTTGGTTGATCCAACTGTCTTTATCAGTGTGTGTGGGGGATGTGTATTGCAGACTTCTTCACGTCTTCCCTCCACAGGCTTTCCTTGCCTAACATATGGCCAAAGGGCCACTGAGCCAGGCACTGCTTACAACCTATCTGTCCACAGAAGTCCACTTCTCAGGTCTTTCTGAAGAACCTAGAACCAACCCCAGGCTCAGGAGAGAGCTTCCTTGGCCAGCACAGAGCTACTGGCAGGGCGTCATTATGTGCCAGGCCTTTCTGGTATCCAGGCGAACAACAGGAGACCGTGTCCTGTCCGGCTGTGCCAAATCATGCTCTGACTTGGTTGCTGGTATCTCTAATCTCAGATGGCACCTGTTGGACTCTTCTATGTGCACTTGTCACAAGCCTGGTTTTCCCTGTGCTCTGTAGTCCTAAGGCATAAGATGCTGAGGCCCCCTTCTCATAATTGAAGGTAGCATGTTGAGAATCCCACAAACAGCACTCCCTTTCTATGTGGTAGGAAAGGGCAACTCATTTTTTCTGCCTGGCAAGGTTCTCTTCCTCAGCCCCATTACTTACAGGTGCACATTATTCAGTTTACAAGATGCAGGTATGTGGTGTTTTGGTCCCCCTCCCCCATTCTGCTTTCAGCTTCTCTGAATCTCTTGTTTCCATATGTTTTGTTCATCCTCCTTAGTAGGGAGGTTAGGGTTAACAGAGCCTACTTCACCAGCCAGGCATTATTGGAGGGCTGGCTCCTTCCTCAGTCTGTTCCTTTCCAAAGTTGGTGCATACAATGTGTCTAGGGTATGGGTTGAGGCCTCATGACCCTAGTTTTCCAGTGTCACTTCACTCATCCAATACATTCTGGATTTTAGTTCAGCTATGTTTTCTTTTCATTTATTCTCCCAAATCAGCTTTAATCATTCATGCCACACACACCCCAGTCTGCTTTCCTCCAGTACCAATTTGCAGACATTCACCCGTTATTTCACCCCATAGGTGGCCATCTTCTCTCTGGATTATAGAATTCTTGATTCCAGCAAAATGTGTGAAGTCCACAGCACACTAATTTTGCTCTTTGTTATGAGAAAAAATTGGGCTGGTCAGGCAAGGGAAATAAATTAGCATATATAATTAGGCTTATAAACATCCTAGCTTAGCTGATGAAGGAGAGAGAATGAGCCAGTATCAAACCTTCTGAGCTGAGGCTCTTTTGTAAGTTTTATAAGTGTTTCTCTCATTTCCAAGGCAATCAGTTACCATTCTCACCTTTTGAATTACACCTGATAATAAATTATTTCTCCACAGTCCAATCTAACCTGTGAAATATCTCAGATTTATGTGATAGTTAGAAGCATCTTGACTTGATCTTGTGAAGGTGAGGCTGGGGTTTTCTGGCATCCTTCAGCTTTGACTATGCTCTTATATTCTGAATCTATAGATGCAAGCCACCTACATAAAAATAATTATTGGTGTTAAAGAATATAATGAGTTAGCGATTCTCTTCCTTTGCTCATCTGTGTGTCAACAGCTATTCTGTGTTTCAATTTCTTGCTACTTCAATTGCCAAATCTAGTGAAAAATACTCTTAAATAAGAATAGAGAAGAAGGGTATGTTTAACTAACAAGACAGAATTACTTGCCAAAATGGGAAGCATACAAAACAGTAGCTTTATTATTTAGTATTTCATAAAACATGTGCTTTACATTGATTTACTTTATTGTTCACAAAGCCAGTACTAAATTTTCCACATTTCACATAGAGACATAGAACCTGGGACATGCAATGATGGGATTTGCCTAAGGTTATAAAGCAGACCTATCAAATTGAAAATTTAGAACCTAAAGAACCAGAATATTCATGATTTCTTCTTACTCTTTCTGGTCTATCAGAAATTATTCTGTGGATTGTTATTATAACTTACACTGGACAATCAATTTTTTTGGAGCTTTGTAGCAATGTCTGAGGAGAACAAATTATACGAGAATCATAACAGCATAACTGAATGACTCATCTCTAAAAGCAGGTGAGGATGCAAAATGTCTTGTTTACCCCTGAACTGCTTGCTTCCAAAGATCATTTTACATATATTATCCCAGTGATCATTCAATATCTCTATCTTGGAATGAGAAACTAAGGTAATTCTCTTGGAGAATGCCTAAAAAGATTAAATGATTCATTCAGGGTATGTCATTAGTCCTCAGTTGAAAAGTCAGTCTTTCTGAACATTGTTGGTGCTGTACCCTGTGCTCAAATGCATAAATTAAATTGGATTGCTGAACACTGCTTACCTAAGACCTTTTGTAGAATGTCCAGATGAAAAGTAACATAGAGGACTACAGCAAAAATAATTCTACTTCCTAGTAACAGGCTGAGAAGAATACAGAGAAATAGACCTATAGAGAAGGATGATTAGGAATAGTACTAGGGAAAGTCATAAATGGAGGCCAGAATCTAAGCTGAAAAAATCGAAGTGGAGGACAAGATTGGTGGCAACCCTATGTATGAAATAGAATTTCATGCCACTACTTTTTCACAGAGTAACAGAACTGGATAGCAACTTGAGAGATCACGGAACGAACTAATTCAAAGTCATTTGCCCAGAGGGACAAAGTCAAAGACATGTGATTTGCACAAACCAAGAGTCAAAACAAACCTTTCTTGTTTTAAAATTCATTTTCACAGTTTAACAGAAAAAGAAAAATGACTATTATGGGAGAGAGGGGCAGCTAGCAAAGGGCAGCTAACTAGCTGATGATATAGAATGGAAGGGTTTCAAGATTTTCATTTCAAATATTATGACTAATTTACTATGTAGATTATTACATTTCTGTCCAACATTACAAATACATGTTAGTTATGCATGTGTGTATTTGGAGCATGTGTATACACACTTAAGGCATATCAGTAGAGAGCTGTATGTATAAAGTAGTTTTCAATGTTCTAACAACTTGTATGTATAATGTAAGCAGGACATAATTTAGACAGTGGGAGATTAAAGCATCAAATGTTAACTGAATACACTGTATAGCTTTCTTTGCTAAATGTATTTTAATGTTTAGAATTAAATATATATTTAAAAATAGAGTATGCATTAAAATTTTTGAGGGCCAAAGTATAACTATATCTATGTTTACTAAGTAACTTGACATAGGCAAAAGATGCATGATTATTATAATTGATTTAGTAGATATTCCCCTGATTTTATAATTGAGAGGTACAACTGAAATTAGAAGAAACATATGGAATATAAGCAAAGATATGACTTTTTAAAAAAATTGGCCCAACTTATTACATGAAGGTAACATTTTTAGGTTATATGATGTCTGCACGCTGAAAATTATACATTTTATGGTTAACAGATTTTTAGGTATAACATTTTTTCTCTCATTAGATTTATACTACTCCTATGTTAATAGTTTTAGGAGGACCATAGGTTTTGCTTTCCTGTGCACCAATACACTTTTAATTACCACAGTAATATAACTAAATATGTTTCTAAAATTCTCTTTCTATGATGTAGTCTTTTTTTGTTTTTCAGGTACTGGGGAAGGAACTCAGGCCTTGCAAATGCTAGGCAAGTGCATTATCTTTGAGCCCCATCTACAGCCCTATAATGCAGTCTGTAGCCTGTAAGTCCTAATTCTTCTTGCATCCAGTGTTTGGCTCATGTTCCCACCAAAGGAACATGAACAGATTGCTTAACCATGTGGATATACTTTATTCACTCTTTCCTCATTAGTGACTGAAATTCAGAGAACAGTATAGATTTAAGATGGGCTAATCACTACATGTAAGAAAGGGGTCTCATCCAAATTTATGTAGGTAAGGACTAAATAAACTACTAGTAAGTTCATCTCCTAATTGGAGATTTTTTTTTGGGGGGGCAGAACTGGGGATTGAACTCAGGCCCTTGTGCTTGCCAGGGAAGCACTTATTCCATTGAGCCATCTCCCGGGCCCTTAATTGGAGATTATTTTAATAACAGTTTGTTACCTCAACTGATGCACACATCTAAGCGCTGCCCCCCACCCAGTGATAGTCATTTTCCTTTGCTCTTACATTGAAAATACACTTAGAAGCAGGAAAGGCTTATTTGGACTCACGGTTTGCACAAACCACGTGGCTCTGGCCTTGCTGCTCTGGGCGAGGAGCGAGGAGCCTGGCATATCACGTCAGTGAAAGGCACTGCCCAGCCGCTCATCTCCTTCAGCAGGCCTTAGGTCCTACAGGTCCTGGCACCTCACAGTAGCACCACAGCTGGACCACACCTTCAATAAGCAGGTGTTCAGCATCTAAGTGATAGTACTCTCTATCTCTTTTGCTTAAAAAAAGAAAAGAAAAGAAAAAAGAGAAAGATGCCCTAGATTCTATATTTTCATCTTTTCTTTCATTTATTACCAATCCATGCCGATTTCTAAACTAATCATACCATTTTTTAGCTTATCATTTGACAAATAACAAAATATTTTCCTTGTCATTATACAGTCTAATTATTACACTTCTCCCCTTAGGTATAAATATTGCCATTGTTTTTATTCTTTTTCTTTTTTCTTTTTTTCAATTTTATAATTTCATTGAGAAATAAGTAGCAATGAGACAGTTTCAAATCACACTGATAGGACAGTTCCAATAATTAACACATTGCACATTGCCTTCCTAGTGGTTGTTTGTTGTACAAGATGCAGAAATGTTATCCTATTTACAAACTCTATTAGAACAAATCCCTCTATTCATTAAATTAAGCGAATGTAGGTATATATTTATCCTGACCATTTTAAATACACAGATACAAAATGGACATTCATCTGTACCCCCTTTTTTGTTTAGTTCTGTCATTTGAATATTATAGGTGTGTTAACTCAGCAAAATATTCTAAAAGAGCCCAGGAGTCCATAATAGTATTGGGTCTTCCTCTTCACTAGCAATGTCACCAAATGTTGACCTGAGTCACCTACAGTTCAACATAACAGCATGGCTTTACTTCTGATAGTTCGTTTTTATGTTTTTGTGCTGGTTGGTTAAAACCAAGATAAAGCAAGACCTATGCAACAAAAGTTGTAGCTTTTGGATCTGATAAGGTCAGTCAAATCCCCTCAGGATTTATCCTGAGATCCTGTACCTCAGATTGTGGATCCTTTATCAGTGTCAGCCATGTGGATGAGTCATGGCCATTGCTGGGCCAATGTGTTCTCTGTGAAAGCCTGAGAGAATGTTTTCTCTCCATGTGACTCTCCTTAGGCACACTCTACATCATCACTTTCCTGTTTGGCCCCATAATCTCCTTGGTCAGAAAATTTGGGAGACTACTGAGTTACATGACGTTACAGTACAAGTTCTCATATGTCCTGAGTCTTAATTGACTTTGAAAGGGTAGGGCCAAAATGTTGGCTTTCCTTGCAGCCCTCCTTTTCCTCTAATTTTGGTCTGCAAACTTAGGTTGTTCACCCTCCAGAAGAGAAGCTTATTGTTAATACCATACAACGTAGGCTGTTAAGCTTAACCTCACTATCTGTCTGAATATCAAGTATCTTAGGTATAACATGGAACAGGTATTTTTCATCAAGTATTGATATGGTGAACTTTAAGTCCATATAGAATATGATGAAAAATCATTTAAAAAATTAAAATATATTTTAAAAATAGGCATAAAGAATTATATAATTCTTATGTTTACACATAAATCCAGAAATCTAACCACATACAACCTTGTATCAGGACAGTCCTGCAATATTCCTTTTCCTGTCTCCTGCCTTCATTCACCATCCCCTTCTTTTTGAATAATCATCTACCTGAGACACAGCACAGCAGCAACTGGCATGTCATGATAAGCAGCCCATATTCAGAAGACCAGAATGACAGGCACTCCAAGCATGAACCTACTATTACAAAATGCCATCTTCAGTGCAGTTGCTTAGTTCACAGGTGTCTGTATATATAGTTAGTCAGGATGAGAATCTTTCCAATTAACTGCTAGATTCAAAAATCTTCTGAAGATTCTCAGGATCATTGCCTTACCCATCTTCTACATATAACTGTGTGGCTTGCCACTGTCATGTTTCCTAGCTCTTCTCCTTTCCTTCTCTTAATTATTTAGTCCTCTAGCTCTTGCTTTCCTTTTAGTTGTATTACTGTTTTCTATTTGTATTTCTTCTTTTGAGTTCTTATACTAGGGAAACTATATAATATTTACACGTGTGTCTGGTTTATTTCATTTATGAGTATATCTTCAAGTGGCATCCACTTTAATATAAAGGCTTCGAGTTTATCATTCTTTACAGTTGAGTAATACTCCATTGTATACAAATACATTTTTCATCCATTCCTCAGGTGATGGGTGTCTTGGTTGTTGTTTTTATCCTTTTTCAATGGCATCCTTGATCACCTATGCTTTTTCCCCCAATACTTTCATTTTTCTTTGTTCACCAGTTCTCATGTTGATTCCCTCTACCTTTCTCAAGGTCAAGGCTCTATAATTCAATATCATTCAGAAACTTCTCTTCTTGTGCATATAGATAAAAATTCATTTTCTCTCATTTGGTACAGAAGTCAATGAGTATTAGTGTATTAAACTAAAATGTATGTTGAGAAAGTCTACCATGTGAAAGTCAAAAGGCAATCTTCAAGGAGAACTAGAAGGTTTTTTTTTTTTTTTTTTTTTTTTTTTTTTTTTTTTTGGTGGAACCGGGGATTGAACTCAGGTCCTTGCGCTTGCCAGGGAAGCACTTATTCCACTGAGCCATCTCCCCAGCCCCTAGAAGGTATTTTTTTAGTGTCTTTTCCCCAGTTCACATTTATAATCAGAAGGAGTCTCAAAGCAATTTTTTCACCATGTTGAGAAGGCTCCATCTTCCACTTCACACTAATATATAAAATTTTATATATAATCAGAATGCCAACTTATTAATTTATATTAGCAAAACTGATAATACAGTGAGAATACTAATATTCTTCTTATTTTTTACTTCTGTGGGTTGACCCCAGGGCCTTCACAATAAGCTACACACCCAGTCTTCCTTAATTTTTTATTGTGTTTGTATGTAGATGTGTAAGTGTGTTTGTATGTATGTAGCACTGGGGATTAAACATAGGGCCCTCACATTGTGCTGCATCCCCAACCCATGTTTCATTTTTTGTTTAGAGATACGGAGTTAATAAATTACTATATCATCCAACTGAGACTTGAACTTACCACCATAAATGACAGTGCAGCAAATATCCTTACTTTATTTAAATTTAGGAATATTTCATTAAAAACAGAATAGTAGAATTAGATTACTGAAACTACAGCATTCTTTTCTTTTTAATGTATTTAGTACATGTCTCCAGGGTCTACAGGGTTTCACTACGTAGATTGGACTGGTAGTGATCTTCCTGTTTACAGCCTCCCAAGTACTGGGATTACAGACATGCACCACCATGCCTAGTCTCAATTGCAGTCTCAGCGTGCCTTAGGGGTGGGTCCAGCACAGCACACAGGGGATGGGGCCCTGGTCCCTGTGTCTGCCTAAGTATGCACTTTAATCTGCTGAACTATTTGGCTGGCCCCAAATTACAGCATTCGTTACTTCAACCTTTCTTCATCCATATCAAATGTAAATGACAGACAAAACCTCTACAGACTTTTCCTTGCATGTTGCAAAATAATTTGCTTTCTTTATTATATGATAATGGGGCTATTATTAAAATACACTGAAAAAGCATGTTCACCAAATTAATAAGACCATTATTAACTTTGAAAAATATTTTCACCGTGCAAATATTATGATCTTTAATAATTATGGTAATTTGTAATTTATATTCATGGCTTACCTGATAAAATCATTATATGTCTTAACATTAACTTTGATTGCATAAATATTACATTAGTTTCAATCATACAAGAATTTTAAAAATAATTTTAAATAAATACGAAGAAAATGATTCAGCAAACCCTAACTGTATACAAATGGACTTCATTTTTAAAAAAATTCTTGCAATCTAGTGGAAAGCATTCCTTAAATTAAGGTGGCCATATTAATAAAGATAACACTTCCATATAGAAGCAAACTGGTGAAAATATGCATTAGTTCTCTACTGCTGTGTAACAACTGACTGCAGAGTCTGTGGCTATTCACTATCTCTTGGTTGTACAGGTCAGACAAATAACTGCTTCCTGCTCTCATGAGAATATCACTTCTGTTCTCACCAGAAGTAATCAAGGTGCCAGTGGCCCTGAGCTTTTAGGTGGAATTTTGAGGAATCCAGGTGGAGAAGAATCAGCTCTACATCTACTCAGGTTGTGGGCAAGGTTCATCTCCTGGTGGTAAGGCTGAGATCTAGTTCCCAGCTGGATGGAGGCCACAAGACGCTCTCCTCTGCTTCGGGCCACTACTCCACCATGCTCATCCCTCGTTCCTCTTGTGCTTCTCCGTTCTCTTCTGTGGCACCTCTTCTCTATATAGCAGAGTGAGTTTTCTGCTTTTAAAAGCTCATATGATTAGACTGCATCCCAGATAATTCACAATAATAATCTTATTTAAGCTCCATAATCTTAATCACATCTGTAAAATCCCTTTTGCCATGTAAAGGAATATATGCACTCATTCCAGGGATTAGGATACAGATACTTTTGTGAGTGTACTGCAAAGTGCTAACACTAGACCTTCAATTCATTAAGTCTGGTTTATGTAGCTCAGAGACTACACTTCCCACCTGTACAGAAAGTATAATGAAATTTAGGTTCATTCTAATAATACTTTTCCACTTCATACCCACATATTTATGGAGCAAAGGGATAATCTCTATGAAACTTCATCCGTGAACTTAATTATAAAAGATGATTCTGTTTATCAATGATATTTATGAAAATCTACTAAATGAAGAACTGCCCTATATTTTCTACATGATTTAAGGGAAATGTTGTAAGATCTTGTTGATTTCCATACCTTGTTTGAAGTTAACTTATTCCCCCACCCCACTCCTTTTGTTATACTGGGGATTGAACCCAGTGTCTTCACACAGAGCAATATCCTCAGACCTTTTTGTATTTCATTTTGAGATGGGATTTTCTATAAATTGCTCACGTGCCTAGGCTGGGCACAAACTTGCAATCCCCCTGTCTCAGCTTCCCATAGTGCTGGATTGACTGGCATGAACCACTAATATCCTATTTCTAGGTTCCTTTATTTTAAAGGAATAAACATAAACCTGTATTTCTCAAGCAAAATTTCTTTAAAAATGTCTTCATATGAAAGCTGCCTCTTGACAATATATAGTTAATGGACATTTTGTTTAGGAAAACATCTGTCAAAGGAAAGGATATGTAGACTTACCTTAGGAAAAATATAACAAAATAATAAATTGTGATCATGAGACAACATCCACAAAAGATCCTATATAAGGCTCCTCTTTTTCATTCTTCAGACCTGTGACCTTTTTTTTTTTTTTTTTTTTTTGTAGAGAAACATGGCCATAGAGCCATAGTTAACAAATTCAGGCATAAAGGAATGAATACTCTCAAGTCATCTGGGCTCTCCTCAGAACAGAATACTAACAAATGGATGAAAGTAATAGTACCAGAGAGGAGAATGGTGTAGGGAATGCACAGGATAAATGTATGCCTAAATATTCCAGGAAGATATAGAGCACGTGCTACTATAAAATTTAAAACTGAACTTGAAAGCCTGTATTATTTGATTAACAAATGGAGACTTTAGGTAAGAAGCATGGTATTGAAAATGAGATAGGAAATGTAAGAAGATTTATATGTAAGTATACTCGTGAAATGAAAATCTAGGTTATTCATGCATATCTATGCAATGAAGACAGACAAAAAAATTGTTAAACTTGACAAAGCAGTTAATTCATAGTAACTGTCCTTCATGGAAGTCTTTGGTTTACTAATCTCTTTTAATCTGCATTACAATTTTAAATATCGATATTATTTTGTAAATTTAAAGGTTCAGAAAATGAAATCATTTCTCTAAGTGAAGGAGATTATACTTTAACCCAAATCCTGTGGTTTTCTTTTTTTCTTTTCTGTTACATTGATCTGTTTCTTTGGGGAATCAGATACCAACTAATGACTTTGTTGACACTTTGTTTCCAGTTTACTCATATTAATTATAACTTGAATTTTAGCTCTAGATGGTACTTATGAACAATATTTACAGAAATATTTATAGAATATGAGATTCTGACTCAACAACTCTATTGAGAATAACATTTTCCTTATTTTTTCCAAAAAATATGAGGCCGGGGAGATGGCTCAGTGGAATAAGCGCTTCCCTGGCAAGCGCAAGGGCCTGAGTTCAATCCCCAGTTCAAAAAAAAAAAAAAAAAAAAAAAAAATTGAGGATATCATTAACAATGTCTCACTTTCATCAACTTTAACTGTGATTGTGTTTCATACAATATAAATTAACGAAAATCTTTAACTATAAAATTGCCTGTAGACCCAATTATGACAAATGAAATTGTTTTCTAAACACACAGTGGTATTACTTTAATGTGAGTAATTTTGTAGTCAATAATTTATAAAATGAATAATCAATTCTTAGTTTACCATTGTTTTGTAGATTAAAACCTGACTACTATAAATGAAACCATTATACAGGGACAAATGGTTTCCTTTGAAGAAAATAAAATTTTGACAGTTTTAATGCTGCTTTCATACTTCTCAGAACTACCCCAGGAATCAAGAATTTTATATGACACTCCTCTAGGGTCTATTGAAATTAGTTGTTACAGAAAAGAGTTTATTGTAAATTCCTTCTATCTATTAAAATTTGTTCCTAAGCTCGTAACTAAAAAGTAAGGGCCAATATGTCTGAATCTTTGTATATGTATTTTCATGTATGTGTACAGTCATTCTTGGGCCAACACTGGAGCTCCTATCTCCTGTCACATTAAATTCAGAATATTTATGTTAATGCAGTTTAGCCAATTCATCCCCATGTGATCAACTTAAAGCACTTGGAAAGTCAGGCAGTATATATAGTTAAACTTGTTCCAGTAAGTTGTTTCTGGATGTGAGTAGCATATAAAAATTTTCATTCTAAACTTTAGTTTCTTTCCATGCCCTATTGTACACAGTCAATTCAGGTATGGAACAGGCCACCAAGTATCTTTCTGATTCTATTGTTACTTTTCTTTAGTGTAGAAGAGAGAAAGGACTAAAACTAGAGTGGAAAACCATGACTTTTCTAAGATTCTGAGGCAATATTTGTACAATTATGTAGACCACTAAAACATTAAATTAAAAAGAACACTCTCTAGTGTATTTGTTTAGATACACATACTATAATAAGTACACTCAATAAAATCTTAGGATTATTATTTGAAGTGTCAAATAAGAGAAAAACTAATTTTCTAATTATCTATTTTTATAATAAAACATTCACTACTCATAATTTAAAAGGGAAGGCTTCTGAGAGAGGAATTCAAATGTTCATTTATTCAACAACAGTAATTGAAATTTGAAAGATCAAAATATGCCAGATATTTTCCTAAAGGATCTTAGAGACTGGTAAGAGGTAGATAAAACAGATCACTATATTAAGAGGCAGAAAGTGCTAAGCTCTGAACAGAGGTATCATTAAAATGCTAACAAGCTGGGTTTTAGGTTATTATCTCTATGTGTCACCCCAACCTTTTGTGCTCTGTTTTGTAACACTGGAGCTGGCTTTTCTTTTGCCAGCTGGCTCCTGGTTAGTTTTTTCCAATCCAGAGCGGCAGTGGCTGAAGAAAGGAGAACAGATACACCATTTACTGCTTGGCTTCCTGCTCCTTTCAACATCCCACCAGCAACTGGCTCTTCGTTTTCTCAACATCAGTTTGCTTCATATCTCAATTCACTCTGAATCTCTGAAGCAGACTCAATTCTCAGTGAGCTGGGAGGCCTCCATTTTAGAGATCTAAACTCTTAGTAAGCAGAGTCCTTTGAGCTCCCAAGTTACCTGGAACAACATAAAGTAGAGGTCCCACCTCCTCAGAAACTTCTTCAAAGTATCTAAAACTTCTAATAATCTTTTTTTTCTTCTGTGCTCTCCCATTTCCAGAGGTAATACTTCCTACTTACAACCATTATAGATTTCTGACTTTTTTTTTTCTTTTTGCTTTGCCATTCTTATTCATTTTGTTTGTTTATTTTCACCTTTATGTACTTGGTACAGGGTTTCACTAGGCAGCTTGTACTTGTAGTGTTCCTACTCTGTTTTCAGCCTCTCCAGCACTGGGATTACAAGTGTGTGCCACCATGCCCAGACTCCATTGCTGGCTCAGTGCGCCTTGGGGGCAAGGACCGAGCAGCATGTGGGACCTGGGATCAAACCCTGGTCCCTGTGCTTGTAAAGCCAGTGCTTAGTCTGCTGGGCTATCTCACAGGCCCTTGACATTCCTATTTGAACAATGTCTTATATCAAATTCTTTCTGGCAAAACAACTGGTTTGGGTTCTATTTTTCTGAATGGATTCTACAGATACAGCAGTACGAACTCAACAGATAGGAATATTCAGTTCCACATGGGAGATCAAGGTTTGTTTTCCAAAACATGTTAGTTGCCACTAGACTATGAATACTTTGATGTCAGCTGATGTTGAAGGTCAGTAAAATAAAAGAGGAAATGGTAGAGGCAGGAAGAGAAGCATCTATCTAGGGAAGATGAGTGTATCCATCAGGTTGGAGGGAGGACAAGTGAAGAGGAACAATGAGAACAATGCAGAACTTCCTATTTTATATGCAAAAAATGTAAAGTATGTGCTGGGTGGTATTAATGTTACTCAATACTATTTTAAAATAATACTATGTTTTAAAAATGCAACAATAGAAGAATGTGGTAGGAATGAAATGCTAACTTTAACTCCTTGTAGGAACACATTTACTATCTAACTCATTGCTGTAATAGTCACTCCTTTGTAAACAAGTGAAAAATCCCTCAAAACTTTACGTGATTATATAAACTTTGCAATTACTTATGATAGTGAGAGCTACAAACTATAACTGATTATATTTCACTGTAGATATTTTAAATCTTTATGAATCTAACTAACAATATTTTGGGCTTTCCATGACAAATATTTCTAGAGTATTTGTAACTTGGGTGCTAGTAGTTTATATATGGTCTTTAAGAAAACTGAGGTATGACTTTTGTTTCCCAGCTGATGCCATGTATTTTATCAGGATTTCATTTTTAATATTTTGACAGTTACAAAGCATCCTATGCTTTCTGGGTTTCTAGGATGAACAGGTAAAAATATCAGTAGGTCATTGATCCTGAATTAACTTTCAATCATAGCAGTTTTGAATTTCAAAAATCGCAGTTAATTTATATTGTTCAGATTTTCAAACATCTTTTCCAGGAATATCAACCCTGAAAGTATGGACAGGTTACAAATAAAGAATAAATCATGATATAAAGAATAAATCATGATATCAATTGCTGAGTCCTTCCAACATGTGCCCCACTAACCTCAAAGGAAGCAATGTTTAAGCATCCAAAGTCAGAGTTTGGGCCATTATTGTTAATAAAGTCACATTTAAATGCCGATTAGTGGCTTTAAATTGTTAGTAATAGCACACTGAATGTCAGCCTGTGTGTTTTGCAAGATGAGTGGCATGGTTTAAAATCAAACTGCCTTTTAAAACAACAACTGAACTACACAGTAGTTTTAATTTGTAGGATCATTGTATGAATAATTTAATCACTTTTTAGGTTTCTTAAGTTTTTCCCATTGAATGTGAATTTTAATGGTAAGTTCTGCTTTACTTATTATGTGCAAAAGAAAAAAAATAGTCAGCAAAATGAACAAATTTCAAAGTGTTATCATTATCTAAGACAGAAAAAGGTTCATTATCTTTTTATTCATCTTATGCTATGTGCACCTTAGCCACATGAGTGTTTAGTTTTATTACCTTGATGAAACTACGGATATCTCAGTAAAATAAGCCTGTCCAAAATTTGCATTAGAAAATGGAGTAACTGTGTATGGGTAAGTTAAAATTTTAAATCTGACATAGATACAACCTAAAACTACAACAAAAATGGGAAACAAGTAAAAGGATAAATGCAAAAAAAATATAGAAGTATATTTTTTTTCTTTGAAAGAAGAAAAACAGTATTATAATGGATTTGTAGAATGCCTCTATGAACTGGCTTCCCAGACAGGAAAAGTTAAAAACTTCAAATATGCTTCAGAATGTGTGTGCAGAGTCATTAGAATTTTATGAGCCGTTCAGATTAATAAATACATACATAAAAATTGGGCTCCATCAGAAAGTTTTCCTTTATGTGCTTTATAAATAAACCTCAAGAAATCCTCAAACTATCCTTAGTTACTTTCAACACACTCAACTCTTCTAGTCTTTATGAAAAAAGAAAATTATAACAATTTGTTAGAATTGATCTACACACACGCATGTCATCTGCAAATAACCCCATCAACATTCAGAAAGGATCACCTACATGAACGCATCCTCATACAGCTCCTTATAATGAGACTCCACAAGACTAATGACTTATTAGCGCCATGGGCATGAATGATTAATTAGTTGAGTCTAACGTGAATTGTTAAGAGCATAATTGCTACCCTTTCCTAATTTCTGAAGGTTAGATGAAGTTAATGTGATGTTAATGTAACCAAATAGATTCAAAAAATTTTTTGTTTACTAACAAATTTCAAAGATTTGGAAATTTCAAATATATAGTTAAATGATTATATTTATATTTAATCAATATTTAATGCCTGTTATTTATAAAAATAAATTATACATGTGTTCACATTATAATTCTACCAGTATTTATGTCTGTATTTTCTGTTAACAACTTTCAATGTAGTTAAAACTTTTAAATTTCATGATATTGTTTGAAATGTCATTAACATTTCTTTTTCCTTTGCATGTTAGTGACTTATCTGCTTTTAAGAGTGAACTGGACTATGGCATTGTTGATCTTCCTAAGCACAATCAACTCTCAATTATTCCATGTCAATGACAGGAGGCACTGGTATGAATAAATATTAGTTGGTAATTCATACATCTGGGTTAGGGCAAAAGCAATTTATCTCAAGGTGTTCCAATCATATGAATGAAAAGGAAGCATAACTCGAGAAATTCCACTTGTCCTCAGTTTAGATGAGTGCAGGAGGATTTGTTATAAAATACAAATGGGCTGAGATCCAACTGTCTTAGGGAAATTATTGTCTCAGTGATGAACACCTGTATGTTTACCTCGTATTTTCATATAACTCTAATTTCATATTTTCTCCTCACTGAAATCTGCAAGATATGTGCAATTATCTCCATATTATTAAGAAAACAATGTCACAATTAAAAAAAAAACTTCCTGATATAAAAATGCCACAGTTGTAATGTAAACTTTTATCTTTCCATGCAAAAAATGAAATACTAACTCTTTATTCTATTTGAATAACATTCTTTATTTATTTGGCACAGGGTCTTGCTAAACAGCTTGGACTCATAGTGACTTTCCTGTCTCAGCCTCCCCAGTGCTGGGATTATAGGATTACAGGCTGGCACAGCATGAGGCACCAAGGACAGAACCTGAGCCCTTGCATTTGGCAGACAGGTGCTTAGAGTGCTGAGCTATCTCCCCAGCCCTAGAAAGCATTCTTCAAATGTATAAAACACCAAGGAAGAAAAGATATGCTACTGAGTATATAACAATGTACCTTACATAAAATATAGATCCCTTTTGAGATTTATTTATTTCTTTAATTTATTCAACAAATATCTACTAGATGAACGCCTTCTAAGGGCCAGGTCTAGTGATACATAAGCAAAAGCACTCTCTGCCTTCAAGAAGGTTGCATTTTTAAGAAGACAACTGAGAAAAACCAAATAAATTATACAATTATTATGGCTCGGCTCTTAAATGATCCTTTCCCAAAGGGTATTGTGCCCAAGGCTTGGCTGCAGATGGAAAGTGACCACATCAACAGGGCTCTAACTTCTTCAGAGCATTAGTCTATTAGAAGGATTATAATTTGAAGGCATGATAGGGAAGTGGAGGAAATAGGGGGCAGGGCCTACTTTAAAAGAGTGCATTGAGGCGGCATGGCCTGGGTCCCTGTACCTGTTCCTCAGTTCCTTCCCTCATCTCTCTCACCCTTGCTGCTTCTCGGCTGAAGGGAGCATCCTTCCATCTCCACATGCTTTTGCCATGATGCTTTTTCACTACACATCTCTAAAAACAATGGAGCTACCTGATGCCAGCCTAAAATTTCAAAAGTGAGCCAGCACAAATCTTTCCTCCTTTAAGTTGTTATTCTTAGGTATCAATGGAAAGCTAATTAACACAGTAATGTCAGATGGTGATAAGTGTTTGTGGAGAAAAACAAAGCATGGCAATAAATTCTTTTAGAGGGATAAGGGAAGAGTTGGGAGGGGCTCTTGATAAGATGATAATTTTGAGAAAACATGTGAAGGGAGTAAAAGTGAGCAATACAGGACTTCAGGTAATAAAACAAATGTTCTCAAGAGCATAATGGTGGAGTTCTGAGTCGCTGTGTT